>NW_024465859.1:22487500-22780000 GCF_017591425.1 Ochotona curzoniae | reverse complement strand
GCCCACGACTTTGGGACCCTGCACCCATGTGGGCTACCCGGAAGAAGTTCCTGGATCCTGGCTTCAAACCGGCATAGCATCGACCGTTGCGCTCACTTGGGGAGTGAATCATCGGACGGAAGATCTTCCTCTCTGTCTCTATGCTATGCCGGTCTGAAGCCAGGAGCCTCCTCCAGGTCTCCCACGCAGGTGCAGGGTCCCAAAGCCGTGGGCCATCCTCAACTGCTTTCCCGGGCCACAGGCAGGGAGCTGGAAGGGAAGCGGGGCTGCCGGGGATAAAACTGGCGCCCATGTGGGATCCCGGGCGTGCAAGGCGAGGACCTTAACCACTTGCACCACCACGCCGGGCCCCAATAAATAAATCTTTAAAATAAAGATTTATTTTATTTCAAAGTCAGATATACAGAGAGGAGGAGAGACAGAGAGGAAGACCTTCCATCTAATGATTCACTCTCCAAGTAACCACAATGGCCAGTGCTGTGCGAATCGGAAGCCAGGAACTTCCCTCCAGGTCTCTCACCTGGGTGCAGGGTCCCAAGGCTTTGGGCCGTCCTTGACTGCCCTCCCAGGCTACAAGCAGGAAGCTAAATGAGAAGTGGAGCTGCCGGGATTAGAACCAGCACCCATATGGGATCCCGGCACGGCACGTTCAAGGTGAGGACTTTAGCCACTAGGCCACACCGCCCCACAGGCTCCACTGCCTTGCCTGGCTCATCCTGGCTTCACTTCTGACTCCACATTCCTACTATGAGCACCCTGGGAAGTAGCAGGTGATGACTCAAACAGCTGAGTCCTTGCATCAATGTGGGAGTCTGGCATGGCGTTCCAGGCTGCTGGCTTCAGCCTCACCCAGCTCAGGCTGTTGCAGTCACTCGGGAAGTGTAAAGTCAGATGGAAGGTCCTTTCTAAGCTCCCCCGTCTGCTTTTCAAATACCTAAGAAAGGATTAAAACATTTACAAACCACACAGGAAGGAATGAGTCTAAGGACTTTATTTACAAGGACACTCAGTTGTGGATGAGGGGCATCAGGGGAGGCCCAGGCCATGCCGGGAGCTACTTGGCTTCTGGCTTCTTGTCCCCGGCTTCAAGCTTGAGACTCTCTGGGGGCTGGCGATAGGCTGGGAAAGCCTCCCAGGGGCTGTTGAGGTCGAACTTGCGGAACTCTTGGGCCAACTCCACAGGCTCTGCCACCACCCGCTTCACCTCATCGTCATAGCGCAACTGCAGGAGCAAAAGGCAGGCTGCAGGACTGAGGACTCTGCCAAGGCCGCGAAGCAGCCTGGCAGCAGGCTGTGGGTGCCTCCCCCAGCCCTCTTCCTCTGTCTTTGCTTCAGTTCCATCCCTCTTCAGCCTTCTCCCCCAGGTCACATCCTATCTAGTTGTCTGCACCCACCAGAACCATCACACTCCCAGTGCACCCACACACACACACACACACACACACCCCTGAGCTGTCTTGCCCAGCAGAATGGCTACTCAACCATCACACACGCATAGGGTGATGGTAAGCACCCACACCGTCAGGGGGCACACAGATGGCCAATACCACAGGAGGCCCTGTTGTTTACACCGTTAGGCACGGGCTTTCTCGTTACTAGGGGACCAGCTGGATAGGTTAGCATTTTCACATACAGGAGGTAGGAGGCAGGGCAAACCAGGAGGAGACAAGGCGGCAGGGGGGAAGCAGGCCTGTGCAGAAGCAGCTGGAAATGACATGAGCAGAGTGTGTGCAGCGCTCCGAGACAGGAGTGTGTGGGCGCTGGTGGAGCAGGCAACCTGAGCACCTCATAGCTCCCCATGAAGCAGGTACCCCTGCTGTCAATCCCCATGTGTGTGTCACACCATCCTCTGCCCACAGACACCTGCAGCACCAGGTGACTGTCCTGCACCGTGGCCAGATCAGGGCTGAAGGCGCAATGTGTGCCCTGTCCTGCCCCGTGGCCAGATCAGGGCTGAAGGCCCAGTGTGTGCCCTGTCCTGCCCCGTGGCCAGGTCAGGGCTGAAGGCCCAGTGTGTGCCCTGTCCTGCCCCGTGGCCAGATCAGGGCTGAAGGCCCAGTGTGTGCCCTGTCCTGCCCCGTGGCCAGGTCAGGGCTGAAGGCCCAGTGTGTGCCCTGTCCTGCCCCGTGGCCAGATCAGGGCTGAAGGCCCAGTGTGTGCCCTGTCCCACTGATCCAGAGCATGGTGACATAATCCTCTAATTCCAGGTCTTGGGGACACAAGGCTGCCTGGATCATTAAAATGATCACTACCAAGTGAACAGGCATTCACAACATACCTGGCATTACAGATGTATCATGTAATGCTCAAAATCTATTAGCACAGTTACAAATCTGTGAGTTAAGTCCATCACTGTTCTTGTTTTGCACAAGAGAAAACGGAATCGTAATCAAAAATGAAATTAGGGTTTGCATCCAGAATCTGTGCTTACAGGCTGCCACACACCTCCCCCCCAGACTCTCTGGGTCTGTGCCCAGGGTCCCCTGGATCCCCTGTGTGTGCATCCGTAAGGCTGTAGCACAATGCCAGGGCTCCTACCTCCACGTAACCAGACAGGGGGAAATCTTTCCGGAAGGGGTGTCCTTCAAAGCCGTAATCTGTCAGGATCCTCCTGAGATCAGGGTGGTTGGCAAAGAAGACTCCAAACATGTCCCAGATCTAGAAGGGAGAGGGTCCCAGGCCCCAGGCTATCAGGGCCAAACGCAGCAATGCCTGTGTCCTGTACTCTCCAGCAGTTCTGCAGGCCAGGCCCTGGGCAGGGTCCCTGGGAGTGGAACTCACCTCCCTCTCGTACCAGTTGGCGGCCTTGTGCACAGGGACAATAGACTCCACAGGCGTCAGCTCATCTGTGTAGGTCTTCACCCGGATCCGGGAGTTGAAGCGCAGGGACAGCAGGTTGTAGACAACCTACAGACAACACAGGAGCACGCTGCCCACAGGGTGGGGGGCTGCTGGGGGCTTCTGGGTGGCAGCATCAGCTGGGAGGACACCGGGCAGGTTAGAGGTCACCTTGGCACCTCTCATTCTATTCCGAAGCACAACATTTCATAATGCACATCATCCCATGACTGATGCGGGCAAGCTGCAATGCAGGGCACCAGCAGGCCAGCCCTCTTGTGCTGTCCCCTTTCTGGAGAGCTCCCTATCCCATCCCACCCCAGCCCTCATTCGAGTGAGTCTTACTCTCCCACTCACCCATCACAATTCAGCACAAACAGTTCACTGCCACTTCAGTTCCCTGCTAGTGGCCTGATGACAACAGTGGAGGCTGGCCCAAGCTTCTGAACCCCTCTTCCCCCCCGGGAGACCAGATGAAGCTACTGGCTATTGCAGCCATCTGGGGAGAGGAGAGGAATAGCCAGCTGATGGAAGACTTGTCTCTCTCTTTCTCTCTGTAATTCTTTCAGATAATAATAGTAATGAAGTAGAGCAGCTGGGACTTGAAGTGGTACTTTTATGTGATGCCAGTGTCATACGCAGTGGGCTTAACCTGGTGTGCTGAAACACCAGCCCCTTTTTAAGATTTCTTTCTTTTTTGGCCCAGCATGATAGCATAATGGTTCAGGTCCTCAGCCTTGAACGCGCCGGGATCCCATATGGGCGCTGATTCTAATCCTGGTAGCTCCACTTCCCATCCAGCTCCCTGCTTGTGGCCTGGGAAAGCAGTCGAGGATGGACAAAAGCCTTGGGACCCTGCACCCGTGTGGGAGACCCAGAAAGAAGTTCCTGGCTCCTGACTTCGGATCGGTGCAGCACCAGCCACTGTACATCTTAAATCTTAAATACATCTTAAAAAAAAAAAAGAGATGTATTTCTTTTTATTAGAAAGGCAGATGTACAGAGAGAAGGAGAGGTAGGGAAAGATCTCCTGTCTGCTAGTTCACTCCCCAAGTGGCCCCAACTGAACCACTTGGAGGAAGTTCCGGGCTTCTCACTGCAGACTGGTGCAGCACCAGCTGTTGCGGTCATTTGGGGAGTGAATCTCAGATAGAAAATACTTCTGTCTTTCCTCCTCTCTCGATATATTTAAATTTGCAATAAAATCTTTAAAAAAAAAATTTTTTTTTATTGTAGTCAGATATACAGAGAGGAGAAGAGACGGAAAAGATCTTCTATCCATTGATTCACTCCCCAAGCAGGCCCAATGGCCGGAGCTGCGCCGATCCAAAGGCAGGAGCCAGAGTCTCCTCCAGGTCTCCCATGTGGGTGCAGGATCCCAAAGTTTTGGGATGTCCTTGACTGCTTTCCCAGGATACAAGCAGGGAGCTGGATGGGAAGCAGGGCCGCCATGATTACAACTGGCGCCCATATGGGATCCCGGCGCATGCAAGGTGAGGACTTTAGCTGCTAGGCTACCACGCCAGGCCTGCCTGTTCCTTTCTCCCTCTCACCTACATAGGTCATTGATCTCTATGGTCAGATGTCTGCTTTGTTTGGGGATTCATGAAGGGTCGACATTAGGCACTCATACATTTTTATTATTTAAAAAAGTCAAGACAGAAGGTTATCTGCCTTCGCTAGTTCACTCCTCCAGGGCCAGAAATTCCATCTAGGTTCCTGTGTCTCCCAGGTAGGTGATCAGGGAGCCAAGTGCTTGAGTACCACCAGGGTGCACATTAGCAGGAAGGCAGAATGGCGAGTTGAGCCAGGATTCATCCAGAGTCTCTGATACAGGGTGCTAGGGCACCAAATGGCAGACTAACTGTTGTGCCAAAGCCCAACCCTGCAAATTCTTTCTTGCACCCAGTGTCTGCCAGGAGGAGGTGATCACCAGTTGCAGGTACTAAGAACTGGAGTGGCCCGGCCATCCAGCTCTACTACCACTTGGTCCCTATAGCCACCCTCCATGACGGAGACTACTCCATTTGCTTTCTGAACTTTGGTTCCCTAAAGTATAGAACGACTGTACAAAATATCTGAGATCACCATTTTTAGTGGCACGGCCAAGACTCAAACTACCGGCCTCCGAGGCTTGGGTGATGCTGAGTTCTGTTAGGAGGCTGCAGTTCCTCCACGTGACTGTCACCACGACACTATCCTGTGGCCTCTCTACCTGGTCAGATCTCCCAACTGACCTCAAAACGGTTCTGCCGGGTTGGGACGTCCACTGCCGTCAGGTCAGCCAAGGACTTGAACTGCGCATTGGTGTGGTCCCTGAGGAAGGTCAGCACTGGGATGACACCGTCGGGATGAATGCAGATCTCTAACTCATTGAAGCAGGACACCTGCAGGCAGGGCAGGATGGGAGGCAAGGCAGGAACACGCTCTCAGAGGCTGTCTTCAGCTGCAGACACCCACGTAGGCCCAAAAAAGAAGCCCACTTCTGTTTCTTTGACACACACTCTCACCCCCAAACAGCAGGAGTATTTGTTACCTGAACATGCTGGACGTATTTGGGCAGGATTTCAGCCACATACTCCCCAAAAGCTGACAGCTGCTTGTGAGCCACATCATTCCGAGGTCTGACAGTGGCTAGAAAGGAAAGTGCCATCAGCAAAGGACTGGGCCACACAAGCCACAGCCAGCTTCAAGGCCAGTCTCCCAGACTTATGGTGGGGTGTCCCCTAGCAGCAGGGATCCCTGCAGGTCCTGGACAAGGCTGAGGGTAGTGGGGCCCTTCTCCGTGGAACAGGAAGTGAGGGAGAACTTGGGGGAAAGGGCCAGGTCTCCTAACTCCAAGCCCGTTCATGGGGGGAGCCGATCGGGGTGGTCATCACGCAGCCTGAAACCACTGTGGGCTCACACATCACAGGCCGTGGAGGACGCAACGCCGCACCTCTGTCCTGCACTCGTCTGCGACCCCGGGCACTTTAGTTCTCAGGACGGATTGTTTCCTGATCTATAGTAAGAGCAGTTAAGTACTAGCTACGTCATGTAAGAACGAGGTGACAGATACGATCGGTGGCTGCCACAGAGAACACCGAGAGCGACTCGAAGTTCTGTTTGCAGTTAGAAAGGGTCAAGGGGATGGTCTGCCGGGGCCGCTGCGGACGGGTCCAAGGAGATGGCTCCAGTCGGCAGCCGGGTCTCCAACGGCAGGACGGGGACGAGGGCTGCCCGCACATACTCACGGCGCGTGTCGGCCGCGGCGCCCAGCTTCCTCACCGGCAGCAACCGCACCGAAGGTCGCCCTGTCCCTGCACGGGGAGACAGAAGGCACAGGAGCGCAGGGTGAGGCCTGAGGAGCCCAGTGTGCACTCCTAACCCTGGGCTCGGCCAGCTACCCCTTCCTGCTCACCCCTGGCCAGCGTCGCGGCCCCGAGCAGCCCGCGCCAGCACACCCGGCTAGCCCCGGCAGCCATTTTGCCCGGAGAAGCCGCACAGGACACGGACCCCCCAAGGGCACGGACCGGAAGCGGAAGTGTACCACAATCTTCTTCCGGGCGGACGCAAGGCCGGAAGCAGAGGTTCCGGATTCCGGGTACCGTGATGAAAGGAGGGAAGACAGGTGAGAAAAAGAGACGGACAGGTGGGGAGCGCCGTGAGGAGGTGGACGTAGCCTTTAGCTCAGTGTGACAGAGGCTGCAGAGAAGGTGAGAGGACACTGCAGAACCGGGAGGCGAGAGGAGGGGGGCAGGGGCGGGCGTTCTGGGTTCTGCGTTCCACACCCCTCCCCCGCTTCTCAAGCTCCGCTTTAGACGAGGCCAGGTAGGACTGAGGGGGGTGGGAAAGAACGGTTTCCTTGGCGACCGTTTCCCGGGCGACCTGAAGTGCCCTGGGACCCTGCACAGGGCGCTGGGCCTCTTCGTGCCCCGGATTGGGGACGGAGCCTTGGGGTAATCTGGGAAGTGGGGGGGTGGGGGGGGCGGTCCTGGCGGGGCCGGGCCAAGCCTCCACCTGCAGGGTCTGGACCCCATAGTTGGGACGAGAGGGGCCTTGGCCACCGAGACTTGGGAAGACAGACCCCTAGCTCTGAGCTCGGTCTAGTTGCTTAGCAAGGTTGGTTACCTTCGGCCGCTTTTGTGTGTTGACCTACATCCTGGCTTTTGTTAACATCATGAAAGGCGCATTCCGATTTTTCTCAAGGACACACCCGGAGTTGATTACATTGGGGGGAGTGAACCCAGCTCTGGTTTGAAAGAGAGGATCAGAGCTGAGGTCCCTGTACATGCCCATCTGCCACCATCTTCCCTCTCCTCCCTCCCTCACTGGGACCACTGGAGTCACAGCCTGGTCACCCAGGTGCCATTGTTTTTCTAGACAGCCGGCAGAAAGAGAAGTGGGCTGCCATGGAATCACCAGAAGAGCCCGGCACGTCCATGGACGAGAACTACTTCGTGAACTACACCTTCAAGGACCGCTCGCACTCTGGCCGGGTGGCCCAGGGCATCATGAAGCTGTGTCTGGAGGAGGAACTCTTCGCTGATGTCACCATCTCAGTGGAGGGCCGGGAGTTCCAGCTCCACCGGTTGGTCCTTTCGGCTCAGAGCTGCTTCTTCCGCTCCATGTTCACGTCCAACCTGAAGGAGGCCCACAACCGCGTGATAGTGCTGCAGGACGTGAGCGAGTCTGTCTTCCAGCTCCTGGTGGATTATATCTACCACGGCACGGTCAAACTCCGAGCTGAAGAGCTGCAGGAGATCTACGAGGTGTCGGACATGTACCAGCTGACGTCTCTCTTTGAGGAGTGCTCTCGCTTCTTGGCACGCACCGTACAGGCAGGGAACTGCCTGCAGGTGATGTGGCTGGCTGACCGGCACAGTGACCCTGAGCTCTACACGGCTGCCAAGCACTGCGCCAAGACCCACTTGGCCCAGCTGCAGAGCACCGAGGAATTCCTCCACTTGCCCCACCACCTGCTCACGGATATCATCTCAGGTGAGTTGAGGAAGGGTCCACATGCCTGGCTTCTTGGGCTGTGGTGTTCAGTGGGTGTTTCAGTTCAAGAAAGAGGAAACACACAAACACACGTAGATTCCTGGTAGGGGTTTCCATAATCATTCTTGCTGGCAGTTTAGATGGCTGCTGAGAACAGCTGAGTGGAGACTCAGTGTATTTTTGTTAGAGGCCCCTACTTACCCTCTCCCCCCCCCCCTTTTTTTTTTAGATTTATTGATTTTTAATGGAAAGGCAGATCAGATTTAGGAAGAGAAAGAGAGACAGAGAGCAAGCTCCTCCATCCACTTGTTCACACCACAAATGGACACATGGCCAGAGCCAAGCTGCCCCGAAGCTAGAAACCAGGTTCTTCCTCCAGGTCTGCCATGTGGGAGCAGGGTCCCAAGGCTTTGAACCTCCTCCACTGCTTTCCAAGGCCACAAGCAGGGAGCTGAATGGGAAGTACAACAGCTAGGACATGAACTGGTACCCATATGGGATGCCAGCACTACAGGCAAGGTACTAGCCTACCTTGCCACTATGCTAACCCCAACCTCTGCTTCTAATTCAGCTTCCCGCTACTGTGCTTGGGAAGCAAGAGGCGATGGCCCAAATGCTTGGGTTCCTGTCACCCATGTGGGAGATAAGGGCAGACCTTCGTCCAAGCCAGAGCTTGGCAGGCATTTGTAAGGGAGCCAGCAGAAGAAAGATCTTTTTTGTTTGTTTGTAAGATTTATTTATATTTATTTTTATTGCAAAGGCAGATAGAAAGATCTTCTAGCCGATGATTCACTCTCCAAGTGACCCCAGTGGCCAGTGTTGCACCAATCTGAAGCTGGGAGCCAGGAGCTCCTCCAGGTCTCCCACACGGGTGCAGGGTCCCAAGGCTCTGGGCCGTCCTCCACTGTTTTCCCAGGCCACAAGCAGGGAGCTAGATGTTAAGTGGGGCTGCCAGGATTAGAACTGGTGACCTTATGGGATCCCGGTGCATTCAAGGCAAGGACTTTAGCCTCTAGGCCACCGTGCCAGACCCAAATCTTGTTTTTTGTCTTTCCATCTAGCTCAGTGACTCCCCTTCAAATAAGAAGTACATAAGATTTAAATGGCTGTGGCCCAGCGCCATAGCCTAGCAACTAATGTCCTTGCCTTGCTTGTGCTGGGATCCCATATGGGTACCAGTTAGTGTCCTGGCAGCCCCTTTTCCTATCCAACTCCCTGCTTGTGATCTTGGAAAGCAGTCAAGGATGACCCGAACCCTTGTGACCCTGCACCTGCACGGGAGATCCAGAGGAGGCTCCAGGCTCCTGTCTTTGGATCTGCTCGGCTCCGGCCTTTGCGGTTGCTTGGGGAGTAAATCATACAGAAGAGCTTGTTCTCTCTCTCTCCTCCTCTCTGTTATCTTTTCAATAAAAATAAGTAAGTGTTTTTTTAAAGATTTCTTTTTAAAGATTTATTTATTTTTATTGGAAAGTCACATATAGAGAGAGTAAGATCTTCTGTCCGTCGATTCACTCCCCAAGTAGCCACAACAGCCGGAGCTCAGCCAATTCAAAGCTAGGAGTCTGGAGCCTTCTCTGGGTCTCCCACATGGGTGCAGGGACCCATGGTTTTGGGCTGTCCTTGACTGCTTTTCCAGGCCACAAGCAGGGAGCTGGATAGAAAGCGGGGCCACTGGCATTAGAGCCAGTGCCTATGCCTGTATGGGATCCAGGCACATGCAAGGCGAGGACTTTAGCCACTAGGCCATCTCGCCAGGCTCAAAGATTTATTTTTGCTGCAACATCAGGTATACAGAGAGGAAGATCTTCCATCCAATGATTCACTCCCCAAGCAGCTACAACGGCTGGAGCTGCATCGATTCAAAGCCAGGAGCCAGGAACTTCCTCCAGGTCTCCCACACGGGTGCATGGTCCCAGGGCTTTGGGCCACCCTCCATCAATTTCCCAGGCCACTAGCAGGGAAATGGATCAAGCAGGATACATACAGGCAGCTATATGGAACCCTGGCATATGTAAGGCGAGGACTTTAGCCACTATGCTACTGCACCGGACCCCAAATGAATGTGTTTTTTGTTTTTAAATCAGAAACATAAGGCTGGCACAATGGCTCAATTGGCTAATCTCTGCGTGCAAGTGCCAGCTTTGCAAATGGGTGTCTTTTTGTGTCCTGGTTGTTCCACTTCCCATCCAGCCCCCTGCTTGTGGCCTGGGAAAGCACAGCACGGCCCAAAACCTTGGGACCCTGCACCCGTCTGGGAGACCCGGAAGAGCTCCTGGCTCATCAGCTCAGCTCCATCTGTTATGACCACTTGGGGATTGAATCAGTGGATGGAAGATATTTCCTTCTCTTTCCCTCCATCTCTCTGTTAATCTACCTTTCCAATTAAATTAAAAATCTAATAAAACAAGGCAGTTTTAAGTTAGTTTTATACACACACACTCACAATGGTGATCTATAAAGTGCTCCATGCTTTTGGAGTTCCCTGCTCTCTCCGATTTCCGTCAGATTATCGCTGACTGCGCCTTTCCTCCGGCTCTCACAGATGGAGTTCCGTGTTCCCAGAACCCAACAGAGGCAATAGAAGCCTGGATCAATTTTAATAAAGAAGAAAGAGAGGCTTTTGCAGAATCGCTAAGGACCAGCCTGAAGGTAAGGCGGGTTTTTGAAGATCTGGTTCACCACCCTCTGCGTGTGCTGGGCTGACCCTCTGGGGGCTACTGAGTCAGCTAGCTCTGATGCCAAGCTGTGAGCCACCCAGCTCCTTGGGAGAACTGCGTTTTTATCTGGGGGTTCATTCTGAGCACGCTGTGTATGCAACACTGGCTGGCCATGTTCTTTGAGCAGCAGATTCTGCGCCCCAATACAAAATGCCTACATCAAAGTGATTCCAGGAGAGTGAGGTTACACATAACCCCTCTGGGGACGTGGGCTGGGACCTTGGGGTGTGCTTCTTGGGTGCAGGTTGGAGAAGGACTGACTACTTGTGATTGATTTTGGCTTTCAGGAAATTGGGGAGAATGTGCATATTTACTTGATTGGGAAAGAGTCCTCACGTACCCACTCGCTAGCCGTGTCCTTGCACTGTGCGGAAGACGACTCCATCAGCGTGAGCGGCCAGAACAGCTTGTGTCACCAGATCACGGCTGCCTGCAAGCACGGAGGCGACCTGTACGTGGTGGGAGGCTCCATCCCGCGCCGCATGTGGAAGTGCAACAATGCCACAGTCGACTGGGAGTGGTGTGCACCTTTGCCCCGGGACCGGCTGCAGCACACCCTGGTGTCTGTGCCCGGCAAGGATGCCATCTACTCCCTGGGTGGCAAGACCCTGCAGGACACCCTCTCCAATGCAGTCATCTATTACAGGGTGGGTGACAATGTATGGACAGAGACGACCCAGCTGGAGGTGGCTGTGTCGGGGGCCGCGGGGGCCAACCTCAATGGGACCATCTACTTACTGGGCGGGGAGGAGAACGACCTGGACTTCTTTACCAAACCCTCCCGACTCATCCAATGCTTCGACACAGAGACAGACCGCTGCTACGTGAAGCCCTACGTGCTGCCCTTCGCAGGCCGCATGCATGCTGCTGTGCATAAGGATCTGGTGTTCATCGTGGCTGAGGGGGACTCCCTGGTCTGCTACAATCCCCTGCTAGACAGCTTCACTCGGCTCTGCCTTCCTGAGGCCTGGAGCTCCGCCCCGTCCCTCTGGAAGATCGCCAGCTGCAACGGAAGCATCTATGTCTTCCGGGACCGCTATAAGAAGGGGGATGCCAACACCTACAAGCTTGACCCCGCCACTTCAGCTGTGACTGTCACCAGAGGCATCAAAGTGCTGCTTACTAACTTGCAGTTTGTGTTGGCCTAGGCTGGGTGGGGGTTGGGGGAGCAGCTCGCTCCTGTGTTCTCCTGTTTTCCAGCACCTCCCCCGAACCCCCATTCAGAGTAGCATTCTTTGAGGGTCACTCCTCTGCCCTCCCATGAACCCATGGAGGTGTCATCTGGGCCTGTAGAACTGCTGCTGCCCAGCTGGCCACGGGAGCTGCGGGAGCCAGCCCCCACTCTGCTGGCCGCTGGCAGCAAGCCCTCTCACAGATCAGGCACAGCCTCACTTTGCCTGATCAGTGGTCCCAGTGCAGAAGAAAGGCTGCCCAATCTTGTTCCTTTTTTTCTCCTATTTCCTATGAAATGGCTATTTGATAATTTTTCCACACACACAAGAAAATTATGTGTTCAAGTTTTCCTTCAGGCTTGGGTTGTGAGACTAAGCTGAAGATGTACTTCACCAGCAAGAGTCAACTGTACAATTCAAGGTGTTCCTTCTATTATCTACTCACCTGTCGAGAAGTGGAACTTTGGCTTTATTTTTGGCTTACGCCAAGGGATAAGCCTGAAAGTTGAAAGGATTATTTCTGGCTGATTGCAGAAACATTTTCAAACTCAATTATATAAGGCCTCTGCTCTTTTTAAAACCTCTGAGTTACGTGCAGATCTAGGAATCGTTCCTATAAATAAAAGGTTCTTTTGAAGGGAGATGCGTCTGTTGACTTCTGAAGGGGTGACTAAGGGGAACTACTACACACCTAGACACTTTTACATCCATGGCATTCTAGTCTGCATCCTTGTTTTCTTTCCTCTTTTTAAAGATTTATTTATTTTTATTGGAAAGTCAGATTTACAGAAAGGAGGAGAGACAGAAAGAACTTCCATCTGCTGGTTCATTCTTCAAGTGGCTGTAATGGCCAGAGCTGAGCTGATCTGAAACCAGGAGTTTCTTCCAGGTTTTCCATGCGGGTGCAGGGTCCCAAGGCTTTGGGCCATCCTTACTGCTTTCCCAGGTCATAAGCAGAGAGCTGGATGAAAAATGAAGTAGCCAGGACACAAACTGGTCCCCATACAGGATCCTGGCACATGAAAGGTAAGGACTTCAGCCACTAGACTACCTCACTGGGCTCCCATACCTTGTTTCCTAAATACAGGATAAAAGATTTAATGGGGATGAGGGAGCCTGGCATGATGGCTCAGTGGCTAAATCCTCACTTTACAAGTGCCAGGATCCCACATGGGTGGAGACTTGTTTCATGGCTGCTCCACTTCCCGCCCAGCTCCCTGTTTATGGCCTGGGAATACAGTGGAAGACTGCCCAAAGCTCTGGGACCCTGCACTCACATGGGAGACCCCAAAGAAGCACCTAGCATGTAGCTCCTGGCTTTCGATCAGCTCACCTCTGGCTGTTGCAGCCATCTGGGGAGTGATCAGCAGATGGAAGATCTTTCTGTCTCTGCTCCTCGCAATAAATGTTAGCTGCCTTTCTAATAAAAATAAATCTTATTTTAAAAATGTGTCAGGGACACCCACAGGGCCAATGAAACTGATTCTGACAGAGCTGAGTATTTCCTTTTTCGTGGTGAAAGTCCTTGAGGTACAGTGCTCAGATGTGGTTAGCTGAGTTAGATACACAGCACTACTCTGTAGATATTACTTCCTCTCTGATCCAATTCAAGACGGTAAGATACCCCATCCCTAAGTTCCATGAATGCAAGCCATGCTGAGTTTCTTTGTAGCTATACAATTGTTATTTCAAGAAAGTGAAACAAGACAAAAGCAATATTAACCATTACTTAGTAGATTTCCATTAGGTCAAGACTGGGCTTACTTCAGTCCTATTAAATTTTTATTCTGTGTCCAGCAGGGCTGTCTTGAATCCCTTCTAACCAGTCTACTTTGTGTCATTGTTGTCTCACAGTCTCGGGCTTTGCTGCCTCTGAAGTGATCTTGTGGAACTCTTTGAGAACTTGGAACTGGCCAGATCTGATGTGGACATGCGGCCGGATCTTGGTGATGGCTCTCACAGCCTCTTCAGGACTCCAGTTGTGGACCTGATGGACAAGAGTTGGGTAGGCAAAAAGGAAAGAAAGGAACAGACATCAGGTTGCTCTCTCTTGAGTCCTCCGCTGAAGGAGTCCACTTTTTTTTTTTTTTTTTTTTAAGCAAAACATCACGGTTTAGGAGCAAACAATACAGCTAGCCTGGTAGTTAACACATCCCATAAGGGAGAGCCCAGCTTCAAATTCTGGCCCTACTCCTAGTTCTAGCTTCCTCTCCAGCCAGTACAATCCCAGCGGCTCCATTTCCCATCCAGATCTCTGCTTGTGGTCTGGGAAAGCAGTCGAGGTTGGCCCAAAGCCTTGGGACCCTGCACCCACATGGGAGACCTGGAAGAGCTCCTGGCTCCTGGCTTTGGATTGGCGCGGTTCCAGCCACTGTGGTCACTTGGGGAGTCAATAAGCGGATGGAATATCTTCTTCTCTGTCTCTCCTCCTCTCTATATATCTGACTTTGCAATAAAAATAAAATAAATCTTTTTTTTTTAATTAAAATAAGCCATAAAAAAAAGAACTCCAAATATCTGAGGTAACACCGCTGCCTCCCAGGGACTACATCAGCGAGAAGATGGTAAAGTTGATGGTCAGAGCTGGCTACCGAAGGCAGGTACTCTGATGGAAACAGGCTTTTCAACCACAAAGCTAAATGTGTACCCCAGGTCCATTTTTCTGAACACTAGCTATAGGCCAGCATTTGATGTATTTTCTCGGGCTTCCTGGCACATTTAGTCCTAGGAAAAGCATCAGGAGAAGACACTGTCGCCTCCATAGCTCAGGGGCCTTCCAGGATAACACAGCGCCACCCACACAGCCTGACGTGGCTCCTTCCAGTAAGGTACTCCCTGCAGACCATTCCATGGAGGTCTGGAAATCTGATGCAGATGGACCAGTTCAGAACCAAAGGGCCTCTCCTTACCTGAATCAGATATGCTGCCACCATGGTGGCACTTCTGGAACGGCCTGCCTTGCAATGCACGTAGACACACTGGCCCAGTGCCTGGTATTTCAGTGCGAACTGGACTCCTTTCTGGAGGTTAGCCAAGGTGGGGATGCCCGTCATATCAACTGTGCTCAGCCGCAGCTGCTCGACCCCAAATTTCTGCCACTCCTGGAACCAGTTCCACCAGCATAACAAAAAGAAAAAAAAAAGAACACGGATGTAGGTAGACAAAGACAAGCTCTCCAAAGGCAGCAAAGCAACAAGGAAGTTTCTGGGTTTACTGCTTCCTGTTTAACTTTTCACAGAAAAGTCCATGAAATGGCTGACTCCAAAGGTGGTACCTTATTAAAACAGCCATACTACTGAGTTAAAATTAAGTCCGAGGTTGAAGTATTTTTTACATTTTTTATTTATATATATATTTTTTTACCACCCCCGGCCGCCACTGCAGTGCCCGCCCACCCCCGGCCCCTGAAGTACTTTTTAAAAAGATTTTATTTTATTATTTTATTGGAAAGTCAGATATACAGAGGAGGACAGAAACAAAGATCTTTCATCTGCTGGTTCACTCCCTGCAATGGACTATCCAGAGCTGAGTTGATCCAAAGCCAGGAGCCAGGAGCTTCTTCTGGATCTTCCATGTGGGTGCAGGGTCCCAAGGCTTTGGGCTGTTCTCTACTGCTTTTCCAGATCACAAATAGGGAGCTGGATGAGAACAGCTGGGACACAAACCAGAACCCATATGGGATCCCAGTGCATCAAGGCGAGAACTTTAGCTACTAGGCTACTGTCTCTGGCTTGAAGTATTCTTAAAACATTACTTGAATCTACAGCCACAAAGCACTAGCTATGGACAATTCACTGACAGAAGTCATGGGCAGGCTTTCTTTAGCATAATCTTAGCACTTGGAGAGGAAGTGATCCAATTGCAAGGTTGGATTATTATATACATACATATATATATTTTTTAAAGCTTTAGTATCTTTTTAATTTATTTTTTATTTTTTTATTGGAAAGGCAGATATACAGAGAGGAGAGACAGAGAGGAAGATCTTCGTCCAATGATTCACTCCCCAAGTGAGCGCAACGGTCAATGCTATGCCAATCCGAAGCCAGGAGCCTCTTCTGGGTCTCCTGCGCGGGTGCAGGGTCCCAAAGCTTTAGGCCGTCCTCCACTGCTTTCCCAGGCTACAAGCGGGGAGCTGGATGGGAAGAGGGGCCGCCGGGATTAGAACTGGTGCCCATATGGGATCCCGGGCGTGCAAGGTGAGGACCTTATCCACTTGCGCCACCGCGCTAGGCCCATACATATATTTTTTAAAATGTATCTATTTAAAAATCAAAGCTAGGAAAGAGGAGAAAGAAAGATATTCTACAAGCTGGTTCACTCCCCAAATGGTCACGACAGTGAAGGCTGTCAGGCCAGAAGCAGGAGCCAGGAATTCCATCCACTTCTCCAACAGGGATGGTAGATGCCCAACCATGCGAATCTCCTCCTGCTGCTTTCTCAGGCACATTAGCCTGGAAGTGGAGCAGCCAGGACTCTAAACTAGCACGGAGATGCTGGCATTGCAGAAGATGGCTTAAAGTGCTATGCCACAATGCAGGTCCTATGGTACTGTATTTTGCTAGATCTCTGTCCATGCGGGGTGTTTTTTGTTTTGTTTTTGTTTTTTTTTTTTAAGATTCATTTTATTTTTGGAACCAGATCATTGGCTCAGCTAGCTAATTCTCTACCTCCAAGGACTGGAACCTCATATGGGTACCAGTTTGTGCCCTGGATGCTCCATTTCCCATCCAGCTCCCTGCTTATGGCCTGGGAAAGCAGTCAAGGATATCCCAAAGCCTTGGGACCCTGCACCTGCGTGGGAGACCCAGAAGAAGCTCCTGGCTTCAGATGAGCTCAGCTTTAGCCATTGTGGTCACTTGGGAAGTGAATCAGCAGACAGAAGATCTTTTTCTCTGTTTCTCCTTCTCTTCGTAAATCTGATCTGCCTTTCCGATGGAAATAAATACATCTTAAAAAAAATATTCATTTTATTTTTTACTAGAAAGGCAGAGTCATAGGAAAAAAATGCAGAGAGATCATCTATCCACTGGTTCACAAATAGCTGGAACAACAGGAGCTGAGCTGAAGTCAGGAGCTTCTTCCTGGTCTCCCATATGGAGGCAGGGACCCAAGGACATGGGCCATCCTCTGGTGTTTTTCCAGGCCATAAGCAGGCAGCTGGACCTTAAGTGGAACAGGTGGGGTGGCACCCAAACCAGCACCTCTATGGGACGCCAACACTGGAGGTGGAAGCATAGCTAACATCGTGGGCCACAGCTTCTGCCTCAAGAACATCATTTTAAAGCTCAGAAAATATACCCACCTTGATTAGTGCAATATCATTCCCTTACACAGAAGAAGAAATAAGGCTTCTGGTGATGAGGCTAACGTTACTTTTGTAGAACAATTTCAGCTAATGCTGTGTGTATTCTCATTATGAATATCTTTAAGAAATATAAGAGATTGGGCTGGTGCAATGGTTCAGGGGCTAAATCCTGCTATATAGATGCTGATTCACGTGCTGGCTGCTCCATTTCCCATCCAGCTTCCTGCTTGTGGCCTGGGAAAACAGTGGGGGATGGCCCAAAGCCTTGGGACCTTATACTCCCATGGGAGACCTGGAGGAAGCTCCTAGCTCCTGGGTCCTGGCTTGGAATTGACTCAACTCCACCCACTGTGGCCACTTGGGAAGTGAACCAGCAGATGGAAGATCTTTCTGTCTCTTCTCTCCATAAATCTGACCTGCTCGTCCAGTAAAAATAAATAAATCTTTAAAAAAAACAGAAACCGGGCCGGGCACAGTGGCGCAGTGGTTAAGGTCCTCGCCTTGCACACCCGGGATCCCATATGGGCGCCGGTTCTAATCCTGGCAGCCCCGCTTCCCTTCCAGCTCCCTGCCTGTGGCCCGGGAAAGCAGTCGAGGACGGCCCAAGGCTTTAGGACCCTGCACCCATGTGGGAGACCCAGAAGAGGCTCCTGGCTTCGGATCGGCCTAGTATCGGCCCGTTGCACTCACTTGGGGAGTGAATCATCGGACGGAGGATCTTCCTCTCTGTCTCTCCTCTCTGTATATCTGCCTTTCCAATGAAAAAATAATAAAAATAAATCTTTAAAAAAAAAAAACAAAAACCAAAAAACAGAGACTTTATGACTCTGAACAAAGGTCAATACTTAGTACTGTTCATGAAATTAGCAACAATAAATGAAAGCAGAGTTTTGAGGTTGGATCCTGTATCAACTGTACCAGAAACACCTGTAGGTCTTGCCAAATATTGACATCCAGGTGCAACCCCGCAGTTTCTGAGGCAGAATGTCTACTGCAGGTAGGAATTTGCTAGTTTAGCGAGACTGCCAAACAACTCATGGAAAAACCACCAGGCTTAGTAGGACAACAGCCAAATCTCCCAAGTGCCAATGCCTCTTGCCCAGAGACTAGGCATTTACTACAGATTCCCATCATCGTGTATTTTCCCTTGCTCCACAGCATTGGCCGTTCCAGGAAGCATTTACTGTCTGGCCAATGATTTCTAAGGCTTTGTGGCAAAGTCAAATACACTTTGGTCATTCCAAAGAACTGTTACTTGTCAAAATGTGTGCCATAACTGACACAGCAAGTTAAGCTGCTATTTGCAACACCCAATCAGAATGTTAGTTCAAGTCCCAGCTTCTCTGCTTGCAATCCAGCTTCTTGTTCATGTGCCTGGGAATGCAGCAGAAGTTGACCCAAGCACCTGAACTCTTACAACCTCTCTATCATGTCAGAGACCAGGATGGATTTCCTGGTTCCTGGCTTTAGCAGCTTGTCAAGCTCTGGCTATGGAAGTCATCTGGGAGTGAGCCCAGTAGATATTCCACCTCTTGCCCTCTATGTCTTTAAAGTTAAACTCTGCCTTTCAAATAAATCAATAATCTTTTTATAAGTATGACATAACTGGGCCTGCTGCATTAGTTCAATTGGCTAATCCTCCACCATGCAAGCACTAGGAGCCCATATAGGTGCCAGGTCGTGTCCCAGCTGCTTCACTTCCCATCCGGTTCCCTGCTTGTGGTCTGGGAGAGCAGTGAAGAATGTCTCAAGTTCTAATGTGCCTTCACACATGTGGAAGACTCAAAGAAGCCCCTGGCTCCTGGCTTGGATTGGCTCTATCTCTCCTTTCTGTAAATTTGATCTGCTTATCCATTAAAAATAATTCTTTGTGCCCGGCACAGTAGCCTAGAAGCAAAAATCCTCGCCTTGCACGTCCTGGGATCCCATATGGGCAGAAGATCTTCCTCTCTATATATCTAACTTTGCAATAAAAACAAATAAATTCTTAAAAAATCACATCTTCATCAGTACAACAAATTAACATAATGGTTTAGAGCTAACAGATGTCAAACACCATGATGCTAGGACAACACCTAATAACCATTATGGAATGTACCAAACACAAGCCTTTGCATTGAATCAAAGTTCTATTTTAAGCCTGAAGCATTCAGAATTCCACCACCATTTCTAATGTATGAATATTATAATAAAAGTTGCCCAGAATGACAGTAAACTCTTTACAGTTTTTCCTAAAGATTTATTTATTTTTATTGAAAAGACAAACTTCAGAGAAAAGAGACAGAGAGGGCCCAGCGCGGTGGCGCAAGTGGTTAAGGTCCTCGCCTTGCACGCCTGGGATCCCATATGGGCGCCGGTTCTAATCCCGGCAGCCCCGCTTCCCTTCCAGCTCCCTGCCTGTGGCCCGGGAAAGCAGTCGAGGACGGCCCAAAGCTTTGGGAACCTGCACCCGCGTGGGAGACCCTGAAGAGGCTCCTGGCTTCGGCATAGCATCGGCCGTTGCGCTCACTTGGGGAGTGAATCATCGGACGGAAGATCTTCCTCTCTGTCTCTCCTCTCTGTATATCCGCCTTTCCAATAAACAAAATAATAAAAATAAAATCTTAAAAAAAAAAAAGAGAGAGACAGAGAAAGATCTTCCATTTGCAGGTTCACACCCCAGAGAGCTGCAACGGTTGATGCTGCACTGATGCAAAGCCAGACGCCAGACTTTCTTCTGGGTCTCCCATGTGGGAAGAGGATTCCAGGGTTTTGGGCCATCCTCCACAGCTTGAAACAGCACCCGTATGAGATGCCAGTAATTACAGTTGAAGCATTAGCCAGTTGAACCACTGTACGGTCCACTACAATTTTTTCAATGGATGGTCTGATGCTAAATGTATAGCATATATATATATAAAATATTTGCCATATATAATATAATATATTATATATATATATATATATAAAGGGGTCACAGTGTGCTATGGGGAAGACCTCTCACATTTAGCAGTGACTTCATCCTGAATGCTCAACACAGTACATAACCCATACTTAGCAACTAAAAAAGGTTAGCTCAGTGAGTGATATCAGAAAAATACATACAGGAAGCTGTTGCCACATCCTGTTCATTTTTGGAATTTCAACAATTAGGCAATAAATGCTTTGGTTAAAAAAAAACAAAGGGTGTCTCTTCCTCCCTCCCTCTTTCGAGAGGCACCCCACCTCCTGGCTTTCTCTCCAGAGGTACTTCCCCTTCCCTCTGCCTTCCCTGCTCACCTGGTCCCTTCGCAAATAAACTTTTCCGTAAAAAAAAAAAAAAAAAAAAAAAGCAGGCCTGGTGTGGTAACCTAGTGGTTAAGTCTTCACCTTGCACCTGCCAGGATCCCATATACGCATCAGTTCATCAGTTTTTATTCCAGCTGTGGCCTGGTTAAAGCAGTAGAGGTCACCCCAAAGCATTGGGATCCTGCATGTGGCTTCAGAATGGGGCCACTTGGGTAATGAACCAGCATATGTAAGATCTGTCTATCCTGCCTTTTGTACATCTGACTTTTGATTAAAAAATTAATAAATAATAAATCTTAAAAAGAAAAGAAAAACACATACAAGATCCCTTTCAAGTTCAGTGACCAAAATGAAGTATATTTGCGGGGTGTGTCAGCATCCTATGGGAGCTCCTGTTTACTTCCCGGCTGCTCCACTTCCTACTCAGCTCCCTGCTAATGGCCTTGGAAAGCATGTACTTGGGCCCCTGTCACCCATGTAGGAAACCCTGCTCCTGGCCTCTGCCACCATCTGGGGAGTGAGCCAGCAGGTGTAAGATCTGGCTGTGTCTCTGTTACTCTGCCTTTCAAATATTTTTTTTTCTTTAAGGAACATATACTTGTACAAAAAAATAAGCCAGACTTTGTTGGCTTTCACCGGGAGGCTGCGATCATCCAAGGCTGGCACAGTGGAAGCCTGGCCACTTCTCCTCCCCGACCCTCTCTCCCCTCAAAACTTCTCCAGATCCTCCAGGTCCAGCTAGGGTTGGCAGCCCCAGCTTCTCCCCCGCCCAGCCCCGGACCCTCACCTCCGACGAGTTGCACAGGAACCTCGTCTCATACTCCTCGTTCATGGTGATCACCGCGCGCACGTTCTCGTCCCGGACCAGCTGCCGAGGCAAAGTGAGGAGAGCTCAGGCAGCGCCGAGCCCAGGCCGCTCGACCGGGTTTGCGAGCCGGGTGGCAGGCAGGGACGGGCCTGGGCCGCGCTCGCCGTCCCGGCTCACCTGGAGCGTCATGCTCCGCAGCGGCAGCGCGCCCAGCAGCACCGTGGAGTCGATGCGGTGGTACCAGTCGCGGTGCGCCCGGCCCGGTATCTTGCCGCGGAACACCGTGTAGAGCAGCGTCGGGTAGAAGAGCACCCGGGCCAGGCCGGCCCCCAGCCACTCGGAGGCCGCCATCCCGCCCCACCACAGCAGGCGCAGCGGCGGCCTCACGGGCGCGGCGCTGGCGGGCGGCGGCGAGAGCTGGGACTGCTCCGAGGTGTCCGGCGACGCGGCTTCCTCGGGCTTCGGGGAGCAGGACGCGGTCTCCGGGGACTGCGGGCTAGGACTTGGCGCCCGCGGGCCGGCCACCATGGCTCGGGGGGAGGAGCCGCCGGCCTCGGGGGAGGGGCCAACAATTCCCGGGCTGGGACCCCGGACCCCGGCCTGACCAGGAAGGGCGCATCCTGGGCCGCAGGCCTGGGAGCCGTGGCCTGGGAAACCGTGGCCCCCGCCTGTGGCCGCTGGCACCCTCCCGCCCCCGCCCCTCCACGGAGGGAGGGGCTGTGACCTCAGGTGAGGGGGCCATGACCCCTGCGTGTAGAACCCCCGGCACTGGCTGGGAGAAGGAGGGGCACTGACCGGAGGTGCAGGCTAGGGCCCCAGGGGAGAGAGAGGAGACTTTAGTGGGGATCACAGCCCTGGAGGGGCCAGGGGTAAGGGGGCACTGAAGGTTTTTTGTTGAAATAAGCATACTTTTAAGTATATATATATATATATAAAGTATATAAGTATATATATATATATATATATAAATATATAAGGCAAAGATGTAGACACAGGTTCACTCCCCAAATGGCCACAACAACCATCTGGGAGGCCAGGACTCCATTACTTCAGCAGCCACCTGCTGCTTCCCGGGCACCTATTTAACAAGTTGGAGGATGAGGGACTAGGAAAGAGATTTTGCATCTGGTGGTTCACCCCCCAAGTCACCACAGTCATCGAAGCTGCGCCGATATAAAACCAGGAGCCAGGAACCTCTTGCACGTCTCCCACACAGGTGCAGGGTCCCAAGGCTTTGGGCCATCCTCTGCTCCTTTCTCAAGCCACAGGCAGGGAGCTAGATGGAAAATGGAGCAGCCAGGACTTGAACTGGCACCCACCCCACCCATATGGAATCCTGGCCCATGCAAGGGAAGGACTAGCTAACTGAGCCATTGTGCTGAGCCCTTTCTTCTTTATAAAAATATGTTTTATATATATATACATGTACATATATATATACACACATATATAATAGCTTTATTTAATTTTATTTGAAAGGCAGAGTTACAGTTACACTCCCCAAATGGCCACACTGGCCAGAGCTGGGCCCATCCAAAACCAGAAATCAAGAGCTTTTTCTGGGTCTCCCACCCAAGTGCAGGGTCCCAAGCACTTGATCCATCCTGCACTGCTTTCCCAGGCACATCAGCAGAGAGCTGGATGGGAAGTAGAGCAGCCAGTACTCCAACCAGCGCCCATGTGGATGGCTAGTGCTTCAGGTAAAGACTTAGTTTATTATGCTATGGAGCCAGCCTGGAGTTGCTTCTTATTTTTTTGTTTTGCTTGTTTGTTTGCTTGCTTGCTTGTTTTATTTTGTTTTGTTTTTCTTTAGTTTTTAAACATTTATTTGGGGACCCGGCGTGGTGGCCTTATGGCTAAAGTCCTCACCTTGAAGGCGCCGGGATCCCATAAGGGGGCCGGTTCTAACCCTGGCAGCTCCACTTCCCATCCAGCTCCCTGCTTGTGGCCTGGGAAAGAGGTCTCAAAAACAGCCCAAAGCCTTGGGTTTGCATCCGCATGAAGGACCCGGAGGAAGTTCCTGGCTCCTGGCTTCCGATCAGCTCACAACTGGCCTTTGCAGTCACATGGGGAGTGAATCATCGGACAGAAGATCTTGCTCTCTGTCTCTCCTCTCAGTATATCTGACTTTGCAATAAAAATGAATAAATGAATAAATTATTTTTAAAAAAGGTTGATTTGGGGCCCGGCGCAGTGGCACAGTGGTTAAGGTCCTCACATTGCACACCTGGGATCCCATATGGGCGCCGGTTCTATCCCGGCAGCCCCACTTCCCTTCCAGCTCCCTGCCTGTGGCCCAGGAAAGCAGTCGAGGACGGCCCAAAGCCTTGGGATCCTACACCCATGTGGGAGACCCGGAAGAGGCTCCTGGCTTTGGATCGGAATAGTATCGGCCATTGCACTCACTTGGGGAGTGAATCATCGGACGGAAGATCTTCCTCTCTGTCTCTCCTCTCTGTATATGCCTTTCCAATGAAAAAATAATAAAAATAAATCTTAAAAAAAAAAAGGTTGATTTGGAAGGTAGCATGAGGAAGGTCTGTTGTTGGCTTTTACATTAGCAAGGAAACTGGAATTAGGACCTGCAGTGCCAGGTAAGGGACCCAGGGGTCTTAACCAGCTTCTTAACCATCAGGCTGAACACCTGCTTCCCTCTGTGCCATTAGAAAAAAAAAGTGCTTTTTCACAACAGCCTTAACTTACCGTCCACCAACTGTACAGCTGAATGAGCTTTAGGTAGTATATTCACTGGGTTGTGCAGCCATCACCACAAATAATCTTACAACATTTTCATTGTCGCCCCCCCCCCAAAAAAAAGCCCATTACCATTAGCAGTCACTCAAAATTTCTCCCCAACTTGCCAGCCCTAAGCAACTTCTGAGCTACTTTTCGTTTCCATACATTGCATGTCCTGGGCAATTGAACCAAAGGAAATCTTATAGCAGATGTCTTTGGTGTCTGGCTTCTTGCTATTATTCTAATATTTTCAAGGTTAGTTCATACTGTAACATAACCAGTACTGTATTTCTTTTTACTGCTAAATGATATTCTGTTGTTACATATTTTTATTTTATTCCTACTTTTTTTGGTAAAGATTTTATTTTTATTGCAAAGTAAAATATACAGAGAAGGAGAGACAGGCAGGAAGATCTTCCAACCCATGATTCACTCCCCAAGTGGCTGCAACGGCTGGAGCTGAGCCGATGAAGCCAGGAGGCCGGGGCCTCCTCGGTGTCTCCCATGCAAATGCAGGGTCCCAAGGCTTTGGGCCGTCCTCGACTGCTTTCCCTGACTGCAAGCAGGGAGCTGGATGGAAAGCAGGGCCACTGGAATTACAACAGGAGACCAAATGGGATCCCAGTACGTTCAAGGCGAGGACTTTAGTTGCTAGGCATTGGCGCTGGGCCCTTATCCACCACTTTTTAAAGATTTTTTTTTTTTTTATTGGAAAGTCAGATATACAGATGGGAGGAGAGACAAAGAATAAGATTTTCCATCTGTTGATTCACTCCCCAAGCGGCCACAATGGTCTCAGCTGTGCCAATCCAAAGTCAGGAGCCTGGAGCCTTTTCCAGGTCTCCCTTGTGAATGCAGGATCCCAAAGCTTTAGTCCGTAGTCCACTGCTTTCCCAGGCCACAAGCAGGGAGCTGGATGGGAAGCAGGGCTACCAGGATTACAACCAGCACCCATATGGGATCTGGGCGCATGCAAGGCGAGGATTTTGACTAGTCCCTATATCCATTTCTCTTTTTAAAGATTATTTGTGGGCCCAGCGTGATAGCGTAAGTGATTAAAGTCCTCACCTTGAACACACTGGGATCCCATATGGGTGCTGGTTCTAATCCCGGCGGCCTGCTTCCCATCCAGCTCCCTGCTTGTGGCCTGGGAAAGCAGTCGAGGACAGCCCAGGGCCTTGGGGTCCTCTACTCATGTGGCATGTGGGAGAACTGGAGGAGGTTCCAGGCTCCTGCCTTCAGATTAGCAAAGCACCGGCTGTTGTGACCACTTGGGGAGTGAATCATCGGACGAAGGATCTTCCTCTCTGTCTTTCCTCCTCTTTGTATATCTGACTTCCTAATATAAATAAATAAAAATGAAAAAAAAATGTTGTAAACAAATATAAATATCTTATAAGAAAAGCTAATTTTACATTAATTGTTAAATGCTTGCTCTTTTATTGACATGCATGTGAGATTTCGGTGCTCGAAGGGGCAGGATTAGGCTTCTGAGTTGGTGTGCCTAGCCCA
Organism: Ochotona curzoniae; assembly: GCF_017591425.1. Lineage (NCBI taxonomy): Eukaryota > Metazoa > Chordata > Mammalia > Lagomorpha > Ochotonidae > Ochotona > Ochotona curzoniae. Next base: position 22,754,662 of record NW_024465859.1, on the reverse strand, counting down.
AGGCTTCTCCTTTTCCAATCCATGTTTCTGTTACTGTGTCAAGGTAACTGCCACTCCTGTGGGAGATGCAGACCAAGTTCTGGCCTTTTCAGCATTTGGGGAATCAATCAGCCAACGGAAGATCGATCTCTCTTTCAGCCTTTTAAATGAACACAATTTTTTTTAATAAGAAAAGTTGTTTTCTGACACTGTTTAAAAAGTTTATTTCTGAAACTACAGAGTTGTGTTAATTTTATTAATGAGGTCATGGTACTGTTGCTATGTAAGAAACTGTCTGAATTTACATAAGTGGGATTTGCATCAAAATGCTTTACCAAGAGAGATTAGATAAATATAGCAGTACTAATGTTGAATCTGAGTGATCTGTCATGCTCTTCTGCTTTTTCATAATAGTTAAAAATGTAGTTCATTACATACATTATGAAAGAGATAAACAAGTACTCTGTTGTTTTTTTTTAGTAAAAAATTCAGCCACGTTTTGAGTTGGTATTATTTATTTTTACTATTCTGTAATAATTATTATAACTTAATGTATTTATCCATTTTCCCTTAACTGGAAATTTTGGCTGATTCTTTTTTTAAATTATTATTATTTTAAAAGTTTTTTATTATTTTTAAAGGATTTCTTTGTTTTTATTGGAAATCTAGATATACAGAGAGAAGGAGAGACAAAGTGGAAGATCCTCTGTCCGATGATTCACTCCCCAAGTGGCAGCAACGTCTAGAGCTGAGCTGATCCGAAGCCAGGAGCCAGGAGCCTCCTCTGGGTCTCCCACTTTGGTGCAGGGTCCCAAGAATTGGCCATCCTGGACTGCTTTCCCAGACTGCAGGCAGGGAGCTGGATGGGAAGTGAGACCACCAGGATTAGAACCAGCACCGAGATGGGATCCTGGTGTATGCAAGGGAGTTGCAGGCTACTGTGTTGGGCCCAATCTAATTAATATGTGACGGAGTGAGGGTGTCTGTGGACTAGAGGCTTATCTAGTCAAGGACAACAAGCCAAGGACACCTGGTATCTAGGAGCAACGACGTCCAAATGCCATCTCTCCTTCATTTATGTCTCCCTCTGGTTGTAAATTATGGACGACCACCCCCAACCCCAAGAACAATGGAAGCAATGACCAAGAGACGGAGCCCCTCCTGAGCCTTTATAGGGGATTGTGAGGGGAGTGGTTACACAACAATGCAATACTGTCCCCTCTCAGGTGATAGGTGAGTGTCACAGGTGGGCAGGAGGGAACGTCTAGGTGTTGGTGGTAGGGAGTGACTTCCAAGCTTGTGACCCTAAACTAGTTGCCTACCTCATCACAGACAATCTATTTATGTATGTGATAGAGTGATGGGGAGAGACAGAGGAAGATCTTCCATTTTCTGGCTGACTCCCTAAATGACTTCAACAGCTAGGACTGGGTTGGGCTAAAGCCAGGGATCCGAGTCCAGGTCTTACATGTGGGCCATCTTCCACTGCTTTCCTAGGAGCATTACCAGACAGCTAGATGGGAAGTGGAGCAACCAGGACTTATATCTGTGCTCAAATATGAGAGCTCTGTCCAGCTGTGGCTTACTCGATTTTAACAGCCCCATGGGAAGCAGCTGCTTAATTGGCTGCACCACAGCGTCCACCACAGCAGTCAGATCTTGTCACTGCCTCCATCCATGGTTTATTTTATAGTTTGGGATTATAGCAGGAAGACATGGTTGTTTTGAAGGAAGCAAGCACTTCCAAATTATATAGTGCACAAATTAAAGGCCTGGGGCAGGCATTGTGGGGTGGCAGGTTAAGCTGCCCCCTGGGGATGGCTGTACCCCATACTGAAGTGCCTGATTCATGTTGTGTCTACTCCACACATTTCTGATCCCACTACCTGCTAATGTGCTCCCTAGGCATAGGGTGCTGGTTCAGGTGCTCAGGTTCCAGGCACCCACCCATGCCAGAAACCAGATTGAAATGCCTAGCTCCTTCTTTTGGCCTTGTTTAGCCCTGTTGTGGGCCTTGCGGGGGCCGGGTGGTGGGGAATAAACCAGCAACCAATAGATGAAATCTCTTTATCTTTCCACTGCTCTTTATTGGATAGTGAGATATAAAAAGAGGATAAGAGAGAAAGGAAGATCTTCTATCCAATGATTCACTCCCCAAGCTGTCACGAAGGTCAGAGCAGAACTGATCCAGAGGTCAGGAGCCAGGAACTTATTTTGAGTCTCCAACAGGGTACAGGGTCGCAAGGCTTTGGGCTGTCCTCTACTGCTTTCCTAAGCCACAGGCAGGGGGCTAGATGGGAAGTGGGGTTGCCCAGGACATGTACTGGCACCCATATGGGATCCTGGTGCGTGCAAGGCAAGGACTTTAGCTGTTAGACTACCGTGTGCGCCCTGGTCCTATTCTTATGTAATTCATGGATAAGTTCCAGGAAATATTGAAAGGCTAAGCAGTCTATTCTCTTTCCATACAGAGCACCTACGTAGGCCTAGTCATTAAGGCAATAATATTTCCTTAGAGCTTATCATGGGTTAGGCATTATTACCTAGGCCATGAGAATCTGGCTGTGAAAGACTACAAAGACCCAGTGCAATGGCTCTGTTGGCTAATCCTCCACCTTAAAGCGCCAGGATCCCATACGGGCATCAGTTTTGTGTCCCAGCTGCTCCACTTCCCACCCTGCTCCCGGCGTGTGGCCTGGGAAAGCAGCAGAGGATGGCCCAAAGCCTTGGGACCCTGCACCCACGTGGAAGACCAGGCTTTGGTTCCTGGCTTTGGATCATTTCAGCACTCCTCACTGTGGCCATTTGGGCATTGAAACAGCGGATAGAGGATCACTCTGTCCCTGCTCTCTGTAAATCTACCTTTCCAATATGAAATAAATAAATCTTTTTTTTTTATCAAGAATTTTTTTTAAAGATTTATTTATTTTTATTGGAAAATCAGATATACAGAGAGGAGGAGAGACAGACAGGAAGATCTTCTGTCCTCTGATTTACTCCCCAAGCAGCAGCAATGGCCGGAGCTGAGCTTATTTGAAGCCAGGAACTTCTTCTGGGTCTGCCATGCAGGTGCAGGGTCCCAAGGTTTTGGGCAGCTCACTGCTTTCCCAGGTCACAGGCAGGGAGCTGGATGGGAAGCAGGGCAGCTTGGAATAGAAACAGCTCCCTGAGCCTGGCAGCGTGGCCTAGGGGCTAAAGTCCTCGCCTTGAACACACCGGGATCCCATATAGGTGCTGGTTCTAATCCCGGTGGCCTGCTTCCCATCCAGCTCCCTGCTTGTGGCCTGGGAAGGCAGTCGAGGATGGCCCAAAGCCTTGGGACCCTGCACCCGCGTGGGAGACCCGGAAGAGGTTCCTGGTTCCTGGCTTTGGATCAGCACAGCACCGACCGTTGCACTCATTTGGAGAGTGAACCATCTTTCTCTCCTCCTCTGTATATCTGACTTTGCAATAAAAATAAATAAATCTTAAAAAAAAAAAAAAGCACCAGCACCCTGATGGAATCCTGGTGTCGGGGCCAAAAGTAGATAAATCTTTTTTTTTTAAAGATTTATTTTTATTATTTTTTTATTGGAAAGGCGGATATACAGAGGAGAGATAGAGAGGAAGATCTTCCGTCCGATGATTCACTCCCCAAGTGAGCACAACGGCCAATACTATCTCCGGGTCTCCCACGCGGGTGCAGGGTCCCAAAGCCTTGGGCCGTCCTCGACTGCCTTCCGGGGCCACGGGCAGGGAGCTGGATGGGAAGCAGGGCTGCCGGGATTAGAACCGGCGCCCACATGGGATCCCGGGCGTGCAAGGCGAGGACCTTTAACCACTTGCGCCACCGTGCCGGGCCCGATAAATGTTTAAAAAAAAAACCAATGTATTTAAAACTATACAGTACAAGAGTATGAAAATATGCAATTTACAGACCTTGTCGCACCAGCAACACTGTGGTTAAATTTGTTTTTCTCCTCAAGTGAAAGTGGTGCTTCCCACACCCAGGGAGACCTTGTTGGCTTCTGTCTGGGAGCCCACTTGTTTTCTTGTGGTGAGGTAGGGTATAATCAGTATTTGTCAACCCAAGGAGCATTGACTCTGTGAAGCCAGAAAATGTTAGAGAAATTGCTTGCAAAACCACGAGTTTTCTGCATGCGGATAGGGGCCAGGCAGGGCTCAGCACTGTTTTTTTTCTCCATCTGTATCTCACCGCGTTGCAAAGTAAAGAACCTAAAGAATGACCAAGGTTGGCTGCCACAGGAACCAGGGTATGTGGCTTGCATTCCATCAGGGATCCCTGCAGGTGAACTCCTGAGTCCTCAATTGGTCTAGTCAGGTTTTTTTTCTTGCCGAAAATAGGCTAGGGCTGGGCTGTCATTCTCTGAATAGAATCCCTATGAACCCATCCCCGCACACACACTGGGGGTGGTAGAGATTTTTTTTGCTAAGTGTCCAGCGCTGGTCAAGCACCCTCCTTCCTTCCTTCCTTCCTTCCTTCCTTCCTTCCTTCCTTCCTTCCTTCCTTCCTTCCTTCCCTCCCTCCCTCCTTCCCTCCTTCCTTCCTTCCTTCCTTCCTTCCTTCCTTCCTTCCTTCCTTCCTTCCTTCCTTCCTTCCTTCCTTCCTTCCTTCATTCATTCATTTCTTCATTCATCAGAGATCTTATTAGGCTCCCTATTCAGTGCCAAGCTGGAGTGCTTGCCCAACAGCCTCCTGCTCCAAAGCCTCCAAAGCTTCTGTGGGTGCGGCGCGCAGTCAACAACTTGATTCCCAGGTCAGGGTGACTCTTCCGAGGAGACAAAGAACACAAGGCGCCCCTCAGAGTTCCCTGGGGTGGGGTGGGGTCTGGTTGCAACGTCCGCGCCCCCAGGAGGGCTGGGGCGCTCAGGCCTCCCCCTGCCCCCGCCCCAGAGGGCGCTGGCGCGCCGGCGCTCGGCCCGCCCCTGCGCCGCGCTCCGCTCGGCCGCGGTGGTACGTTCCCGCTCACTCCTCCTCGGCCTCCCCCGCCCCGCCCAGTGGTAGGTGCCGGAAGTGCCGCCATTTTGGGGTGTTCTGCACTGGCGGCAGCGGCGGCGGCGGCGGGACGCGGAGGTTCCCCCGGGACTCGGCCTCAGCAGTGAGGCGAAGGCGGCGGCGGCTGCGGAGGCGCAAGCAGCAGCTGAGGCAGCGGCGGGCTCAGGTGCAGCCGCTGGTGAGTGGCGGCGGCGGGCTAACGGGTCGCGCGGGCAGGAGGGGAGGCGCCGCGGGGCGGGTCCGGTTCGGGCGGCTGCGGGTCACAGGGCCCTCCGGGCGCGGCCGCTCCCCGCTCCCTCAGGGCAGGGCTGCTGTCTCCTCCCCGCGCGTGTCGGGGATCCTCGGCTGCTCGGGGTTCCTTGGCCGGCGCGTGCCCCCTCCGGGCCCGGGCAGACCCGCCCTCCTCGTGGCCTTGCCGCCGGGTCTCCTCCTCCTCCTCCGTCAGTCGGCCGGTCTCCGAGGGCTGCGCTCCCCGTCCAGGGTGGGGTGCCTGCCGCTCCGTTGTCTTCTGCCCGCCTTCTTCCCGGCACATCCTCTGCCAGCCCACCCTGTCGCCCCACGTGTTAGCGGTGCCCACCCCTGTGGGCGCCCTCCGATCCCCGCCCTTGGAGGGGCCCGCCGGCGGGGTCCCCTCGGCTCCCTCGCCCCGGATCCGCCAGCGCCCGGGCTCGCCCTCCCCCACCCCCCGACATCAGGTGCTCACCCAGTCGTGGCCTAGCAGCTTGTGGGAGCGCTGTCTTTAGGTTTGGGTCCCGAGAGCTGGACGTTTGATTTTTTTTTTTTCTTGAAGACCGGGGCACCTGCTGTGGAGGAGCTGCTCCTACTCCCCTGCGGTGAGGGGGGAAGGTGGTGAGGTTGTGGTCAGAACCTGTTTGGGGGAAGATGGAATCTCATCCTCGGGATAGCAGAGTTAATAGTATCCGCGCGTGACCATGGGAGTTAAAAAAAAAAAAGGGCAATGTAACGATATTAAAGAGCCGAGAAATACTTTACAGCGGCCGCGGCGCGAAAGGTTACCAACACTTAGGGACTTGTTGGCATGCATTTCAGCTTGTCTGTCTCTGAAACTCTGTTCTCACCTCGTTCTTAAACGTTGTGTCTCCTAGTGTGCTAGCCAAGTTTCATTTGTTAGTGAACCCTGGGTAAGAATGAAGGCGTTTCTGTGAGTCTGTTCTGTGTTAGCCCGAGTCCAGCCGAGTTCACAGCAGCAGGCACCGACGGTCCATACAGTGATTTCCTGCTCATGCCGATGTTCCCATTCTCTGAGCTGGACTTGGGGAGTGTGGGATTTCCGATCGCGAGGTGGACGGGATGGAAGCGGTGATGGTGCTGAAGCAGAGGCAGCGTTGGCAGCTGTTGCTTTAACCAGGGAAGTTCCAGCTCCTTCCTCCTGACTCCAGCACCTGTTTCTGCTCTTGACCTTTGGCCAGAGCATAGATTTGTGTCCTCCAGCCATTCGTTTTTTGCCCCCTGCTTTTTCTCCGTTGTAGTATCTAGACTTAGGATTCGTGGTCTGGAAGAGATTCCTCCCCCACCCCCAAGTTTTCAGCCGAAGAAACCGAGTTAAGCGCCTTCCTGGCTGAAGATGAAACAGAAAGTGTTCTCGCCTCAGGTTTCCAGGCCATTGGCTGGTTTAAACAGGATCCCGAACAGCATGCACATGGCCCTGAAAGATGGGATGCAATGAAGGGACCCTAGGCGGTGTCCCTCGCCCAACCTGTTCCTGTTTGTTCTCTGCAAAATGGAGGCTGCTGGCCTCGTCCCACCCTGAGCTGGGTCAGCATCACCGCCAATGGAACATATGCAGGTGCCTGGGGCACAGTAAGGCACACGGGGAAGTTTGGAGCCAGAAAGATGAGTTTTTCTCAAGCTCCTGCTTGTTGTTCCTGTAACAAATTGATTATAAAAAATTTAGAAAAAGTTAGAGAAGGAAGAAAGCCATAGTGACTTTACAGAGTTCGTGTCTGCTCTTTTACATCCTTTCCGTATGCTTTAGAAATGCTTATTCTATTAAGTAGACTTAATGCTGGTCATGCTGATACATATATATAAAAGATTTATTTTGATTGGAAAGTCAGATATACAGAGAAGAGGAGAGACAGAGAAGAAAATCTTCCATCCACTGATGCACTCTCCAAGTGTCTGCAACAGCTAGAGCTGAGCCGATCTGAAGCCAGGAGCCTGAAACCTCCTCCTGGTTTCCCATGCAGGTGCAGGATCCCAAGGCTTTGGGCCATCTTTTATTCCTTTCCCAGGCCACAAGCAGGAAGCTGGATGGGAAGCAGGGCAGCCTGGATTAGAACCAGCTCCCAGATGGGATTCCAGCATGTGCAAGGTGAGAACTTTAGCTGCTAGGCCACCATGCTGGGCCCTTGAGATTTATATATATATATGTATATATGTGTGTGTGTGCGCGCGCGTGCGCGCACATACACACACACACACACACACATTTAATCATTTGAGTGGGGGAGAGATTTTTCCATCACTAGTGATACTATTTCTCAAATACTGGAAACAGCTAGGACTAGGCTAGGTCAAAGCCAGGAGCTTGGAACTTCATTTGGATTTCTCTCCCAGGTGGACTGCTCTTGTCCAAGCACTTCCAGTTTGCATCATCAGGGAGCCAAATGATAAACAGAGTAACTGGGACATCAACTGGCCTTCACTATGGGATACGCTGTCCCAAGCAGTGTTTTAACCAGCTGCCATGCCCGTCTTAGACAACCTGTTAAATGTAAATATAATGGTGTTAGGCATAGTTTGTTCTAACCACATTTTTGAATTTTAATTTTTAGCTTTATTTATTTATTTGAAAAGGACAGTGACAGCAAGAGGGAGGGCGTGTGTGAGAGAGATAGCTTATCTTCCTTCTTTGCAGATTTACATACCAGTACCTGCAGCCACCATCTTGGTCTCCCACGTGGGGGGCAGGAGCCCAGAGGAGGGTCTCAGGCCCTTATCTGCTGCCTCCCAGGGCCCCCGCAGAGATTTACAAGCTGGATCTGAAGTGCACAGTAGCTGGAACTTGAAACTGGCACTCAGGTGAGATGTAGGTGGGGTGCACCAGCCTGCTGTGACAGCGTGCCCTCAGCAGCCACGGTTGAGGTGGCTCTCACCAGGTCAGCCAGCAGCTGTCCCAGCTGGGGCAGAGACGTCTCGTGTGGAAACATGCAGGGCTGGAAAGGGAAGTGGCAGTGACAGGCTGCGTGTTGCATGCTTGTCTATTCAGTGAATTTGTTGTTAGTAAAGATTTGGACTCCACGGCTACATTAGAGTTTAAGCTTCAATTCCATTCCCCATGCCATGACCATCACAGGTTCATTTCTCTTGGAGGGTGGACCTGCCAAGCATGTAGGGGTGTTCAGAGGGGCGGGGGACTGCCTCTTAAAAGCTTGGGTGAAGTTGGAAGAGGTGAGAGCTCAAGGCTTTGGACGCACTCAGCAGTTTGTTGTTTTCAGTGACAACTTTTTACATTTACATTTTCTCTGCCTTTTTTTTAAAGATTTATTTTATTTATTTTTATTACAAAGTCAGATATACAAAGAGGAGGAGAGACAGAGAGGAAGATCTTCCGTTCTACGATTCACTCCCCAAGTGAGCGCAACGGCCTGTGCTGCATTGATCCCAAGCCAGGAGCCAGGAACTTCCTCCAGGTCTTCCACCCGGGTGCAGGGTCCCAAGGCTTTGGGCCGTCCTCGACTGCTTTCCCAGGCCACAAGCTGGGAGCTGGATGGGAAGCAGGGCCGCCAGGATTAGAACTGGCGACCACATGGGATCCTGGTACATTGAAGGCGAGGACTTTAGCCACTAGGCCACCACGCCAGGCCAAACTCTGCTTTTATTTAAACATTTACTGAGGTAATAGCACAACATAGATGGTTCACTTACTTAAGGTTGTGAATTAGTATTGTTACAATAATTTCACAAATTGTGATTATGGCAATATGAAGTTTGTCATTTTAAACTTTTTATTTTTTAAAGATTTATTTATTCTTCTTGGTTTGAAAGGAAGTGTTAGAGAGATCATATAGCACACAAGTGTAGGATGTGTGGAGGACTCCAGGAACCACCCGAGTCCCCTTTGCGTGCAACAGCCTGGGTTTTTTTTTCTCAAGCCATCCAATTAGTGGACTATGTTCTGGTTAATGTGCAGTGCTATCATCCCATCAACTGAAGTTCAGAGCACACCTTAAGCCAATCAGCTAGCAGGTATGTTTATAGGAGCAGGTTACTACGGTTAGCTATGCTTGAAACTTAGAGAACCAAAATGGAGTCACATCTGCCCACTGCTTTGGGGTGCTATCACCCAGCTGCACCCTGACATGGTGAGAGAGAGCACTAATGAAAGGGCGTTTTCATCTGCTGCTTCACTCCGTAAGTGGCCTGGGCCAGGTCCAAGCCAGGAGACTGGTGCTTCCCCAGGGTCTCCCTTGTTGTGGCAGGACCGGCGATTGGGCTTCCTTCCATTGCTTTTCCTGGTTCATTAGCTGGAAGTAGGATCAGAAGTGGAGCAGCTGGGAGTCCAGCTGATGGCCATGTGTGACGGTAGCATAGCAGGTGGAGGCTCAGCATGCTGTGCCACAATTCTGGTCCCCGTATTGACCTTTTTGTATTAGGAATTTTAAAGATTTGTATTTACTTGAAAAAGTCACAGAAGTGGAGAAAGAAATTTTAATCCACTGGTTTACTGCCCCAATGGCCACAACAGCCAGGGCTAGGCAGTGCTGAAGCCAGAGCCTGGAACTTTTTCAAGTGTGTGTTGTGTGTAACAGGGGCCCAAACATTTGGGCCGTCCTCCACTGCTCTTGCTGGGCCGTGAGTGATGAGATGTGAAACAATTGGCAGATATAGGGAATGCCAGCATTGCCGGAGGGGGCCTTACCCTCGGTGCTTCTATGCCTCAACACTGGCTGCTGGCTCCCGTATTTGCCAGTTTTTGTTGTGGTTTGAAAAAAAAAATTATCATCCTAATGATTTTGAAGTGTACAATTCTGTTGTAGTAGTAAATGTATTTACATTGTCAGGAAACACATCTCCAGTTTATTATTATTATGTATTTTTTTTCCCCAGTTTTCTTTTTTTAAGATTTGTTTGAGAGCCTGGCACAGTAGCCTCGTGGCTAAAGTTCTCACTTTGCAACCGCCAGGATCTCATAGAGATGGTGGTTCTAATCTCAATTGTCCTACTTTCCATCCAGCTCTCTGCTTGTGGTCTGGGAAAGCAGTGGAGTACAGGCAAAAGCCTTGGGACGCTGCACCCATTTTGAGACCTGGAAGAGGCTCCTGGCTTTGGATCGGCCCGGGTCCAGCTGTTCGGCCCATTTGGGGAGTGAACCAGAGGAAGATCTGCTGGTTCCCTCCCCAGATGGCTGCAGCAGCCGGAGCTGCACCCATCCAAAGCCAGGGGGCAAGAGGTTGAGAATTGGTCCTAGAAACTATACCCTTTAAAGGGAGTTGGACCAAGTAATGCAATGATGTAGGTAAAGGCTAAACACATTATGCTGCAATGCGATCTCAAATCCCAAACTATCTTAGGTGCTGTACCAGAAGCCCACCCACAGCACTGGTTGCTGAGGCTCTGCCACGTGGGACACCTGCTTCCTGTGTCCCACATGGGACACCTCCAGGCAGCTTCAGTGCCTGCTCTTGTTCCCACACAGCTTCCTCTAGGAAGACAGCATGTGACAGCTCAAATACCTGAAACCCTGCCCTGGGGGCGAGGGGGTGACCCAGAAGGAGTTGTATCCTCCTGACTGGGAAATATTTGGGGAGTGAACCAGATGGAAGATCCACCCTAACCCCGGCCCCTGGTTGCCCCTGTGTGTTGCCTTTTAAAAACAAGTAAATAAAAATTGCCCCTACCCAGTATTTTTCTTTTTGTGATTGATTTATTTTACTTAGGATACTGTCCTCGAGGGTTCATTCATGGTGTGGCGTGTGGCGTGTGGCAGTAATTCTTTCCTGCTTAAGGCTGAGTATACGTGTGTGTATGCATGTGTTAGCCACTGCATGCGTTGATGAACACTTGGATTACTTCTGCTGCTTGGCTGTTGTGAATGTGAGTGTATAAACACCTGTTTGAGACCTTGCATTCTATTTTGGGTATATATACTTCAGAATGGGTTGTTGGATCATGTAATTATACCTTAAGTTTTCTGAGGAACTCTGTATTGTTTTCCAAAAATTTGATTGCATTTACAGCCTTAATCAGTGGTGTTCAAGAGCTCCATCCTTAAGCAGTGGGCCGTCCTCTACTGCTTTTCCAGGTCACAAGCAGGGAGCTTGAAGGGAGCAGCTAGAGCATGAACCGTCACTTAAAGGGTTTTTTTGGGGGAGAGGAGGGGGAAGAGAAATCTTTTTGTTTTGCTGGCTCACTCATGAAATTCCTGTAATAGTCGGTGCTAGGCCAGGCCAAAGCTAGGGACTCCATCCATGTCTCCCACATGGATGGCAGAGACACAGTACTCGGGCCTTTGTTGATTTGCATTAGCAGGAATCTGCATTGGAAATGGAGTCAGAGCTGGAGCCCAGGCTTTTGTGTGTCCCTAGTGGTCCTAACCCTCCTGGAGTCTCAGCCACCCGATACTTCTGATCTGCTTTCCTCCTAATGTATCCTGAGTGCACGTGGGAAACCTAGATGAGGTTGTATGCTCCAGGCCTCAACCTGACTCAGACCTGGATACTGTGGGCACTTAGGGAGTGAGATAACAGAGAGTGATATTTTCTTGGTGTGTGTCTTTCTGTCTCACACTTGCCTTTCAAGTAGATGAGAATAAATGAACATTAATAAAAATTTTAAATGATGACATTAACTGAAATCACAGCTTATGGCATCAGCCTGAATATCAGATCATGAAATTATAGTCTTTTGAATGTGCAGCAGTTTCATAATGTGTTGTATTTTGGAAAAGTTTTAAATGAGAACAAGAGTTGTAAAATTTCTTGCTTTGCTTTATAACTGTAATATATGTGTGGATTTTGTTAGAGTTTAGGTGTTCTATATTTTATGCAGCTAATTTTTAAAAAGATTATTTTGAATGGAAAGGCAGATTTATAGGGAGAAAGAGAGACACAAAGATCTTCAATCTGCTGGTTCACTGCCCAAAGTGGCTGTAATGGCTAGGGATGAGCCCATCTGAAGCCAGGACTCAGGAACTTCTTCCAGATCTCCCACATGGGTGTGTAAGGGCCCAAGGCTTTGGGGTTGTCCTCTGCTGTTTTCCCAGACCACAAGCAGGGAGCTGTATGGGAAGAGGAGCAGCTGGCCACAAACTTATATTTTGTGGGCTAATGGTACTTGAGGGTGGAAGATTAACCTGTTAAACCATTGCACCAGCCCGCATATGCAGATACATTTATAAGCCTGATGTTAGAATAACTAGCACCCTCAGGGTAAGAGCACTTTGAAGATAGTCATAGGACTCCCGGTTGTATGAACAAAATCAGGGGCTTTGGCTTGCCAGCAGTCCCTGAGATCGCCGAGGGTAGGCAGTCGGTGGTCTTCGGCCTCAAGAACCACTGGCGACAAGCTGGTGAGGAATGTCTGCTTTATTAAGCACAGGTTAGAGGTTTTAAAGGGTAAGGAAGGGGAGGGCAAGAGGGAGCCTTCTAGCAGACCCTACACCCACCAAAGACACTGCAATTGGCTGTATGACACTTCCCTGGATCTTCCAGTCATGTCAAAGGTCATGTTCCAGGTGTACTCCCCTTGGCCTTGTAGCCATGTTGGAGGTGGCACTCCTTGTGTAGGCCTGAAAACTGTGTCTCAGGCTTGGGGAGGGTTAGGCTTCAGCCACATGCTCCAGGCAGCAGGGCGGAGCTGGAGGAGTCCCTCACCGAGCCTGTCTGCAGTGTCCTTGAGTTTCTTGCAAGGCCTCAAGATCAGCTTCTACCAAGAGATTCTGGCTGACCTTGATCCTATCTGTTTTTTATTTCTTTGCTTGTTGGACTAGACTCCCACTCCATTTTCTTCCTCCTGGGTTGTATAGGAAGCTTCATGATAATCCTGGTGCTTGGGAAATTTTCTTCAGTCACCACATTGTCCCAGCTCCTGCAGCTCTTGTAGTCCGGAACAGATAGGACTCTATTGTAGCTTTAGGGAGGATATGCATAACTTCTGGCAAACAATAGGAACCATACTCTTGTTTCAAAGTATCTGATTCTTGATTATTTTTCATAATAGAATTATTGTAGAAGTCTAGGTATTTCAGAAATACCGTTTGAAATAGGAATGAACTTGATGGGAACCTTTCTGATTGGAGAAAGTCCAGGACACTGATGTTGATTGCTATTAACATAATCCTGTATTTACTTGCACACGTCTCAGAATGTTATGATACACCGGAATGGTTAAGAGGCAAATAAAATAGAAACAGAAAAATGCTAATAAAAATTTGGAACATAATCGCATAATTGAGAGTGAATTCTTTGGGGAATACTTAAATGGAAGCTTGTGGTTTCCAATAATGTTGTGTTTGAATGGTGTTAATAAGCACAGCCTGAGATGATTGCTGTGGCAGTGAGCTTAAAAATTGATACCACCTAGGATCGGTGTTGGAGTGTAGCAGCTAAACTTCTGCCTGTGGCCTGTGACATGGCAGCATCCCTTATGGAGTCCCAGCTCCTGCACTTAAATTTTTTTTTTTAATTTTTGATGATATTTACGTAGTTGAGAAGGATAAACGCACAGGTCCACCACTGATTAGGCCGGGAAGGGTGGAGAAATAGGGAAAGTGGATGAGACAGTTTTGTTTCCAATTTTCTTTCCCTGCTTCCTGTATCTGCAGAAGTGGGATGATAAGGGGAGAGGCTGTACCCAGCATCCTAACTGCATCAGTACTTGGGGAGGTTATATGGTTGCTGCATGTCAGCCCAGGGTCCCCTATATGTGGCTGTTCGACTTCTGATCCAGCTCCCTCTGATATACCTGGGAAAGTAACAGAGGATGTCCCAGGTGTCTTGGTCCCTGCACACACAGGGAGACCTGGAAGAAGCTCCAGCCTCATCTCTGTCCATTGTGGCCATTTGGGGAGTGAACTAGTGGGTAGAAGATTCTGTTTCTCTCTGTTTCTTCTTTCTTTTTAACTCTGCCTTTCCAACAAAATATAAATAAATTAAAAAAATTGGTTACCACCACTGTGTGACCTTAACATTTCTGAGCTTGTTTTTTTTTAGCCTTAAAATGGTATTGTGAGCATTAAAGTAACTTAGGCTAGGTACCAAATAGTTCATGGAATAGTTATTGATAATGCTTCCTTTTTCTGTCTGTGAAAATGAGCATAATACGTACCATGAGTAGATAATGCAGTTCAGCCAAACAATATGGTGCTTATGTATATAGGCAATAACTTGGTTAAATCAGTGTTTTCTATGTTTCTGTTTTTGGGTAGGTTTTATTTTGGGTTTTTCTGTCTGTCATGGCTTAAGGGATGGTTTTCTAAAATCAAGCTCAAACATCTGAAATGTTTTTTCCTAAATAGGGCAGTATTGAATTGCTTAGCTCATTACTGCTTGTGAAATAGTTGGGTAATACGATTTTCTAAATTCATTTATCTTCCTTGTCTATACTTCTTTGATCTGTTGAAAGGAGGCTTCTGTGTTCATAGAAAATTGAAAAATTCACTGATTTACTGAGTTGCTAAAGTTGCTTTAAAAAAAGCTGTTTGTTTTGTTTTTTTTTTTTTGATGGTCAAAAGCCAAAGTTTATTAGGGGCATCAGATTTTATATTCTGAAAGTCCGTATGGGGTAGGGGAGGAACTATTGAGCTCATAAACAAAACCATCACTCTAGATTGGAATTCCTTTTGTCTTGTATATCGCGCTAGGTGTTCTCATTTACATGCTGTTTACTCAACCCGTAGGAACTGTCTCTCAACAGGTATACAAAAGGTAGCCATTTGGTTGTTTTCATGCAAATACTGCCCAATGAACTGCAATCCTGTGCTGCTGACCTTCCAGGGACACAATGTCCTCTTACAAATCCCCCTTCTGTGTTTTATAAAATTATGCCTGAAAGCTGTAGTTGGGGGAACATGTCCTTGGAAGGGCAGAAGCATGGGGAGAAATATTACATATCATAAAAAGATGACTCCACCAGGGACCACACACCCTAACTGCCTATCATCCCATCTAGCTCCTCAACATCCTTTTTCCCAGGAGAATGAACCCTGGCTGCTGTCAGGAATATGGGCGACGACCGCTCTGACTTCTTCATGCTGAGAGGGGACTGAGAGAGGGAGCCACAGCAGTGGCTTTTTTTTTTTTTTAAGATTTATTTTTTATTGCAAAGTCAGATATACAAAGAGGAGGAGAGACAGGAAGATTTTCTATCCTCTGATTTACTCCCCAAGTGGCTGCAATGGCCAGGAGCCAGGAACTTCCTCCAGGTCTCCCACGTGGGTACAGGGTTCCAAGGCTTTGGGCCGTCCTCAACTGCTTTCCCAGGCCACAAGCAGGGATCTGGATGGGAAGTGGAGTTGCCGGGATAGGTCCGGCGCCCATATGGGTTTCTGGTGTGTTCAAGGCAAGGACTTTAGCTGCTAGGCCACCATGCTGGGCCCAAAACACCTGTTTTCTTAGTAAGTGTTATTGGGTTACTATAGGTAGGAGTAGGAGGAAGGAAGATTGTATCATTTAGAGTAGAAGTGAAGGTGAAAATTTAATAACTGCTTTATGAACTGTATTGTGCCAAGAATCCTTACGTGTACCTCATTTTTGTTAAAGACTGTTTTCTTTCTGATTTATTTGTTTTTATTGGAAAGGTGGATTGGATTTATAGAGAGAAGAAGAAGCAGTGGAAGGTGTTCCATTTGGTTCACTTCCCAAATGGCCAAGACAGCCAAAGCTGAGCTGATCTGAAGCTAGGAGCCAGGAGTTTCTTCTGTTTCCCACGCGGGTGCAGGGTCCCAAGGCTTTAGGCCATCCTGTGCTGCTTTTCCAGCCACAAGCAGGGAGCTGGATGGGAAGTGGAGCAACCCGATATTAACAGTGCCCATATGGGATCCTGACACTTGCACGGTGAATATTTAACCGTTGAGCCATCCCTCTGGGCCCAAGATCATTTTTAAAATGATTTTGTTACTATTTTTCTTTGTTGCTACAACTTGGTCCTTTTTGTAAAAATGACTATTGGAATCTTCTTAAAGTAGGTGTGCCATTATGGAAGTAATCAACAGAACTGTTGTGAAATATTTTTTTCTAAATTTCTAGTGTGATGTGGAAGCTGTCAGTATGTATATGTTTATTCTAAACTGAATTGAGTTCCCCATTTGTAAAGTGTTTCAGGAATATCCTGAGTTCATCATATCTCATTCCCCATGTTTTCCACTAAGGAACTCTGGCAAAGTCCTTCTAAAATTTTTATTACAAGCTAGAAGGATAAATGCTAAACATTTTTGTTTCCTGGGGAGCAGAATATTAGTGATTGTAAATTTTTGTGTTTTTAATTGAAAGGCTGGGAGGGGAGAGAGATGCCTCACATGTGCTGGTTCATGCCCCAGATGTCCACAACAGCTGCGGCTGGGCCGAGCTGAAGGTAGGAGCCCGGAACTGGTCCAGGCCTCCCTTGGGTGTGGGCTTAGTCATTAAAAGTTATGGGCTCAGTGCAATCGCTCAGTTAGCGGATCCTGTGCCAGAATCGCATATGGGCGCTGATTTGTGTCTCAGCGGCCCCACTTTCCATCCAGTTCCCTGCTGTTGGCCTGAGAAAGCAGTAGATGATGGCCCAAAGCCATGGGACCCTGCATCCGTGTAGGAGACCCAGAAGAAGCTCCTGGCTTCTGGCTGCAGAATAGCTCAGCTCTAAACATTGCAGCCACTTGTGGAGTAAACCAGCAGATGGAAGATCTTTCCATCTCTCTTTCTAGCTCACATGTCTTTGTTTTGTTTTGTTTGTTTTTTAGATTTATTTATTTTTATTGGGAAGTCAAATATAAAGAGGGGAGAAGAGAGAGAGGAAGATCTTCTGTCTGATGATTCACTCCCCAAGTGACCACAGTGGCTAGTGCTGCACTAATGCAAAGCCAAAGCTTGGACCTCGGAGCTCCTTCTGGGTCTGCCATGTGGGTGCAGGATCCCAAGGCTTTGGGCTGTCCTCAGTAAGCAGGCAGCAGCTGGGAAGCGGGGCTGGCTGCCAGGTTTAGAACTGGCATCCATATGGAATTCCAGTGCTTTCAAGACGAGGATTTGAGCCACTAGGCTACCGCACCAGGTCCTCTAGCTCACTTTTCTTGTAACTCTGTCTTTCAAATAAAAATAAATCTTAAAAAAAAAAAAAAAAAGAAACAAACTCCACTGAGAAAACAGCAGTGGGTGGCTTAAGGCCTGGGGCCTTTGCAGCCACATAGGAGATTTCAAAGAAGCACCTGGCTTTGGGCTACCCCAGTCCTGGCCATTGTAACCATTTTGGGAGTGAACCAACAGGTGAAGGATTTCTGTCTCTTTCTCTTTGTAACTGACTTTAAAGTAAAAATAAATTATATCTTCTTATTCTATTGAAGCTTTTATTCTTGAGGGGGAGGTATTTGAATAACATTTTGTTCCTGGTGCTCTTTCATTTTGTAGTTAATTTTTAATTAATTTCATTTTAAAACCACACTGCCTTTTTTTTAAATAAGGATTTACTTATTTTTATCGCAAAATCAGATATACAGAGAGGAGGAGAGACAGAGAGGAAGATCTTCCCTGCATTGATTTACTCCCCAAGTAAGTGCAATGGCCAGTGCTGCACTTTCCCAAGCCAGGAGCCAGGAGCCAGGAGCCTCCTCCAGGTCTCCCACATGGGTGCAGGGTCCCAAGGTTTTGGACTGTCCTTGACTGCTTTCCCAGGCCACAAGCAGGGATCTGGATGGGAAGTGGAGCTGCTGGGATTAGAACTAGCACTCATGTTGGATCCAGGCGTTCAAGGCGAGGACTTTAGCCCCTAGCCTACTGCCCTGGACCCATTTAGTATGTATTCTTATTTGAAAGGTTAAATTAGAGAGGAGAGGCAGAGAGATCTTAATTCGAAGATTCACTCCCCAAATGGCCAGAATGATGAATCCTCAGCTGATCTAAAGTCAGGAGTGAGGAGCTTCCTCCAGGATGCCCTCTTGGATTTGATGCATGCTACAACCCCTCCCAGGTCTTAAGCAGGCAGTTGCATCAGAAATGGAGCAGCTGGTACTCAGCTGGCATTCATTAGAGATGCTGTCGCCACAGGCTGAGGATTAGCCTCTTAGGTCACCAAGCCAGCCCCCCTCAATTAATTTCTGTTCACGTAACGTTGCTACTTTTTAGTGGAAGATCTGGATTAAAACCCATCAGCACTTCTTCTTTGTTCTTTTCTGAAACAAGCTCTTGCCGAGATTGTGGAATGCAGTGCTTGGTAATGATGTGGGTAACTGAGAGTTGGCTGTGAGTAGCCAGTATCATTTGGACATGCTAGGTTTTTGCTGGTCCTGGGTTGGTGCAGTAGCAGGTAACTGCTTGTAGCTCTGTGTGTGAGTGCCGTTGTGCTCTGCTCCAGTGCCTTTCTGCTTGGTGAATTCTGCCTGGTTGTTCTGCTGCTAACTTAGCAGGTCACGTTGGTTAGTTTAGCAGAGACACCTGTGCTGTATCTTGGCTGCCTGTCTGATTCTGAGTGTTGGAGCAGTAGTGTTGTGGGGACCAGGCAGTGAGGGAAGCCAAGCTGGTAGTTGAAGATGCCTTATTATTTGATAATTGTTAGATGGTGCTTACTGCATGATGATATAGTACTGCTTTGTGGTCATGTAGTTGTTTTAAGCCTCATAAAGTAGGCTTTCATAGGAATATTTCACTGAAGTTTCTTTTGTGCTAAGAGACTATTTCTTATGGAAGTTTCTTTTTTTTGAAAAAAGGTTCTCTCTTTTTTTTCTTTTTTTAAAGATTTATTTATTTATTGGAAAGTCAGATATACAGAGAGGAAGATCTTCCGTCCAATGATTCACTCCCCAAGTGAGCGCAACGGCCAATGCTATGCCATTCTGGAGCCAGGATCCAGGAACTTCTTCCTAGTATCCCACATGGGTGCAGGGTCCCAAGGCTTTGGGCCGTCCTCAGCTGCTTTCCCAGGCCACAAGCAGGGATCTGGATGGAAAGTGGAGCTGCCGGGATGAGAACTGGTGCCCATATGGGATCCTGGGGCGTTCAAGGCAAGGACTTTAGCCCCTAGGCCACGCTGCCGGGCCCATAGAAGTTTCTTAATGATGGGAGGGCAGCAGCATTGTTGTGTTCGGGGGTGTTATTCAGTTCTTCCTGCTCATTCCTGGTTTTGTTCAGTGCATAGTTAGCTTTTCTTTTTAAATATAGTTTGGGGACTGGGTTTTTTTTTTTTTTTAAGATTTATTTATTTTTATTATGAAGTCAGATATACAGAGAGGAAGAGAGACAGAAATATCTTCCATCTGATGATTCACTCCGCAAGTGACTGCAATGGCTGGAGCTGAGCCAATCCAAAGCCAGGAGCCAGGAACTTCTTCTGGGTCTCCCAAGCAGGTGCAGGGTCCCAAAGCTTTGGGAATCTTCAACTGCTTCCCCAGGTCACAAGCAGGGAGCTGGATGGGAAGTAGGGCCACTGGGATTAGAACCACTGCCCATTTTGGATCCTGGCGTGTTCAAGGCGAGGACTTCAGCCGCTACGCTATCACGCAGGGTCGCAGAGTTAGCTTTTCTTATGACACTCTCCTGTCTCATTCCGGCACCAAATTATATCATAGAAGTTTGTACTTTTTCCCCCCATTCAGGAATTTTCTGTGGTTTTTGAAGCTGCAAACTGCTGTATTCATGAATTACATATTGTTTTGGAGAGGTGATAACAGGAGCTTTCATGCACATGCTAGTGTACAGCCATGTTCAGGCCCGTACTGTAAGAGCAATAGTAGATGGCCTGTGTAGATGGGATTAAATGGATGTACGCAGAAAGCAGCAGTGGAGACGTGAGCATGACCATCCACAAGCAAAATCCAGTTGCAGATGCGCAGGTACTTTCCAGGTGTGCTTCTTGTTTGGGGTACCTTGAGATGTTCTAGTATCCTTTTTGCTGAATTCCAGTTTGTGCTTAAGCTTATTTGAAGGAAGTTTATGGGTCCAATGCGGTGGCCTAACGGCTACATTCCTCCTTGAACGCGCCAAGATCCCATATGGGCGCTGGTTCTAATCTCAGCAGCTCCAGTTCCCTGCCTGTGGCCTGGGAAAGCAGTTGAGGATAGTCCAAAGTCTTCGGACCCTGCACCCACGTGGTATGCCCAAAAGAGGTTCCTGGTTTCAGTCAGCTCGGCTGTGGCAGTTGAGGAATGAATCAGTGGGTGGAACATCTTTCTCTATGTATCTCCAACTCTCTCTGTAAATCTGACTTTCCAGTAAAAATAAATAAATTTTTAAAAAAGTTTGCTTTTTTGATGACCTGGTGTTGTGACATAGTGAGGCAAGCCACCACTTTTGTCGCTGGCATCCCATGTTGGAATGTTGACTTTAGTCCCAACTGGTCTGCCTTCAGTCAGCTCCCCTGCTTATGTACCTGGGAGGCAATGGGAGATGGCCCAGATGAGTTCCTGACTTGGCCTGGCCAGCCCTAGCCATTGAAGCCATCTGGGGACTGAGCCAGCCGATTAAAGATTGATGCTCTGTATATTACACTGCCTTTTAAATAAATAATAATAAATCTTAAAAAGAGTTTAGTAATCAATGTTTTATCTTAGTGATTTATATTTAAATTTTTAAAATTTTTATTATTTGATGTCAAGTAAAGGTTTTACATATGAGCACAGGGATACTTAAGTTTTCCTCCAGATATTCTTCTAGTCTCAAATGATTGTGGGTTAGGCCAGGGTAGCTGAAGGTTTGTGTTCGTCACTATGGAAGCAAGTGCTGTTCATTTATCTAGTGTAGCCTTGCTTAGGGCTGAGCAAGGCCTGTAGAAAGACTGTGCTCTCTTCCAGGGAGCTTACAGTGTAGAAAAATATTTCTTTTACGAACTGACTGCTCCACTTTGAACAGACCAGATCTGCAGATTAGGCTTGTAAACGATCTGTTTTCTTTGCTATCTTCTAACAGACTGTGTCTCTGGGGATCCCAGGATAGCACATTGATCCTGGAGTGGCAGGTCCCCCGCCTGCTACATCATCACAGTAGTTTTGTCGCTTTTTTTTTGTTTTGTTAAGATTTATTTACTTGAAAGAATTACAGAGAGAGAAAATTAGAAACAAGAATGAATGAATCTTCTAACTATTTAGGTCATTCCACAAATGGCTACAGTGCCTGCGGCGGGACAGGCTGAGGCTAGGAGCCTGAAACTGCATCTGGGTCTCCCACATGAATGGCTGGGCCCAAAGAGCCGGGCCCATTTTCTACCGCTTTTTCAGACATGTTAGTCGGGCAGCTCAGTTTTAAAGTGCAGCAGCTAGGACTTGAACTGGCATCCATGGATCATCCCAGAATTCAAAAATTTTGGAGGATGACTTGGAATTGGAATTTAGATGTCTCTGTTCTAGTCCAACCAGTTTTACTTATATTAATTCTCTGTGCCTGATAGGTTTTTAACATAATCATGTAGAGAAAGCGGAAATTTCCTGAGCTTTAGAGAACTCTGAAGTCTTGCTAAGAAGCATGCTAAATCATAATTTATAGTGCAGGATTACCTGAGAAAGAAACATACATAGATCATTGAAGCGAGTTAATTTTGTGTTTATTTGTTTTTAGCAGTAGAACAATTAACAGTCAATATATTTAACTGTTTTGCAAGAGAAGTCTATTAAAACAGTTTTTAATGTTATGGCAGAATTGTGTACTATATGATAATTTTAGTTTTCTGAGTTGCTCCATCCTGAGCATCCAAAATGGCTTGACTAAAGGGGTGGGGGGGGTGTTTAATGCAAGCTGCTGTGTCCACCCGCAGGAGTCCTAGTGAGTCCCCATGGTAACAGCCTCCTTGCTTACAGCTTGTCCCTGTGTAACTGTCATGGGGGGTCAAAGAAAAGCCAGAGTATCAGGAACTGAACTGTGTGGTATTAGCTACTCCTAGATAAAAAGCTGTTGCACATTTGCAATGAGCCAGAAATAGAAAAGAAAGCTTAAGGTTTTAATTTTTGTGTCCTATTAGAAGCTTTAAAAAGCTTCCTAATTACGGTAAGGTGCAGCAGTGGGAGGGTGGTGGGTGTCCAAGTGAGGCGTAGGCAGAGGAGGAAGTAAGCCATAGTCACAGTCTCGGGGTGGCAGAAGCTCCAGCGATTTTCCTTCTTTAATCCTTGCATTTTCCAAATGAGGAAACTAAAAAGGCTTTCCTTAAGTTCTTATAGTGGCAGGAACAGAATTCTAGCCCTGGCCATCTAATTTTCCAGTGCCATGTTTGGCTGCCTTTGCCTACAAGTTGCATTTACTTTTTTTTTTTTTTTAAGATTTACTTATTTTTATTGTTAAGTCAGATATACAGAAAGGAGGAGAGACAGAGAGGAAGATCTTTCATCCATTGATTTACTCCCCAAGCGGCTGCAACGGCTGGAGCCGAGCCAATCCAAAGCCAGGAGCCAGGAACTTCTTCCAGGTCTCCCACATGGTTGCAGGATCCCAAGGCCTTGGGCTGTCCTCGACTGCTTTCCCAGGCCACAAGCAGGGATCTGGATGGGAAGCGAGGCCACTGGGATTAGAACCAGAGCTCAGATTGGATCCTGATTAGTTTAAGCCTGGATCTTCTCAGTGTCCCACATGGGTGTAAGGTCTCAAAGCCGTGGAACATCTTCTTCTGCTTTTCCGGACCACAAGCAGGGTCAAGCAACTGGGACCAGAATCAGGGCCCAGATGTGATGCTGGTGCTTGCAGGTGGAGTAGTAGCCTGTTTAGTCACTATGCTACCCCCATCCCCTGTACTTAAATCTGACTCAACAGAGTAGGAAAGGACCTTTGAGGAATGCTTCAGTTACTGTGTGAGGACATACTCCTCGCTATCCTAGGCAAGTGGACTCTGCCTCTTCCCTTCAGGGCAGGTGACTCGTGCAGTGAGAGAAGTACTGCTACAAGGGGCACCTGTGGTGGCAAGTTAGCCAAGTCATTTTGAGTTCCTGTTTTCTTGCTTCCTTTCCAGCTGCCTGCTGATGTGTCAGGGAAAGCAGCACAAGATGGCTCAAGTGCTTGGGCCCCTGTCACCTATGAGGGATACCCAGATGGAGCTGCTTTTCTTGCTTTAGCCTATACCATCCCTAGTGCTGTGACCATTTGGGGAGTGGATCAGATTGTGGGTGTTCTCTCCTCCTTTGTCGCTCTTCCTCTTTCCTTCTCTTTTTAAAAAAATTTTTTTAAAGTTTTACTTATTTTTATTGGAAAGTCAGATATACAGAGAAGAGAGGGAGAGGATGATCTTCATTCCTTTGATTCACTCCCTAAGTGGCTGCAATGGCTGGTGCTGCACCAGCCAGGAGCCAGGAGCCTGGTGCTTCTTCCAGGTCTCCCACGTGAGCGCAGGGTCCCAAGGCTTTTGACGGTTCTTGATTGCTTTTTCCAGGCCACAAGCAGGTAGCTACATGGGAAATGGGCCTCTGGGACTAGAACCAGTGCCTATATCAGATCCTGGCATGTGCAAGGCCAGAGCTTTAGCCACTAGGCTATTGCACTAGGTTGTATTCATCCATTCATCCATTCATTCATCCATTCATTCATTCATTCCTTTTTTGTTTGCAGTTTGCCAGCACAGCATTTGTTTATTCATTTATCTTATTATTATCATTTTATGATACCACTCCATAGGCCCTGGGATTTCCCTTACCTCCTTCCTAAGTTCCCTGTGCCCCACTTTCTGAGTTCCCCTATATTATTACTATATTATTATTATTATTACTATATTATTACTATCGTAACAGTCATGTGTTCATCATTGTGGTCATGGGCAATGGCAAAGAATCCAGCATCCTATTGTCAAGATATAGTTAACAATTTCATTGGGAGTTCATCTTTGATCTGGAAGTAGAGATGCCTACTGCATTGCATTTTCACATCTGGATATGATAGTCTCCATTACAGTTACTGTACATCCCCTTAAATGAAAAACCACAATACAAAATCAACAACAGGAAAAGAAGAAATTAAAAACGCCATGAGGTTGAATAATGTGCTACTGAATGACTAATTTGTCACTGAAGAAATGAAAAAGAAAATCGAGAACCTTTTTGAAGAAAATGATGCTAGTGTATGATCTGTGAGTCAGTGAAGTATTAAGAGTTTTGAAGAGATAAAGCTAAAATTAAAAAAAAATCAAAATATATGAGATACAGTTTCTGCTTATCTTTGGTGAGGTATGTCTTCTGTTGGCAACAAATAGATGAGTCTTGTTTTTTTAATCCTGTCTACTAATCTATGACCTTTGATTGATGAGTTTAATCTGTTTACACTCAGGGTTAATACAAATAGATGGTAATTTGGTCCTGTCATTTTAGCAATGGGTGTTCATTGATTTAGTCCTCTGTTGTTATTTTCCTGGGATGTTCTTTGCATTGGCCTTTGGTTTTGGTGGGTGCTATTCCTCTTCTCTGTCAAGAGAACATCTTTAAGTATCCTTTGTAGGGCAGGTTTGGAAGGGGCTTATTCTTTTGACTTTCTTTACTGTGAAAGAATTTTATTTTCAAAGACAAAGGAAAACTTTGCTGGGTATGTCATCTTTGGTTGAGAGTTTTTTGCTTTTAGAATCTGAAGTATGTTACTCCATTCTCTTCTGGCCTATAGAGTTTCCTGTGAGAGATCTGTCAGTTTAGTTGGCATTCCTTTATATCTTTTTTCTTTGTGCACATTTCAGGATCTTTTCCTATGTTCAATTGAAGAGAGCTTGACTATCATGTGTCGTGGTGAAGACTGGTTTTGGTCAAGCCTGTTGGAATTCTGTGCCCCTTCTGGATGCTATTTCCCAATTCTTTCTCTAGGATAGGAAAATTTTCCCTTTTATTTCATTAAATTCATTTGTAAACCCAACCCAGCTTCTCTTTCTGCACCTTCTGGGACTCCCACAGCACTGGCCTGAAAGTCTGGCACTTTGAAAAGGAATGTTGGCAGTATTACTGGCTGTTCCAAATACCTGCCCATCTTCTGCTATCTTGAGATCCACATACTAGAGAAAGTTATATTGAAAATGTGACTGAATTTTAATAATGTTGATTTCTTCTTTTTTTTTTTATAATGTTGCTTTCATGTCCAGAATACGTGTTTGGTTACAGCCAAGGTAATCGGGAGAATCACGTACTTTAGGCATTAGCTGGTGTGACATGGCTATGTGTTCTCTAGTTCTACTCTCATCTGCAGCCCTGTTCCCTCATTTATCCTTCATTTACTCTAGAACTTTTGTTACTAAGTCATTCTGATCTTTATGGTAAATTAAAGTACAACAAAAGAAACTAACTGTTGGGCTAGAGACCCAGACAGCTTCATCAGTACCATTTGGTTGATGGGGACATGTGATTTTGGGCCTTCAGTGTGGCAATTCTCTTGGGACATGCATCCATCTGTCAAGCAGTGACAGAGGACTAGGCCACTGATCTCACTTCATATGGTGTTTTTCTTTTTTAATCTTTCTTGCTTGTTGATCCGGTCTCAACTGTTATTAAGCATCCCCCCCCCCACATTAAAAAAAAAAAAGGATGTATTATTTGAAAGGCAGAGTAAAAAAAGACAAAAATAGAGATGGTGAGATTTTTTGCCATCCACTGGTTTCACTTCTCAACTGGCCACAGTGGCCATGACTGACCTGGGCTGAGCCCAGGAACCTAGAATTCCATCCAGGTCTCCCATGTGAGACCATCATCCACTGCTTCTTAGGCATGTGGAACAGGGAATTGGACCAGCTGGGATTGAAATTGGTACTACAGATATGGGAAGGGTGGGATAACCTGCTGTGTCAATGCTCTCGCCTAAATAATTTTGTATTTTGAACACCTCCTGCTATGCAGTAGCATAACCTTTTGTGTTTTAATATAACTTTGTAACTAATAAGCAACAGCATAGCTGCAGTAACTCATCCCAGGACTTCTTTTGGGACAGTTAGGGAGACAGATACATACTAACAACCCTGATAAAATACTGGGTATGTACTTTGCCTGAACTGTTTGCCTGGATTATTCTTGAAAAATGAGTGATTTGGGGTTGGTGCTTGGTACGGTGGTTCACACTTGTTGGTGTGATTGCATCCTGTCTCCTCTCCCCATCTTATCATCTTGCTGACACACGCTGTGGCAGATAGCAGGTGATGGATGAATCTGATTCAGCCCCAGCTGCTGTGGGCATTTGAGGAGTGAACCAGCTGATGAAAGATCTTCCTGTCTCTCTGTATTTCAAGGAAAAATAAAAAAAATAAAAACTTTATAAAAAAAACCGACATGCTTTAAACCAAACCAAAGTGGTTTGGCAATACGGTTTTTTAAAAGGAAAGTAGCGGACTGGCGGCATGGCCTAGGGGCTAAAGTCCTTGCCTTGAATGCGCCAGGATCCTATATGGGTGCTGGTTCTAATCCCGGCAGCTCAACTTCCCATCCAGCTCCCTGTTTATGGCCTGGGAAAGCAATCGAGGGCGGCCCAAAGTCTTGGGACCTTGCACCTGTGTGGGAGACCCAGAAGAGGTTCCTGATTCCAGGCTTCAGATCGGCGCAGCACCAGCCATTGCGCTCACTTGGGGAGTGAATCATTGGACGGAAGATCTTCCTCTCTGTATATAAAAATAAATCTTTTTGGGCTCGGCGTGGTGGCGCAGTGGTTAAGGTCCTCTCCTTGCATGCCCGGGATCCCATATGGGCACCGGTTCTAATCCCGGCAGCCCCGCTTCCCATCCAGCTCCCTGCCTGTGGCCTGGGAAAGCAGTCGAGGACAGCCGAAAGCTTTGGGACCCTGCACCTGTGTGGGAGACCTGGAAGAGGCTCCTGGCTTCGGATCGGCATAGCATCGGCCATTGTGGACACTTGGGGAGTGAATCATCGGACGGAACATCTCCCTCTCTGTATATCTGCCTTTCCAATAAAAATAAAAAAAATAAATCTTAAAAAAATATTTTTAAAAAAAATAAAACCAAAGTAACATTCATAGAATGTTTTTGAAACATATCCTTGGAACATTGTGAGGTTTTTAGGATCATCTGACTGGAGCTGTTCACTGTTAGTGCCCTTACACATTGATGTGTTGAATGATCTACATTTGGACTGTGCTTGCATTGAATGCTGTATTCCCCACTTGCCTGTAGAAGTGGAGCTGAGGCCACACTAGGGGCTGTCCTCTTTTGATTGGGCCTGCATTAACGAATGTCCAATATGTTACCTTGACACATGGCCTCCCTAGTGTTCTTTTTTTTTTTTTCTCCCTAGTGTTCTTGTCCACTTTTTTTTAAACTCGGTGTATAGATTGTTTCACAGCTAGAGGGAACCATGTTCAGAATTTTTTTCTGTTACCCTGAATTTTCTCCTTGCTTCTCACTTATTTATGTGCTTTGTAATCTCTTCTTTCTTGAGCTTTCATATTCTACATAGTTGACTATTATGTCATCTTTGGGACTACAAAATAAAAGTTGGAAAATTTGAAGTTCCCAGAATAATGCTGTCGCCCACATGGCACATATGTTACATTCAGAGTTTACTAGTTAAGCCTTTAAATATGTGCTTTATATACACTGTGTGAGGTGTGATGACTAAGTTGCTATGAGAACCTAAAAATTTTAGACTTAAATGGTTCAGAAATAATACTTTTTATTCTATTGTCTTAAAAAAGGCTAATTTAAAAAATCTATTGTGATTTTTACAAACTGAGACTAAGGCAGTAGCCATTCTTTTTTAAATAATAATATTTATATTTATTGGTTTATTTTTACTTGAACGGCATGGAAGGAAAACCAGGGAGAGAGAATCTTCCGTCCACTGATTCACTCACCAAATGGCCACAGCGGCTGGAGCTGAGCTGCTCTGAAGCCAGGACCCCGGGAGCTTCTTCTAGGTCTCCCATGCAGGTGCAGGATCCCAAGGCTTTGTGCTGTCCTCTACTGCTTTCCCAGGCCATAAGCAGGAGGCTGGATGGGACTTGGAGCAGCTGAGACGTGAACTGGTGCCCATATGGAATTCTGACATCTGTGAGGTGAGGTTTTATCTCTTGAGCCATTGACCTGGACCCCACCCCCCAGCCATTCTTTTATATTGCCTTTCTTGTTGACAGGATGGGTAGCTTCTTTCTTTGCCTGTTACCAGTTTCTTTTACTTCTGCATTCCATGCTTTAGTTTTCTTCCTTTTGTATATTTGTCTCTTATTGCTTTCATTACTAAGATATAGGATTATAACTAGAAAACTATAAGCTTTGCCTTGAGAGAGTAAACTTGGGAGGCTAGTGCAGTGGCTCAGTTAGTAGTCTTTTACCTGCAAGTGCCAGAATCCCATATGGCTGCTTATGGCCTGGGAAAACAGTGGAAGATGGCCCAAGTCTTTCAGACCCTTCACCCAAGTGGGAGACCAGGGAGAAACTCCTGGCTCCTGGCTTAAGATAGGCTCAGCTCAGCTATAGCAGCCTTTTGGGGAGTGAACCCAAGGATAGAGGATCTTTCTCTCTTCTCTCCCTCTGTAAATCTGCCTTTCCGATAAAAATAAGTTTTTTAAAAAGAAAAATCAATTTGGGGGCTGATGCTGTGTGGCGTTGTATGTAAAAGCTGTGTCCTGAGTGCTGGCATTCTGTATAGGCTCTAGTTCAACACCAGCTACCCTGCTTGTAATCCAGCTCCCTGCTAATGGCCTGGAAAAGCAGTGGTGGAGGGCCTGTACCCACATGGGAGTGGCAGCTTCAGAGGCAGCAGGTGATGGCTCAGTTGAGTTCCTGCCATTCGATCTACATTAGTTCCAGTGTCCTGGCTTGAAAGCCAGCTCCACCCATTGTAGTAACTTGCTGTCTTTATCAAATAGTCTTTTTCACCTCTTGGGCTGCCTGCCTAGAGTACTGCTTCGTGTCTTACCACCCTGTTCCCGATCTGGCTTCTGCTGATGCATCCTGGGAACAGGTGATGGCTCCAGTTTTGGGTACTTGCCACTTACCACAGGAGGAGTAATCAGTTAGGTCTCAGTGCCAGGCCCTGGGGTAGCAATTCTTGAGCTCCCACTTGTGAAGCCGGCATCCTATGTCAGAATGCTGCTTTGAGTCTCTGGTGCTCCATTTCTGGGCCAATTTCCTGTGAATGCACCAAGGAAGGCAGCAGATGATGAAAAAGATTTATTTTAATGGCAGTATGAGAGAGAGGAGAAAAACCTCTCTTCCATTGGTTCCTTCCTCCAAATGGTTGCAGCAGTTGGGGCTGGGATAGGATGAAGCCAGGAGCTAGGAATTCTTTCCAGGTTTCCATGACTGGCAGGAACCCAAGTGCTTGGGCCATCTTCTGTGCTGTTTCCCAAGTGTGAGAGCAGGGAAAGGAGGAGGAGCAGCAGGGACTCACACAAACATGTCACTGTGGGATGCTAGGCCAGACTCGGAGTGGCTTAATGTGTTGCACCCTGATGCTGGCCCCTATTCTAATCTCTTAAAGTCAAGAATCAGCATGTCACTCTTAGCAAGAAAGTATTCAAAATAATATGTTCATGCTCAAGCAATCTGAATTGATTTTAGATGACAGAACAAAAAATTCACAATGCTTTCTTTAAGTCAATGCATTTTGGTGCAGTATTATGGTGCAGCAGGTAAAATCACTGCCTGAAGCACCAGCATCCATACAGACCTGGCTGGCTGCACTTCTGATCCTGCTCTCTGCTCATGTGCCTGGGAAAGCAAGTAATTGGAACCCTATACCCACAGGGGAGACTCGAAGCTTCTGGCTCCTGGCTTCAACCTGACCCAGCTCTAGCTGCTTGGCCGTTTGGGAGGTGAAGCAGTGAATGCATGATATCTGTGGGTAACGCCTGCCGACTCAGTCATTTGCTGAGAAGGGCTCTGGGCTGGCCCAGCTGCAGTTGTTGCAGCCATTTGGGGGTGAATCAGCAGATGGAAGATCTTTCTGTCTCATCCTCACTCTGTGTGTAACTCTGCCTTTCAAATAAAATAAATCTTTAAAAAAAGAGAAAGTCTTCTGATAGAATATTTTCCTTAAAGTGTTATGAGACGTTAAAACTAGATGCTAATATATGATCAGAACTTTTTATTTTTCCTTAGAATATATTTTTCCTAAAGTAGACACAAACTGTAGTTTTACTTTCATAAGCCATGAGGTATTAATCTTACACTATTGTGAAGCATTTTAGAGTTTGCAAATCAAGTAGTTCAGATCTTGCGTTCTCTCCTGCATTTGATTGGTAGGTGCCCTGAATGCTGTGTGTGGGGCCTGTGGAAGAAGGTCTTGGTGTGTCCCTTCTCAGTCTGTCCTCTCTGAAATGTGCCTCCCATTTAGTTTGTACCCCACACAGTAGTACAAGTCCTGTACTATTTTCCTCTCCCCTCCCCCTTTGTTGTTTTGTGCATTAAGCTTCTCCAGGAACCAGATTATTGGCTTTGGAGATCAATGACTGTGTGGTTTGACTTTGATTTCTTCCTAAGATTGAGTAAATACACAGGCAGGGCACATTACAGAACTGAATCATGGGAGCCAGTCAGCATTTTTATCTTTGACGAGTTCTCTCTGGTCGAAAATTAAGCTTTTCACGCGCCTCACGTTGAGATGATTCTGAATGAGTTACCCCAAGTAAAATAATTTTTGGAGCATAAGTATTTAACTCCTGATTGTCCAAGCCAACATCCTGGGGAATGGGTTTTTAAAATTTATTGTCTCTGTGCCACCCTGAAAACTAAAAGACTTCAAAATGTAGTCTTGGGGTGGGTGTTAGAATGAGACCTTCCTCGTGCAAGCTGCCCGGGGCCTGGCATTGAGCCTCAGCCAGCGTTCATCCTGTGAACTGCTCGAGTGAAGGTTTTCACACTGTTTTCCATTCGCCATTTGTTGAGGGATTCTTGGTGTTAATGACTGATATTATTGGCAGGCTCCTTGACTAAAATAGAATCTCTCAAATGTACTTCAGGTAGCAGCAGCCCGTGTGTTTCTGCTTTTTATCTAGAGCACGTGAGCAGAATGCGTGTATCAGATTTTGAGTTTTGCTCAGGGCCCTCTCAGCAGCCATGTATGGGTAAGGCTGTTCTCTGCCCTGCTCCTGCCTCTCCGAGCACTGAGCAGAGTCTGTTCTGCTGAAGCTGCTGTCCCACTTTTCAGCTTTCTATATTTGTACGGTGACAGCAGGAGCAGCCCACTAGCTAGGCCGTGTGGCTGCTGCCCTGTGCTCACGCCCTGCGCACCCACACTGGCTCAGGCCTGCTCAGGACACGCAGTTTGTGTTCTCACACGCGTCCATCTGTCTGTCTGTGGAAGACTGGGTTTTTAAGTGAAAGAGGTGACCTGCTTATCTGTTGATTTTTGCAATATTTAAGTCTGTCAGCTATAAATTGTAGAATGTTGCAGAATCTCAGGGAGAGGCAGGGAAGCAAAATTTATAAACTTCTTGGGGAGAGAATGCCAAACTGGCAAATAGTATCAGAAACTATCTTTGTGTTGCCCCCCCTCTACTTTTGTTTCCTGGTCACAAAGATCAGTTTTGAAGGGAGAACTGAATTCCTTTCCTGGCACACACATTTCTGGACATAAAATATGAATCAAAAACGGTAAAATTCCTCCATTTGCTTAAGGACTGACTGTGGTGGGAAGGGGATGCAGTGGGTAACGCCTGCTGACCAGGTCATTTGCTGAGTAGGGCTCTGGGGCCGCCCGGTGCTTTGGGCCTTGCGGCCCCAAGGCTGTGTTTGCACTCCGTCACAGTGCTGTGTGAGTCCGGCCTCAGAGGCCTCGGGGTGACTTTCGGTGTCAGGTCTATTTAAGGAATAGTAGGGGACATGACTGTGGACAGATTTCTGTCTATTTTCAAAAGATACTGTGTTTGTTTACTACATTTTAAAAGAATACTTTCTTGATTTATCATAAAATACCTCATTTAAACTGAGATGAATTCCTCACTCATGATCAGTTTAAGCCTAAATTCAGATATGTTTACAGTTTCCTTTTACTCCCTTCCCCCAATCCCCTATGAGTCATAAGCATGCAGAGTTGGGAATAGAATTTGTCAGCTGAGCGGGGATGAGAAAGTTCTCTGCACATGTTCATGGCTGAGGACAGAAGAGCTCTCCACAAGGGAGAAGCACCTGCGCTTGGGCACGTGCTGCCTGGGGCTGTGTGGTGTGACAGCAGAGTTCTCTGTGACCCTTGGCTGGTGTGCTCCAGCTCAGAGCCACCTGAGGACTTGTTCTGCTGCATGCTGTGGTTGGCATTAGTTGGCGTGTGTTTTGTGGGCCTGGGGCCTGGTGCTGACGTGAGCCTCCCGCTGGCCCTGCCCAGCTGCTGATATCCTAAAGCATCACCTGCTACTGCTTGGCACATCTTATTGCCTGTCAGGTCTGCTGCCCTACTGGTTTCCCGTTTATATTATCACCTACTGAGTACCGGTGTGTAGGGGATGTCTTAGGAAAACAAAGCCTGTGGCAGCTTGTTGAGTTTTAGCTCATCCTCAGTAAATGACACTGTGGTTATTAGCAAATCTGCATTCCAGTGTTGCCTTTGTTCTTGGCCGTAAGAATTTTTTTTTCAAGATTTATTTTTTTTTTTGATTGAAAAGTCAGATATACAGACTGAAAGACCTTCCATCTGATGATTCACTCCCCAAGTGACTGCAACGGCTGGTGCTGCGCCGATCCAAAGCCAGGAGCCAGGAAATTCTTCAGGTTTCTCACGTGGGTACAGGGTCCCAAGGCTCTTTGCAGTCATTGACTGCTTTCCCAGGCCACAAGCAGGGTGGGAAGTGGAGCTGCTGGGACTAGAACCTACAACCATATGGGATCCTGGTGCGTTCGAGGCGAAGACTTTAGCCACTAGGCCACGCTGCCGGGCCCAAGAAATTTTTATTTAGTTGCTTGAAAGTTGGCACTACACAGATATATATATATAAATATATATATATATATATTTATATATATATAAAGAGAGAGAGAGAGGAAGAGAGAGAAAGGTGATCCATCAAGTGGTTCACTCCCCAGATGGCTGCCAAGGCCTGGACGGTGCCAGGCAGAAGCCAGGGGCTACATCCAGGACCCTGTTTTCTGCTGCTTATTCCAGGCATTAGAAGGAAGCTGTATCAAAAGGAGAGTAGCTGGGGTACAAATTCAGCTCTCCTGAGATTCTGGTGCCGCATGCAGCAGCAGCTTTTCCTTCTGTGCCACAACCTCTGCCCCAGCCTTTTTAAAAATTAGTACTTTTCTGGGGCCCGGTATGGTGGCGCAGTGGTTGAGGTCCTTGCCTTGCATGCCTGGGATCCCATATGGGCGCCGGTTCTAATCCCGGCAGCCCCGCTTCCCTTCCAGCTCCCTGCATGTGGCCCGGGAAAGCAGTCGAGGACAGCCCAAAGCGTTGGGACCCTGCACCCATGTGGGAGACCCGAAGGAGGCTCCTGGCTTCGGATTGGCATAGCACCAGCCATTGTGCTCACTTGGGGAGTGAATCATCGGATGGAAGATCTTCCTCTCTGTCTCTCCTCCTCTCTGTATATCTGCCTTTCCAATAAATAAATGAAAAATGAATAGTTTTCTTTGTCTCATTAGTTTGTATTTTTCCATTGTATCCGTTTGAAAGCTTCCAGAAGCCTTTTTTTGCTGTGATAGGTGAAACAAATTTTTGAAAAAGATTTATTTATTTTTATTGGAAAGGTAGATATACATAGAGGAGGAGAAACAGAGAGGAAGATCTTATTTCAGATGGTTCACTCCCCAAGTGAGCGCAATGGCTGGTGATATGCTGATCCGAAGCTAGGAGCCAGGGGCTCTTCCAGGTCTCCCACGTGGTTGCAGGGTCCCAAGGCTTTGGGCCGTTCTCAACAGCTGTCCTAGGCCACAAAGCAGGGATCTTGATGGGAAGCAGTGATGCCGGGTTAGAACCGGCGCCTGTATGGGATCCCAGGGCGTGCAAGCCAGGACCTTAACCACTGCACTACCGCGCTGGGCACTGAAATAAATTTTTATGAACAAATAAGTAGTTTTGTAGTGAGTGGATCAGTATTTCTTAGTGAAGACTTATGCTGGAGGCCAGTGTTTTGGCATAGCCAGTTAAGCTACCACCTGCAATGCCAGCTTCCATGTCAGTGCTGGTCCAAGTGCCTGATCACTCTTCCTGTTAATACATTGGGAAAAACAGTTAAAGATGGTTCAAGGAATGGGAGACCTGGATGGGGTTCTAGGTTCCTGATTTGGATTGGTCCAACTCCCTGGCCCATAGGGGAGTGAACCAGCAGATGGAACTTGGACTTAATACTGGTGGTGTCATTTGGAAGCTGACATTCTGGCAGCCTGGTACTTAACTTTCACCTCCTCTTGGCAGAATAGGTGCTCCATTTTTTTTTTTTTTTAATTTTTGTGTCGGTTACTTATATCATAGATATCTACTAAGTTGTACTCTGTATACATTTTTTTAAGGATTTTATTTTATTTTTATTGGAAAGGCAGATATACAGAGAGGAGAAACAGAGAGGAAGATCTTCCGTCTGATGATTCACTCCCCAAGTGTCCACAACGGCCGATGCTATGCCGATCCGAAGCCAGGAGCCTCTTCTGGGTCTCCCACACAGGTGCAGGGTCCCAAAGCTTTGGGCTGTCCTCGACTGCTCTCCCGGGCCACAGGCAGGGAGCTGGATGGGAAGCGGGGCTGCCGGGATTAGAACCGGCGCCCATATGGGATCCCGGGCGTGCAAGGTGAGGACCTTAACCACTGCGCCATCGCGCTGGGCCCAGGTGCTCCATCTTGAAGAAATATAATTATCCCGTCAAAGGCCGAAACTTTTTATTTACGATTTATTTATTTTTATTACAACATCAGATATACAGAGAGGAGGAGAGACAGAGAGGAAGATCTTCCGTCTGATGATTCACTCCCCAAGTGAGCGCAACGGCTGGTGCTGTGCGGATCCAAAGCAGGAGCCAGGAGCTTCATGCAGGTCTCCTATGTGGGTGTAGGGTTCCAAGACTTTGGTCTGTTCTTGAGTGCTTTCGCAGGTCACAAGCAGGGAGCTGGATGGGAAGTGGAGCCGCCGGGATTAGAACCAGTGCCGATATGGGATCCTGGTGCGTTTAACGCGAGGACTTAAGCCGCTAGGCCACGCACTGGGCCTAACTGAAACTTTTTGGTATTCTCTCACATCATACATAGGCATCAGTCTTAGTATCCAGAATAAGACTGTTTCCTCTGTGCCAGATGCTATTTTAAATGCTTTACACATATAACCACCATAGACCCTGTGGGCTACAACTGCTTCTGTAATTATTTCCTGTATGAAGAAGCAGAGTTACAAAGTCCAACAGTTGCTACATAGTTACCTGGCTGGTGAAAGGTGAGACTGGATTTAAAGAGCAGTCAGTGGGCCTGGCATGGTAGCCTAGTGGCTAAAGTCCTTGCCTTGCACGCCCAGGATTCATGTGGGCACCGCTTCTAATCCCGGCCACCCTGCTTCCCATCAAGCTGCCTGCTTGTGGCCTAGGGAAGCAGTCCAGGACAGCCCAAAGTCTTGGGACCCTTCACCTGCGTCGGAGACTTGGAAGAGGTTTATGGCTTCAGATTAGCTCAGCTCTTGCCCTTGTGGCTACTTGGGAAGTGAATCATTGGATGGAAAAATCTTTCTGTCTCTCCTCTGTATGTCTGACTTTCCAATTAAAATAAAATAAATCTTAACCAAAAAAAATTGAAAGCAGTCAGTGGGTTGGTGTTGTGGCACAGCAAACAAAACCTCTCCAACACTGGCATCCCATATGTTTGCAAAATTGAGATCTGGCTGCATTGCTTCCCCTCTAGCTTCCTGCTAATACTTCTGGAAAAACAGGGAAAGATGGTTCAAGTGCTTGGGCCCTTGCACCTGGGAGACCTGTATAAAGCTCCTGGCTTTGGCCTGGTCCAACCCTGGTCAATGTGGCCATTTGGGGAGAGAATCCGCAGGTGGAAGATAACTTTCCCTTCCCACTTCCTTCCCTCTCTCCTACATTCATCCCTTTTTCTCTTCTCCCTCTCTTCCCTTCTCTCTCCTGTCCCTCCTTTCCTGCTCTCCTACCTTTTCCATTCTCCTAACTTTCCTCTCCTCTCCCTCCCTTTTAAATAAATGAATAAAAAGAAAAAAACAAACAGTTGGTATAGCTGAGTTCTGGGTGTGGGGTAGATCACAAACTTGCAGTGTAAGTACTTGTCTATAAATGTTGTTGACATGTTGGGAATGTTACTTGGAGTTGTGGAATTATGGTTCAATTTTAATTTCGTTTTAGGATTATATTGTGAAGATGTCTATATGGTTTTGGTTTTGTAGGTCACCATCAGTTGTGCTAATTCATTTCCTGATTGTAGAAAGTAACAAGCCAAATAGTAAGTTTCTGGAGCACCCCGAGATTACTCATGTGTCTTGGCTAGCACCAGACCCTTTACAGATATAGGGAAACCAGAATTCATTTTTTTAATAATTATTATTTTTTTTTTATTGGAAAGGAGGATATACAGAGAGGAGAGACAGAGAGGTAGATCTTCCATCCGATGATTCACTCCCCAAGTGAGTGCAACGGCCGATGCTATGCCAATCCGAAGCTAGGAGACTCTTCCGGGTCTCCCACACAGGTGCAGGGTCCCAAAGCTTTGGGCTGTCCTCGACTGCTTTCCCGGGCCACATGCAGGGAGCTGGATGGGAAGCGGGGCCGCCGGAATTAGAACCGGCGCCCATATGGGATTCCGGGCGTGCAAGGCGAGGACCTTAACCACTGCGCCATCACGCCGGGCCCCAGAATTCATTTTGATTGCTTTAACTCCTGTTGCCTGACCACACATCTTTGTCTGGGAAGGGAGGACTGGAGACTTTGCCTGTTACATAAAGTGACAGGTTAACATGGAAATCTGTCTAGAGGAAATGATGGTGGGTAACTAATGTCCATGGATGGTAGCAAAGATATTCTGTCATAGGTGTGATCAATTTCATAAACACTTGATTTATGTAGGGAGATAATAATTTTTCCCCTGGTCCAGCACGGTAGCATAGCAGCTAAAGTCCTCGCCTTGCATGTGCTGGGATTCTATATGGGCGCCAGTTCTAATCCCGGCAGCTCCACTTCCCTCCTATGGCCTGAGAAAGCAGTTGAAGACAGCCCAAAGCCTTGGGACCCTGCACCTGGGTGGGAGACCTGGAGGAAGTTCCTGGCTCCTGGCTTTGGGTCGGCGTAGCTACGGCCATTGGTGGCCATTTGGGAAGTGAATCAGCAGATGGAAGATCTTCCTCTCAGTCTCTCCTCTTTTCTGTATATTTGACTTTCCAATAAAAATAAATAAATCTTTAACAAAAAAAAAAAAAACGAATTTTTCTCCCAGAGATTTTTTTTGCAGGGCACTGGGAGGGGGACCCTAAGTTTATGGCTGCATTTCTCATTAGACCTATACTGGTTCTTTCTTTGTTTCTAGTACATGTCATATTTTCTGAGTAAGATCATAAAATTAAGGACAGGATTTGGGCTTTTTTTGTTTGTGCTTTCTTAGTCTCGGTATGTAATAGGTGATCTCAAAGAAACGTGCTGGGAGCAGCTGGTG
Organism: Ochotona curzoniae; assembly: GCF_017591425.1. Lineage (NCBI taxonomy): Eukaryota > Metazoa > Chordata > Mammalia > Lagomorpha > Ochotonidae > Ochotona > Ochotona curzoniae. The sequence goes on along the minus strand of NW_024465859.1, from coordinate 22,717,085 downwards.
TGGTGGCCCAGCACACTAATTCTCTGCCTGCAAGCACTAGTGTCCCATAAAAGTGCTGACTTTTGTTGTTCTGACTGCTCCGCTTCCGATTCAGCTCCCTGTGTGGCTTGGGAAGGCATCAGAGGATGGTCCAAGACTTGAGACCGCACACCCGCATGGGAGCTTCATGTTTCCATCCAGCACCCTGCTTGTGGCCTGGTAGTGGTAGAGGATGACCCAGGTCTTTGGAACCCCTACACTCATGTGGGAAGCCAGGGGAGAGGCTCCTGGCTCCTGGTCTCAGATCAGTTCATCTCCAACCAACCATGTGGTCATTCAGGGAGTGAGCCAGCAGATGAAAGATATTACTTTGTCTCTCCTGTATAAATTTGCTTTTCAAAGGATAATAATAATGAAATCCTAAAAAAATAAAAATAAAGATGCATGCTGGGAGTGAGAGTTTTGGTGAAGGTATTGACTGGGGGTGGGTGCCTGGCATGATTGCTCAATGACTAAACCCTTACCTTGCAAGTGCTGAGATCACTAATGGGCACCGGTTCATGTCCTGGCGGCTCCAATTCCCATCCAGCCCCCTGCTTGTGGCCTGGGAAAGCAGTAGGGTAAGGCCCACAGCCTTGGGACCCTGCAGCTGCATGGGGGACCCAGCATTTGTGGCCATTTCGAGACTGAACCTGTGAATGCAAGATTTCTTTGCAAGTCTGATCTGCCTTTCCAATAAAATTTTTAAAATTAAAAAAAAAAAAAGAAAGAAAAATCTGATGACTACATCCCATCATGGAAGGTCTGGATCCAGTCCTGGCTTTGCTTTCCATCTGGCTTTGGCTGCTGTGCCCCCGGGAGGCAGCAGGGATGGCCCAGGTGGTTGTGACCCAGTCCTAGCTGTAGTGGGCCTTTGCAGTGTGAACTTGTGGATGAAAGGTCTCTGTACCTCTGTTTGCTTTCAAGGAAATGAATACACATTTACGTATAAGCTGTTAGGTTTGGGGAGTAAACCAGCAGATGAGGGGAGAGTTGTATCTGTCTTTCAAGATGAAAAGCATGTGCTGTTTTGATTGTTAAGAATTTTTATTTTCTGAGGGCTTGTTTTTGTACAGATATAGTCAAAGCGCTGACAAGTTTGGTTTTCTGGAATATTTAGGATTTTTTTTTTAAGAAGTGATGGGAAGGAGGTGCTACAGATCATTGATAGGGGTGTTTAAATATGAGAAATACTTTTGAAGCACCGTTAGAGGATGAAGAAAGCATAATGATTGTTGGAGTCACATTTTAAAAAGGGATAATGTCTAAAGAGATAGTGAAAATTTGTTAGTGTAGCTGAGCTCCCCTCTGATTGGCTGAAGCAGAGCTACATACGGGCTTTTGTACTTTATGTATAGCCTGTCTCAGGAAGGGTCTCTGCAAAAGGAGGTAATTCTGTGGTTTCTTGAATGAAGAACTGAAAGAGATTGAATAAAGTGTGTTGCATTTAAAGAGAACAGGAAAAGATAAGCCCCCTGAGATAAGACCATATGGAAGTATCTTGCTTCAGTGCCCATGTGTTTGAAGGTGAGGTAGGGGCAGATGGTACATGCAGGGATCTTGGCTGCTTGGTCAAGGGTGTTGGAGATGATAAAAGTTGGCTGCTCAGCATTTTGAAAGGATTGTTGTGTGCCTAAGAGGTGGCACGAGCTCAGTGAGCAGGTGTTGTTGTGTTTGGTGTTGTATTGGGATGATAAAGACTGCAGAAATTAAAGCTTCCTTAGGGTAAGGCAGAGAAGGATGCAGTGTGAAAAACAAGGTGCTTCTGTGTCCTAGAGTCATCAGGTAAGATAATGGCAGGACTGTAGAGTTTTTCTGTTGAAGCTTGAAAGCCATTTTGATTCCTTTGTGAGATACTATGTCAAAAGTTGTATTTATAGGACTTGCTTTGGTGTATTCTCCCACCTTGTCTGTCCCTTGCTTTCCTGCCTGGAATCCAGCTACTGTTGTGCTTTGCTTTGTCAGGAAAGGTTGATTGGAGACAACCTGTGCATGAATATGCAAGTGATTGAAACTAGTCCAGACTTTGTAAATGGGCCAGCCATGAGGTTTGCAGTTAAAGCTGTGCAAGTGCCATTTGAGTTGCTGTAATTGTTTAAGCCGATGTAATTACTAGCTCACATACAGTATGCTGCTGGTTTGCCTGCACAAAGAAGGAAAGCTAGATTGAAAGTGAAGCAGTCAGGACTTGAACCAGTGCCTGTATGCAATGATGGCACTGAGAGCGGTTAGCTTATGTGCTGTGCCACAATGCCAGCTCCCTAAACTCAAATTCTTCATATATTTTGTGTTACTTAGAAGTTTATTTGTAAGCTTCATTTCTAAAATTAATGAATTCATTGGGAATGTCCAACTATACGTATTGATGAGTTATTTACAATTCCTTTTTCTGTTTTGTAAGTGATACTGTACTTTGAAAAATATTATTGGGGCTTAATAATGTAATAGCAATCAAAGGTACCATCCTACACAGGTAATTACAGGAATGGATGTAGGGATGAAATACCCAGGAAACTTAAGAAACTCTGAAATGAGCATAGCTGTCAAACCTAGCAACCGTTAGAGCCAGAGAAGAGGTGTGTTGTCCAGAGGAGGTAGGAACTCCTCCCCCCCCTTTTGGGAGAATTTGGTGATGGTTGTGGAATCTGCAGTTCATCTCCATTTCCCTCTCCCAGTACTAGTGCCATTGTGTTGTCTTCCAGTTAGAACATCTGTGGTCCTTGCACATTCAGTCTCTTAGAAAGTCAGTTGGGTGGATTTCATGAGACCATTCAGATAACAGTATGAACTTGTGAATTTCAGGTAGTTATTACTATCTCAAAGTTTATTGATCGTGTTAAATTAAGGAACAAGGTTATAGTTTCGTTTCCTAAGTTAAAAAAAAAAAAGGGATTTGGGCCCGGTGGCGTGATCTAGTGGCTAAAGTCCTTGCCTTGAAAGCACTGGGATCCCATATGGTTGCCAGTTCTAATCCTGGCGGCCCTGCTTCCCATCCAGATCCCTGCTTGTGGCCTGGGAAAGCAGTTGAGGACTTGGGACCCTGCACCCGGGTGGGAGACCTGGAAGAAATTCCTGGCTCTTGGCTTCGGATCAGCACAGCACCAGCCGTTGTGGTCACTTGGGGAGTGAATCAACAGACGGAAGATCTTCCTCTCTGTCTCTCCTCCTCTCTGTATATCTGACTTTGTAATAAAAAATAAAATAAATCTTTAAAAAAAATAAGAAAAAAAAAGGGCTTTTATGAACTTACTTATTTTAACAAAGCTCAACTTTGAGCGGCTGGTTGTGGTCCAGGCTCTGTTTTGTAAGTGATACTGTACTTTGAAAAATATTATTAGGGGCCCAGGCTCTGTTTTCCTCATCTGAACAATGGGAATAGAAATGCTAAAGAATCCCTGCAAATGCTCAGGAAAGTCATTATGGAATCACTTCCAGAAGGTCATCTGTTATAATGACTCTTCAGAGACATCAAAATTACAAGGTAATTTTAAAAGTAACTCTGAGTATTTTAGAAAAAAATAATCACATTCTGCCTACATGGTGCTAGCATATGGTGCAGCCCTGAAGAGCCTCACAAGTGGGCTGAAATCAAAATGCATTTGGAGAGGAGCTGCAGTGACTCATGGAATGAGACAGATCTGGCCTTATGGCAGGGCAGTGAAAGTAAGGAGGTTTGGTGGCCTTAGAACGTGAGATTTGCGCGAGTGATACATGAACCTCGTGGAAAAGTTGAGTGGCTGAGTCCTTGTGTTTGAATTCCTGGGGTCTCAGTCTCTGCAGTTAGTCCAACCTGTCAGAGACCCTGCTGCTTCCCCACTGTGGGTGGGGCAGAGAACATTTGCCCCTCTGACTGTGTTCCTATGACTTTGAAGGTAGAAATAGCAGGGCAAATATTTAGCACCAGTGTATTGGGAGTGTTGCAAACTAGAAAGTTACTCAGTACCAAGTACCATTCATAATTTTGCCCAGAGGAAAAGCTTAGCTACCATGTGTGGACCGCTGTTGGGTGGTACTGATAGCTGTCATGGGAGGGAAACAAAAAGAGTTGTAGAGAGAATGACACACACCTCACTCTAGTAGGAATGCTGTATAGGGAGGAAAGAATCATTTTGAAAGGATGGGAATTGGGGGAGGAAGTAGAAAGAGATTTTTGGAAAGATTTATTTTTATTGGAAAGGCAGATCAAATTTACAGAGAGGAGAGACACAGAGAAAGATCTTAACTTTGCTGATTCATTCCCCAAGTGGCTGCATAATCCAGAGCTGAGCCAATCTGAAGCCAGAAGCCAGGAGCTTCTTTGGGTCTCCCACATGGGTGTAGGGCCCCAAGTCTTTGAGCTATCTTTCTCTGCCTTTGCAGGCCATAAGGATGACCATACTGGCCAGTGTGGAGATGAGGTTGAGATCTGTTTATAAATGTCTGTATTAGGGTCATGAAGAGGACGCACTTAGATGACTCATATAGTCAGTAAACAATGGACCTGAACCTGAATCAGAGGGAGGGACCAGCTGAGTAGCCACAGAGCAGCGCCATGAGAAAGAAGTATTTTGTATCATACAGGCTAAAGTTAAAAGTCTTGTCCCTTCTGATGAAGACAAGTCAAAACCAGACCTGATGCTCTACTGGACCTGTGGATATGCTGGCACTAGACAGAGGGCATTTATTTTGTGCTTTCCTATACCAGTTTACATTTTACACATAAGCAATGCCATCTTATTAATGGTTAGTTTCCCGGGGAACATTTGCGGCCTTGATTTCACTTATCTATGCTGAGTGTGTTTACACATGTGTTTAGCCTCTGAGGTGGAGCCTGTTACTGGTTGTGACATGTGTGCCTAGATTAGCATTAGATTAGCATCCGATGCCACTGTGCTTCCCATGCTCTGGATTCCCTGTAGAGAAGAGGTGGGTGCACTGCTCCGAGCACACACTGCAGAGTCCTAGTGTCCGTCCTTGGGGAAGTTTTACATATGATGAACTGGCTGCTGGAGAAGCTACACATTAGATTGTTTTATCTAATTATTGAGCTTTCTGGAGTGTGAGCATGTGCTGGGGTCCGAGTGATGGATGTGGAAGACAGGAAGGTGTGAAGAGAATCGTTCCTTTGCAGGCAAGGCCGCAAGGAACTTCCCGCTGTGTGGCAAGGCCCTGCGGATGTCTCTACAACACCTGAATGCAGCTCTGCCTCCCTTTGCATGGACACCGGACAACCCCATTGAGATTTCTGTAATCTATTTAGGCATTGTCTGCCTCTGCGAGTTACTGTTAAATATCAATGGGAGCTTAGAAGCTGATGTTGCTGTTACCGTTTTTAGCCAAAAAGCTGTTATTGCTGTTAGGGCTGCATCTTGTGGCAATATGCTAATCAAGGGTGTTCTGTCTTCAGGTGTAGTGGGAATCTATTCTTTCCCTCTTTCTTTGATCTTTTAGGCCCCTCCTGTGAAGCCCTTCCTTCCTTGACTGTCTCAAGACCAAGCTGTAGAGTAATTGTGGTAGGAATGTGTTAGTAATTGATATGCACCATCTATTGAGAACTTTTTCCTAGCCAGGCACCAGGTGGTTAACGTCCTAGCCTTAGGTGAAACAAATGGTGGAGTTACCTTTAGAAAACACCCATTGACCATGACGTAAAAAGTCTGAGCCAGAGTTTGACTGATTTTGTATAAATAAAGCGGACAGCTTTTGTGCGTCGTCCATTATGATGATGAAGTCCTAGTGGTCTGTCTTTTTCTTTCTTTGCACCTCATTCACGCACCCTTCGCTAGTTCCGAACTCAGCTAGAGCTGGACTCCAGCAAGCATGGGTGAAATGGAGTATTCCAAAGCAAAGGCCAGCCTTCTTATTGAGCCGTCCTTACCAGGAAGAAAGAAATCGAGGGTGTAGTAAGCCAGCTCTAAAAGGCAGCAATCATGTAGTGCACTTTCCCAAAATCGTTTCTATTACATGATCCTTTTCTTGTCTAGTTAAAAGTGGCTTGTTGTATTTTGGGCATTTTGATGGTAAGTGCCTTTTGATGATAAGTGATTTAAGTCCTTTTGCGAGGTACAAGTGAGGAAGTTTACACCTTGAGCTGAGGATTAACTTGCTGTTAAGCCACCGATTTACCAAGTAACAGTAGGAACTTTTCACTACACTTAAGCACGTTTCTTGAAGTTCTTGTAGCAGTTGCAAAAGTTGCAAGATTAGCCACAGAAAAATTGTCTGGGCTGGCCTCATTGGCAGTGGGTTATTCCTGCCTCTTGTGACTCCATCATCCCATATCAGAGTGTCAGTGGAGGTTTTCTGTTGCTCCCTCAAGTGCCCTGTGGTCCATGAGGAAAATTCAAGTGGTACTCTTAGCTCCTGGCTTTAGCTTGGGCCACTGTAGCTGTTGTGGCACTCTCTCTCTGTTATTGTGCCTTCCAAACTAAATAAGTAAATATTTTAAAAGGTATGTATTTATAATATACAAGGTGCCTAAAAGCATCATGCCATGTAGTAAATGCATATCGGTGTTAGCTGTTGTTTATTGCCACTTTGCAAGTCTTGGGGACATTTTCCTTTCCTTGGAGTTGCCATGGTTTCATAAAGTTTGAATACCAAATCCCATCCATTTGAGGGTGCACAGTTATTACCATTGAAGGCTTAAACTCATGGATTTTAAAACTGAAAACTCTGCTGTGTAAGAAACACTTCATTTCAAAGCCAGCCATAAAATCTGAATTATTTACTGTTTAGAATTGTTCAGGCTAGTTCAATTTCCCAAGAGACCTTAGAAAGGTCTCCGAAGGCCAGGAGATAGAATTTTTTGGAACCTACCTGATCCTCTGTTGTTTGTCAGCCTCAGTGGCTTCACTTTCATGTTTAGGAGAAAAATGCTAATGCTTCTTTCTTCCAAAATTGGTCAGTAAACTTAAGCCAGGGAGGGGGAAACATTTGAAAATGTTTGCAGTTGTTAAATTCTTCATTAGCTTTATCAAAGTTATTCAAGGAATTATTGAAATCATTTACTAGTAATTGCTAATAAGGATGAGGCTTGTTGATGAGGCCTAGGCTGTGTGTGGGCTCAGGACTTATGTAGGTCACTGAGTATCACCGTGCCCATAGCGCAGGTCTCTGGAATCTGTGCCAGTGCCTGCTATGTAAGATCGGTGGCCACCTTCTGGGGAAGGGCACTGTGTTGTTACTCAGAATATAAGCAGGTATAGCCCAGCTATGCACTGGCTCGTTACCTTGCTTACTCTAAAAAAAAGGCATGTAGAGCTCAGAGCGTTCATGTCAGTCAATTTAAAGTTCCCCCCCCACCCCTAAGGTATTTATTTATTTACTTAAAAGAGTCAGAGACAAAGAGATCTTTGATTTGCTGATTCACTCAAATGATCAGTTTGTGCATCATAGTTAGGCCTGGAAGAAATCCGGAGCCAGGAACTACATCCTGGTCTCCCACATGGGTGGCAGGCTGGGGACCCAAGTCATGGGGCCACATCTGCTGCCTTCACAGGTGGAAGCATGGTCGCTGGTGTGACTCTCAGTAAGGGATGTCTGCTTTCCAAGCAGCAACTTAGCCCCTTGGTGCCACAACTCTACCTCAGTCAAGTATAATTTGAAAACTTCAAATGAGGTTGTGTGTTAATAGTGTTAATATTTTTCATTAATTTAAATTTTACTTTAATGTTTATTACAAAGGTGAGGAGGCTGCAGACCCATGTGGACCTCTGATTAGGGTGGAGAGGGTCAGAGGTGGGGGAAGGTGATTGGGTAAATGTTTCTGTTATGCCTGTTTCTGAGAGGGGAGTAAGGTGGAAGAGAGTGTACTGCTCCTTAGCATCTTAATATTTTAAGGATAACTACTACTGTTGGTTCCCTCAGGCAGCCTGTGCTGCTCCTCCCCTTTAAAGTTTTATTTATTTATTTGGAAGGTAGAGTTACAGAGAGAAAGGAAGAGACTGAGTTCTTCCATCTGCAGGTTCACTCCCTAAATGGCCACAACACCCGGAGCTGGGCGCGTGTAAGTGTGGAGCCAGGAGCCAGGAGCTTCTTTCTCCCTCGTAGGTCAGGGGTTCAAGCATTTGAGCCATTCTTCACTGCTGCGCCTGGTGCGTTAGCAGGGAGTTGGAGTGGTTGTGCAGCAATCAGCGTGAAAATGGTTATGTAACTTTCCTGGTTAAGCCATGGTGCTGCACACCGCCCCCTCTTTTTTCCCCCTCTTGTCACCCTATTTGGTGCTCCTTTTCTCCCTTAGTGCCCTTTCCCATCTTGTGATTTATTTATTTGGAAGTATTACACACACAGAGAGAAACTTCCCAAATGCCACATTGGCTGAAGCGTGGCCAGGTGAAAGCCAGGAGCTTCTTCCGGTTCTGCTAAGTGGGCTGTCCTCTGCTGCTTTCCACGTACATTAGCAGGGAGCAGTACTGCGAGTGGAGCAGTGGCTAGACCTCGATGCTGGCCTCTCCCTTCGCTCTTTTACCCTTGTGTGGTGATAGAGAATGGTGCAGGGAGTGTTAATAGAAGCAGACATCTATGGAGCACCAAGGGAATAGAGGCCAGGCAACCTCAGAGAGCCAGTGCTTTCAAATTCTGACCAGCTTTCCTTTTTTCCCCAGAGCATTCTGTCTTCTCACAGAATAGGCAACAGAATGTAAGAAAAACAAAGCTGTGGAAAAAAGGCTTTTGAAGAAAATTGTTCTCTTTTTTATTTTTAAAGATTTATTTATTTTTAAAAAGATTTATTTATTTATTGGAAAGTCAGATATACAGAGAGGAGGAGAGACAGAGGGGAAGACCTTCCGTCCGATGATTCACTCCCCAAGTGAGCGCAATGGCTGGTGCTATGCGGATCCGAAGCCAGGATCCAGGAACCTCTTCCAGGTATCCCACACTGGCGCAGGGTCCCAAGTCTTTGGGCCGTCCTCGACTGCTTTCCCGGGCCACAGGCAGGGAGCTGGATGGGAAATGGAGCTGCCGAGATTAGAACTGGCGCCCATATGGGATCCCGGCGCGTTCAAAACGAGGGCTTTAGCCACTAGGCCATGCCGCTGGGCCCCAAGATTTGTTTATTTTTATTTGAAAGAGTTACAGAGGAGAGATGGGGGGGGCGGTCCTTCTGATGGGTGTGGAAGGCAGGAAGGTGTGAAGAGTATTGTTCCATTGCAGACAGGGCCACAAGGAATTTCCCGCTTTATGGCAGGGCCTGGTGGATGTCTCTACAGCCACCTGAATGCAACTCCACTTCCTTTTGCTGAGATTTCTATAATTTATTTAGGCATTGTCTGCCTCTGTGGAGTTAATGTTTACTACCAATGTGAGCTTGGAAGTTGATGTTGCTGACACTGTGTTAGCCAAAAGGCCTTTCATTATTGCTGTCTCTGCCCCTTCAAGGGTGTTCCATCCCCAGGTGTAGTGGGAATCTATTCTTTCCCTCTTTCTTTGATCTTTAGGTCCTCCCTTCTGTGATGCCTTTCCTCCCTTAACTGATTCAAAATTAAGTTGTAGAATGAGGATTGTAGTAGGAATGTGTTGCTGATTGATATGCACCATTTATTGAGAACTTCCTTACCACGGGGTCAGGATGGGTAACAACCTGCTTTAAGGTGAAACAAGTGACAGAATTATCCTTAGAAACACCCACTTGACCATGACGTAACAAGTCTGAGCCAGAGCTTGACTGGTTCTGTCAAAAGTGGACAGCTTTCTCGCATTGTCCACTATGATCATGGAATTGAAGCGGTCCATCTCTGTCTGTTTTCTTTACGCCTCATCCACGCACCCTTCGCGAGTTCTGAACTCAGCTGGAGCTGGACTCCGGCAGAGAGACAGGAAGATATTCCATCTGCTGATTCTCTCCCCAGTGGCCATATTAGCTAGGCCGGTCAGAAGCAGGAGGCAGAAATTTTTTCGGGATCTCCAACGAGGGGCAAGTACCCAAGGACTTGACTGTCTTTCACTGCTTTCCCAGAGCAGAAATGGAGCAGCTGGGAATCCAGTATCTGTAGGGGATGCAGGCACTACAGGTGGAGGCTTAACTAATTATGCCATGGTGTCCGCCCCAAGAATGTACTTTCTCGCAAACAGGACTGCTGACTATTCCAGGACAGGGTTTTTTTTGTTGTTGTTGTTTTAAAGATTTATTTATTTTTATTGCAAAGTCAGATATACAGAGAGGAGGAGAGACAGAGAGGAAGATCTTCTATCTTCTGATTTACTCCCCAAGTGGCTGCAATGGCCGAAGCTGAGCTGATCTGAAGCCAGGAGCCAGGAACTTCTGGGTCTCCCATGCTGGTGCAGGGTCCCAAGGCTTTGGGCCATCCTCGACTGCTTTTCCAGGCCACAAGTAGGGAGCTGGATGGGAAGTGGAGTTGTCGGGATCAGAACCAGTACCCATATGGAATCCCGGTACATTTAAGGCGAGGACTTAAGCTGGTAGGCCACCACGCTGGGCCCCACAGAGCCCTTTCCAGGCACACTGTCTCTAGCTGTTGGCATTTCCTAGATTGGGGTCCTCTTTGTCATGAGCTCTGTGGGTAGCCTTTGGTTGTCATCCCCTTCTCAGAGAGCAGAAGCAGAATATTTTCCTTAGTTTGTGCATCCTTGAGTAGTCCCCACAGAACAGCAGGATGCTGTGTCATTGACGAATTGGGAATAAAATAGAGGAATTTTTGAAGATAGAGATCTGGTCCATGTAAATGCTTTTGGAAGTTATTTGTTAATAGTATGTACTTTAAAGTCATTGGAATATCACAGGTTAAATACGAAAACTCGCAACTAGGTCCATATGAAAAACCAATCAAAATTCCCTAGTACCTGTTTTATGCGAGTGGAGAAGCCAGTTTGTCTCAGGGAGGCTGAGTGGTGGTTAGTTACTTAGCTCTGGGTCTTGATTTTTCTGCCATGATTCTTGCTTTCCAGTGTCGACATTGTCCTCAGTGACTTTGTGCAGGTCCATGCCTATAGGTGGGGTTCTCCTGGCAGGAGTGATAAGTAGAAATCTGTAGGCATTTGGAGGGCTTAATAGAATCAATCTTTACTTGCAAAATTGTTTGGTGATGCTTAAAATAAAACAAATTGGTTTTGTGGTTGTTCTCTTTGCTTTTACCTTCAATTAGCTTCCCCGTCTTCTGAATTTGTTGGTGTCAGTGGTTCACCACTGACCCAGGGCCACCCAGATGCACTTACAGAGGCAAGAATGTGGTTGCCTTTGCCCCGAGCTTCATGCCCGGCACCTCCTGATTAGGGAAAGTTGCTTTGGCGAAATAGTGTGTCCTCTCCACAGTAATGACATGATGCGTTAGTTGCTAAAAAAATTTTTTTTAAAAATTACACAGGGGCCCAGCACGATGGCGCAGTGGTTAAGGTCCTCGCCTTGCACGCCGGGATCCCATATGGGTGCTGGTTCTAATCCCAGCAGCCCTGCTTCCCTCCCAGCTCCCTGCCTGTGGCCCAGGAAAGCAGTCGAAGACGGCCCAAAGCTTTGGGATCCTGTACCTACATGGGAGACCCGGAAGAGGCTCCTGGCTTCGGGTTGGCATAGCATCGGCCGTTGTGCTCACTTGGGGAGTGAATCATCGGATGGAAGATCTTCCTCTCTGTCTCTCCTCTCTGTATATCTGCCTTTCCAATAAAAATTAAGGAAAAAAAAAAAAAAGAAGAAGAAGAAGAAAAAAGTTACACAGGCCTTAGTGTTTCTGAGTCTCTTGTCCAAAGGCACATATTGTTTTGCGAGCTCAATGCACTTCATAAATTGTTGTCATTATTTTGCTGTTTGTTGTGTCATTCAGGGGTAAGCCTCTTGTTTAACTCTTTAAGTACTTCAGTTCTCCATCTTTTCAGTTGATGGTGTCTTAAAATTAACTTTGAGATAGTAGATGGATTTTATCTTTAAGGTATGATAGAAATGGGAAAGGGAGGGGTTCTTTGTTTTTTTGTTTGCTTTTGTGCCTGCTGCCTTGGTGACAGGGCCTTTTATTTGGAACAAATATCTGTGTCTGTCTGCAGGTTTGAGAAGTACAGGCATGGCCCACTTACATGTGTTTTTTCCCTTGGTTTTTAGAGTGAAGACATAGTCCAGAGAGGGAGGTGTAAAGCTACAGGTATGGGCTAACTGCTTGGATGAGTGTGCTTTCTAGGCATCCTCCTAACCTTCTTGCATGGGACGTGCTGTGCAGATACAAAAAAAGTTGCTTTCAGAAAGGTGATGACTTCTTTTCTGCATTATTGGGGATAGTTGCAAAATATTTCTCTTTAGGGAGCTACAAACTTTTCTTCCTTTGTTCCTCCTGTCTCCGTAGCTGTTTTCCAAAGCAGACTGCCCCTTCCTAGAGTCAGCCACAGCTCTGTCTGGTCCGGGGGAGTGGTGGGAACGAGAGAAGTGCTGAGAGGTACAAGTGATCTGTTATAGCTACCCACTTAATTTTCTCTCCTCCACTCCACCTCGCACTTGAAATTCCAGCTAAACCTAGGTGAGGACTGGACTTAGTAGGTTCACCTCCTGGACCTAGAATCTGTTCAACATTCTGATTTCGAAGTGTAAGCTTGCAGTGTATTGTTACCACTGAGAATTAGTTAGGTTCCGTAGCTAGTGTGGGAATGTGAACATTCGTCTAGATTTGAAGGTGGTTGCATTCTGACAGGGATTTTGTTAGATTAGGGTTAGTACAGAAATTCTAGCACTCACAGAGTTCACACTTTTGCCGAGAGCACTGATCACAAACCAGAGTTTCTGCTAGTCCTTTGCACTGTGGAGGGGAACAGAGTGACCTAAGTGTGTGTGGGAAGGAGAAAATGAAAAGCTTACTTTCTTTTTTTTTTTAAGATTTATTTTTTTATTATTTTTTATTGGAAAGGCGGATATACAGAGAGGAGAGACAGAGAGGAAGATCTTCCATCCGATGATTCACTCCCCAAGTGAGTGCAATGGCCGATACTATGCCAATCCGAAGCCAGGAGCCTCTTCCGGGTCTCCCGCACGGGTACAGGGTCCCAAAGCTTTGGGCCGTCCTCGACTGCTTTCCCAGGCCACATGCAGGGAGCTGGATGGGAAGCGGGGCTGCCGGGATTAGAACCGGCGCCCATATGGGATCCCGGGCGTGCAAGGCGAGGACCTTTAACCACTTGCGCCACCGCGCCGGGCCCAAAGCTTACTTTCAAAAATCAGTGGTTTTCCCTTCCTTTGCCTGGTCATATTCTTTTAGTATACTGTGTGATAATTTTACACACAAAACAACTTACTGCACACAAATTATTAACTTTACTACTTAATTTCACACTGTTTTTACATTGAAATAGATGTTAAAATATTTTTTAATTACCTTGAGCCCCCTATTATGTCCCACCAGTTAAAATGCCTTTAAATTTTTTTTTTAAAGATTTATTTTTATTATTTTTTCATTGGAAAGGCGGATATACAGAGGTTCCCAAAGCTTTGGGCCATCCTCGACTGCTTTCCCAGGCCACAGGCAGGGAGCTGAAGGGAAGCGGGGCTGCCGGGGATAGAACCGGCGCCCATATGGTATCCCGGGCGTGCAAGGCGAGGACCTTTAACCATTTGCGCCACCGCGCCGGGCCCGCCTTTAAATTTTTTAAAATCTGTTTTTATTGGAAAGGTAGTTACAAAAAGAGGGAGCGATTTTTTGATCCCCTGGTTCACTCCACAAGTGGCTGCAACATCTGGAACTGAGCTGATCCGAAGCTGGAAACCTCTTCCAGGTCTCCCATGCTGGACCAGGTCCCAAGGCTTTGGGATACCCTCTGTTGCTTTCCCAGACCATAAGCGGGGAGCTGAGTGGGAAGTGGAACAAATGGGACACATACTGGCGCCCATATGGATGCCATTTTTTGCAGGTGGAGAATTAGCCAATTGAGCCATCCTGCCTATCCCTATAAATGTTTTAATTAGTTGGTTAATTGAATTGAGACGCTAAGAGAAAGAGAGAGAGATCATCTATCATTGGTTTACTCCCCAGAAGATCATGACAAATAGGTCAGTGCCAGACCTAAGTCTGAAGCTGGGAACTCAGTCCAGGTGTCCTCTTGGATGTCAGGAACTCAACCTCTGGAACCATTAACACCTTCTTGCCTGCGAGTATTAGCAGGAAGCTGGAATTAGAAATTGAGCTGGGCCAAGCGTGGTAGCTTAGAGGCTAAAATCCTCGCCTTTCACCTGCCAGTATCCCAAATGGGCTTCAGTTCTAATCCTGGGAGCTCCACTTCCCATCCAGCTCCCTGCTTGTGGCCTGGGAAAGCAGTCGAGGACGGCCCAAAGCCTTGGGACCCTGCGCCAGTGTGGGAGATCAGAGGAGGCTCCTGGCTTCAGATTGGCTCGGCTCCAGCCCCGTTGTAGCCACTTGGGAAGTGAATCAGTGAATGGAAGATCTTCCTCTCTGTCTCTCCTCCTGTGTATCTGACTTTCCAATAAAAATTAAAAAAATAAATCTTAAAAAAAAAAAGTTGAGCTGACACTCTAACTTAAGCATGCTGATATGGGATACAAGTGTCCCATGTAGCATCTCTCTTTTTTTTTTTAAAGAGTTATTTATTTTTATTGGAAAGTCAGATTTACAGAGAGGAGGAGAGACAGAGAGGAAGATGTTCTGTCTGTTGATTCACTCCCCAAGTGACCGCAATGGCTGGAACTGTGACAATCAGGAGCCAGGAACTTCTGGCTCTCCCGTGCTTGTGCAGGGTCCCAAAGCTTTGGGCCCTCCTAGGATACTTTCCCAGATCACTAGCAGGGAGCTAGAGGGAAGTAGAGCAGCTGGAATACGAACTGGCGCCTCTGTGGGATCCCTGTGCATGAAAGGCGAGGACTTTAGCCGCTAGGCTATGGTGCTGGGCCCCCCATGTAAAATCTTAATTAATATATCAAAAGTTTGTCACAGTTCAGTAGTTTTTACTTTGTCTTGATTCTTATTTAAACTTCACAGAGGTTTTCGTTGGGGTGGGTGGTGTATGTGTTTAAGATTTATTTTGTTTTGTTTGAAAGAGCTCCTGAGAGAGGACAGAGACACCTAGAGCATCATCCTCCATCTGATGATTTACTCCTCAAATGGAGCTGAGCCAGTCACCAGCCAGTAACTCCTGTGAGCCTGCAGGGGTGTGAGGGCTTGTGCCCGCCTCTGTTGTCTTCCCAGGTCTCCGCTAGGGGGCTGGGTTGGAGTTAGAGCTGTTAGGACGTGCACTAGTGCCTAGTGCTCCTATGGAAAGCTGGCACTAGAGTTGGAGGCATAGTGCTATACAAGGTGCCAACCCCACATTTGTTTGAAAGAGAGCCAGAGAAAGCACATGCCAAATGGCTGCAAAGTCAGGACTGGGACAGGCCAGAGCAAAACCAGGAGTAGGGGCTTTTTCTGGGTCTCCATGTGGGTGTCAGGGGCCCATACACTTCAGCCACGTGCTTTCCGAGGTGCATTAGCAGCAAACTCGATAGAAAGTGAAGCTGCTGGAGTCTTGAACCATTTCACACTTGGAATGCCAGCGTCTCACGCAAAAACATTACCCATTGCATCACAATGCTAGAATCTTTGGAAAAAAAATTCTTTTATCTGAAAGACAGTTACAGAGGGAAGAAGTGAGATCTTCCATGCATAGATTCACTCTCTGAGTTCCCACAACAGCTTGGGCTGGGCAAAATGAAGTCAGGCACCTCATCTGTGTCTCCCACAGGTGTGAAGGGGCCCAAGGACTCGGGCCACCTTTCCACTGCTTTCCCAGGTACATTCACTTGGAGCTGATCAGAAGTGGAGCCACCAGGAGGCACACTGGCACCCATGTAGGATGCTGGCATAGTGGTTTGACCCACTGTGCTATCATGCTGACGCCCTCTAAGTTATGTTGTCACACTTTTGCAGCAGCAACCAAACTGCTACAAAATAGGATGCTACAGAGGTATTTGTCAGTGTGAGTCTGAATTAGTAGCCCTAACAGCCTTATGAATTGCACCAGTACTGGAAGTATTCAATTTTAGTAGTGAAATTCAATGTGTCAAAGCAGTAAGTTACTCTGATTGGTTATTTCCAAGCAGTATCAGCTACTTAGACATTTGTGTGTTCCCATTATTTGTCAGCAACACGGACAGGCACATACCCAGTCGCTTAGTAGCCCGAGGTTAAAACTTTTCCTGAGATTTTGGTATTTTTGTTACATGAGTTAATAGTGATTTTTTTTTTATTATTACACAGATTCTATCTAAGAAAGATTTGTTTGTTTTTATTGCGAAGTCACATATATAGAGAGGAGGAGAGGCAGAGAGGAAGATCTTTCATCTGATAAATTGCTCCCCAAGTGACCGCAATGGCTGGTGCTGTACTGATCCAAAGCCAGGAACCTCCTCCACATCTCCCAAGTGGGTGCAGGATCCCAAGGCTTTGGGCTGTCCTTACCTGCTTTCACAGGCCACAAGCAGGTAGCTGGGTGGGAAATGAGACTGCTCGGATTAGAATGGCACCCACATGGAATTCCAGTGCTTTCAAGGTACTTTAGCCACTCGGCCACCGTACCAGGCCCACAGATTCTCTGTTTCAAGGCAGTGGTAGTGGTCTGTAATCTCCTCTATGCTCAGTGGGATCATCCTTCATTCCATTGCCCTTTCACACTGCCTTAGACTATTGGGGTGAAAGTGGGATATCTGTTCACTTGTCGCTGGACCCCTGCTGCATCAGTTGAGAGATGCTTGCACGTGCTGTCAAGGCATTTTGTTCAACTCTCCGTTTCTTACTCTTTTGGCCAAGAAAATATGAATTTTTGGAGCTTCTATATTCTAGTGCAGGTTTTTGAAATTTTCTTGCGAAGTTTATTCCTATTTTGTGAATTGCATGATGTGCTATTATCTTAAAAAGTTTCCCTTATTATTTATTTTTAAATTACCTGATTTCATTTTTAAGAGATTTATTTATTTACCTACCTACCTAGCTATTCACTTATTGATTGATTGGAAAGGCAGTTATAGGGAAAGAAAAAAAAAATCTTCCATCCACTGGTTCACTCTCCAAGCAGCTGCAATGGCCGGAGCTGAACTGATCTGGAGCCAGGAACTTCCTTTGGGTCTCCCACATGTGGATGCAGGGTCCCAAGGATTTGCGCTGTACTCGACTGCTTTCCCAGGCTACAAGCAGGGAGCTGGATGGGAAGTAGAGCAACTGGATTAGAATCAGTGCTCATATGGGATTGTGGTTTGCACAAGGCAAGGATTTTAGCCACTAGGCTACTGTACCGGGCCCTGAAAATTTTTTATTTAAATATTTACAGATGAGGATGTACATGCATATACACAGAAATTCTCTCTCTCTCTGTCTCTCTCTCTCTCACACACACACACACACACACACACACACACACACACACACACGATATAAATAGAACAGGAGAGAGCGAGAGAGGGGCATAGAGAAAAAGTGATATCTCCCATTTGCCTGTTTTCCTTCCAAATGCCTGCAATCATCAGGCCAGGACTGGGCTAGATGGCAGCCAGGAGCCAGGAACTCCATCCGGGTTTGCTCATGGGTCGCATGGACCCTGTTACTTGAGCCACCCTACGGTGTATGTTAGCATGGAGCTGGGATCATAATTGAAGCTGGACTTGAACCCAGATGCTCCAACATAAAATGCAGACCTCCCAAACAGCAACCCCTGATGTGGTTGCTAAATGTTTTAACAGGCTAATTGCCCTTCCCCTGCCATGATTAGGCTTTGAATTGTTCCCCTTCCAAAAATGGAGAATATTTCAGGCAAAGAAAACTGAGAGAGATGAAATTCAGAGTGGAAGGAAGGGGTAGCTGAAAGTGAAAGAGGGCCTGGCACAGTATCCTAGTAACTAAAGTCCTTGCCTTGCATGCACCAGGATCCCATGTGGACACCAGTTTGTGCCCTTGTTGCCCGACTACCGGTCTAACTCCTTGCTTGTGGCCTGGGAAAGCAGTAGAGAACGGGCCAAGGCGTGGGACTCTGCACCTGCTTGGGAGACACAGAAGAAGCTCCTGGTACCTGGCTTTTGATCAGCTCAGCTTAGGCTGTTGCTGCCACTTGCTGAGTGAACCGGTGGCTGAAAGATCTTTCTTTCTGTAAATCTGACTTTCCAATAGAAATTAATCTTTCACAAAAAAGTGGGAAAGTTATGTTATTGTCTTTTTTTTTACTTCAATCCTTGATTATCACCATTCTTCCCATCATTGGTTATATTTCTAATGCATTCAGGAAAAGCCTGCACAGAAATTTAACTAACTTACAGGCATTTTTCCTGGATAACTAACTTTAGAATCTGCTTTTTCATTATCCTTAATATCTGTGTTTTCTATTCCCATAGTTGTTTTTGATTTTCATTTGGCAACTTTACAACCATTTTCTGAAATTGAGTGACTTGTGATTAATTTCTGTGCTTTCTTTTTCCCACAAGTATATTAAACTTAATTATTCTAATTCTTATGACCTGCCTGAAGAGAAGCATTTTTCTTCATATAACAATATTACTTTTTATTGTTTTTTAAGCATTGTAAAATAGCTTTTAATAGCATAAACACTGCAAGTAAATGTGTAAATGTGTTGCTTTTATTGCATAAAAATAATAAAAATATGACTAACCAATGGGATTCCTTGAAATTTGTTTATTCTTTTTCAAGAAATTCTTTAAGATCTAATTTGGCTTTGGATTCATGGTTACTCTTTGGTCCAGGGAGCTTTCTGAGGGAAGAGGCCTGTCAACGTACAAAGGAGAGACGACAGGCCTAAGTGCTCATTTAACCAGTCCTGGCTAAGCTTCCTGCTCCCCACCTGCCGGGGCTGGTGGACTGTCTCCGTGTGTTGATGGCACAGTCCTCTCGCCTGCAGTTGGTTTTTTATTGTTACTCCAGTAGGATGGAGGAGAGCTCCCACCCTGTACCTCTGACGTCCTGGGCCAGCTGAGCCAGAGTCTGACAGAACAGAGGGCCTTGAGCTGCCATTAGCAGTTCTGAGTTTGAACAGTTGTGTCTTGGGTGCTGGACTTAAAAGTTTCTGCCTTCATGGGTCAGGGGCAGACAGATGTCAGCTGTGTCACACAGAAATAGAACGATTTTTTTTTTGTTTTGTTTTGCTTTTTAAAGATTTATTTATTTTATTAGAAAGTCAGATTTACAGAGTGAAGGAGAGACAGAAACATCTTTCTGCTGGTTCACTCCCTAAGTGGTTGCAGTGGCCAGAGCTGAGTTGATCTGAAGCCAGGAGTTGGCAGCTTCTTCCTGGTCCCCCAGTCCATAAGCAGGGAGCTGAATGGGAAGTAGAGCCGCTGGGATACGAACTGGCCCCCCTTATGGGATCCTGGTGGATGGAAAATGAGGACTTTAGGCACTAGACTACTGTGCCAGGCCCAGAACCAGAAGTTTTAAACTTATGCTATCACTTGTTGCCTTTCGTTATTATTATTATTATTATTATTATTTTCAAATTAACTGTGTTTAGGCGTTCATTTATTTACTTCTTTACAGGCTGAACTGAGCTTGGGTGAAGTGAAATCTTTGAGGTAAGGCAACCCTAATAATAAAAATGGGAAAAAAAGCCTGTGGAATTTGGGAGCCTTTATAAATTAAGTCTTAGAGACATTGCCTAATTATTGAAATGTCACCATTTGCTGTTTGGAGGGAAGTGGAGCTAAATTGAGAACAGGCGCACACATCTGCCTTGATTTCTAAGTATATTCATCTCTACTGCTCACCCATAATAGCACTTTTATGTGTGCCTTTATTAATTTTGATTTCAGCAACAGTTTAAGGGAGAAAGGAGAGGATGGAGAAGCTTCCATGTTGTACTGTGTGTCCCTGTTTTTTCATTATATCAGTGTGATGGGTTTGTTTGCTTGACAAATGTCATCAGAGAACTGAAAAGACTAAATGATTTTCTTGTTACACTGTCACGAAACGAGCAGAATATCACTTTTATTTTATTTTGTTTTATTTTATGGCAAATTAAGATTCAGCCAGTAAAGATATTTTGCCTGTGCCACCCTATGAACATTATGGGACCAAGGATTTTTGGAGTCTGTTACGCTAATGAGGAGCCAGGAGGTAGCATAGTCTGCCATGAGCAGCACCGGGAAAGTGAGGTTGCTCCTGGGCACAGTGCGCTGGCAGCAGTTGGTTGGTTCCCCAGCTGGCCTCTGGCTTGTTCCTGGGGGTCTGCTCCTCCTCACATGACTGTACTTACGATGTGCCCATTGCCGTGTTTGGCACATGGATGCTAAGTCCAGAACCAAGCCAAATGGCTTAGTTCTTCAAAAACATGAGGTGAGCTGTTTTCCTACTTCAGGAGACCCCAAAAAGTGATTTTCATGGAGGAGGTAGGAGGAGGATGTGAGGCAGGTTTGTATGTCTTCTGCTCTGTTGGCCGGTGCTATCCTCATGGATCTGACACGCTGTTTATCTGACAGTGCACTTAGTACTGCTTCGCCAGGGAAAATCACACAAAACAAGCCTGGCGCATCAGCACTTTCATTGTGTGCTGAGCTGAGCCTCCCTTTACATGGTCACATCCCCATTTTAATCCAGTACTGCCCTGCCCCTTCCCCAGTCCTGCCTGTTTCTGTGGCACTTATTGCTGGTTTCCCTGAGCTCCTGTTTCCACTTTGTGTTTTTTGTGGGGCCCAGGAAGCTAAAGCTGTGTGTATTTGTGGATCAGACAAGTGCAGCAAGTTAAAAATCATTGGCTTCTGAAGGGGAGAGTGAGGTGATGGCTGCGTTTAAGTTGGATTTCCTTCCAGAAATGATGGTGGATCATTGCTCTTTGAATTCCAGTCCTGTGTAAGTATTTTTGTTGTCTAATTTTTATCATATCAGAGAAACTGTTCCTCCCCCTGTTTTTATTTGATAAAGTTACTCCCTTTCCGTAGGTAAATGAAACAAAAATTAGGCAAGGAAGCCAAAACTGAGTTCTCTCATGCTGTTTTCTACTCTGGTCTAACTAACTTATTACTGCTGAAGTCCTCAAGGCAATAACAGAGTCCTTGGCATAAAGGTGCACTTAGTGGGTGACCAGCAAGGTCTGCTACAGTGTTGGCTCTAGTCCCTCGAAGCTGCATTGTTTTCTAATATGGCAGATTACAAGGCTGTTTTCTAAACTGTAACATTGCTTTGGATTGGGTACATTTTAGATAGTCCAGAAAGGAAATGCTTTACTTATTGTTATATATATATTTTTCTTTTTCTTTCTTTTTTAAAAATTAACAAGTTCTTAAGCTCATGTCACAGAGCAGACTGATTAGGTGCATTTAGTACTGACTACAGTATTCAGTATTGATATTAAAGATATAATTCTGAACCCTGTTTTATTCCTCCAGTCTAACTGGAAATGCAACTCAGCACACGATTTCAGAATCATCAGCTTGTCCACTGCCCTCCAAAAGAACAAAACAGAAAAACTGGAACAATCTTGAATGGCAGTTTTCTAGAATAAATTGGAATATGGGAATGAGAAACTTTGGTCACTTGCGCTGTGGTGTACAGCAATAAAAATACTAACCTGGCGCCGAGTTGTACCTACAGGGGACCTACAGTTCTGGACATTATGGCTCCTGATTCTGGTTGATTTAACCAGGCTTCAAAGTATTTGTAACCTCAGACAAATGAACCTTAAATTACTCAAAGCCAAGAATATGAAATGTTAGAATGTACCCTGGATAACAGGCATTTATTCAAGCTTTTGTGGTTAGGCTTCTGAGTGCATACCCCTCTACCCTGGGATTAGGTGTAACAAGTGTGGATACAGCAGATTCTTTGTAGTGGTGTTTGGTGGGGTAGGGCTCCAAATTGGCCGTCTTGCTTGCTCTGTGGAAATGTAACCTGCGGTTTTTTTTTAGTGTCCAGAGTAATGGTAAATTCTTCTTCTTCTTTTTTTAAAGATGTATTTATTTTTGTTGGCAAGTCAGATATACAGAGAGGAGGAGAGACAGAGAGGAAGATCCTCCGTCTGCTGATTCACTCCCTAAGTCGCCACAAGGACCAGAACTGAGCTGATCCAAAGCCAGGAACTTCTTAAGATTTATTTTTATTATTATTTTTTTAATTGGAAAGGCGGATATACAGAGAAGAGAGACAGAGAGGAAGATCTTCCCTCCTGTGATTCACTCCCCAAGTGAGCGCAACGGGCCGATGCCATGCCAATCCGAAGCCAGGAGCCTCTTCCGGGTCTCCCACGTGGGTGCAGGGTCCCAAAGCTTTGGGCCGTCCTCGACTGCTTTCTCGGGCCACAGGCAGGGAGCTGGAAGGGAAGCGGGGCTGCCGGGATAGAACCGGCGCCCATATGGGATCCCGGGCGTGCAAGGTGAGGACCTTAACCACTTGCGCCACCGTGCCGGGCCCTCAGCCTTTTTGTTTTTTTTTTTTAATGTTGAGCTAATTCAGTTTTCCATGTAATCTGCACCATACACCACTGCATCAGAATCTGCTGGAACTTTTAAATTCTGATAATCTTAGAGTAGAGCTCAAGTTTCTGTGTTTTAGCAGCTGTCCTGTGTGGTTTTTGTACACACTAAATTGTTGAGAGCTGATACCTGTAAAGTAGGTAATTCTTAGCTTGCAGTAGTCGGCCAGTGGATTGTCCTGTTATTTATTTTTACCAAGCACGTTTGCATAACTTTTAGTGTTGGTCTTCACCAAAGCTTTGTTGTAAGTGGGCATCAGCCATTTCCTCTGTTTTACAGGTAAGAGACAGTTGAGAGGAGGCTGGCCTGAGGAGGGTTTCTGTCAACCTTGGGCCTAAAGCACACATTCAGTGGTGCTCTCTGTGCTCGCCAAGCCAGCTGCCTTAGGTGTCAGTGAGCCCAGACCATCAGCTGCTTCCCTCCTTAAGGCTCCTCACCTCCATGCCCTTGGGCAGCATGTACCAAAGACACAGTAAGAGGCTTGCAAGGCTGTGCACTTGTCACTTTGTTGGGCTTTGGTACCCTTTACTACAGAGAGGTCAAATCAGTGATTTTCTTGCTGCAGTGGTTTTCCTTAGAAATTTGATTTAACCTTATTTCAAAATTTTTTTCTGCTACAGCTGTGAAGTGGTAGATGAGCTCTGAAGGAGGCCAGGAATAGTTGCTGTTCGTAGTGTCACTCTCAGTGTCCTTGATTCTGCTTAGGTCAGTCTTCACCTAGCCTGGGCACTCTTGAGCTCCCACTGATGTCCCTTACCTTGCCTTCACCCTAGCTTATGAATGTTCTCTGAGGATTGTAGCTCATATCTTTGCCTTTAGTTCTCCCATTGCTACAGGGACATTCTCAGATTTCTGTACCTGTGCCCCACATGTCTGCTGAGTTCTGTGACTATATTCTAAAGACTAGAATTTTCTCATTGGACTCCCCCATCTGGAGGCTTCTCCACAAACAACATCGCACTAGACTCACAGAGCTAACTCCTCAGTTGCTTGGAGTTCAAGCAAATTAAATCCTGACAGAGTTTCTTCTGATTGCCTGAGACTGTGCCTTCATCTTAGAAGCTACTTAATACAGGATCCTCTTCATCCCCACATCTCTCACACTGTAGTTCATCAGGAATTTTCCCCAGTGTATTTTGAAAGACACGTCAAGGACAGATGTTGTAGCAAGGAGGATAAGATGCCACTTGGTGCACCACATTCCATATCAGAGTATCTGGTTTGAGCCAGAACTTCTCCACTTCCTGTCCAGTTTCCTGCTGATGTGCACAGGTGAGCTGCAGGTGATGGCTAAAGTACTTGGGTCCCTGCTGCACACATGAGGACACCCAAATTGAATTTTGGGCTGTGGCTTCTGTCTGAGAGAGCTGTAGTTTGGGAAGGGAACCAGCCAATGGTATCTTGCTCTCTTTTAAAAATAAATTTTTATGACGAGCATAATCTTTTTTGATATTTGGAATACATTTAAGCATATCAGTGTAACAGGAAAACCCATTTTTCTGTTTTTTTTTTTTTAATTTGTTTTTATTGGAAAGGCAGATTTACAAAGAGTAGGAGAGACAAAGATGTTCCATCCACTGGTTGACTCCCTAAAAAAACCACATAGGTTGGACCTGAGCCCATCTGAAGCCAGGAATCCAGAGCTTCTTCTGGAATCTCCCATGCAGGTGGAAGGGTCCCAAGGCTTTGGGCCATCCTCTACTGCTTTCCCAGGACACAAACTGGCACCTGTAAGGGCTCCTAGTGCTTGCAACAATCTGTTTATTTATTTGTATGTGTTTCATTCTTCTCTCTTCTGACACTCTGTGTTCTTCCCCCAACTTTTCTTCTCTTTCCCTCTTCTTGGTCCTAACCATCTCATCAGTACCATTTATTTAGGCTTTCGGTCTTGTCTGCCACAGAGTCCTTTTGAGTCCTAATCCATTCAGCTTAAATCTCTCTCCCTGCAGATAACATGAAAGCTCATTAGTCACTTCTTTTACAGAACTTTCATCCTTCTCTTAGAGTAGGATTTATACAGGGTGGTGGCTGTGTCCTCTGCTTGATCAGTACTGTTGCCTTCAGGACAGAAATTGCTCAGTCCTTTTTAGAGCCTTATGGTGTGTAGAATCTGGCACCATAATACCAATTTGGGAAATGCAGTTGAATGAATAAGACGTCCTTCCAGGGGTTTTTGTAATTAAAGGTGATTGCAGAGGTAAGGGCTCCAGACATTACCACCACACCTTAGGGAAGAAATCTCGAAACCTTGCAAAGCAGATTGTTACCTTCTGTTGTTGTGGTGATTTTAAAGCCTTCTGATAGCTTTTTGTAGTAATGAACCTCACCAAGCAAAAGAAAGCTCTCCCTTTATCCAAATTAAAATTACTTCCTGGGATTATAGATATACTCTTTCTCATCTTCAATATTGAGTAGCTGGTTCTGGCTGGGCCAGTGTTTCCGGGCCCTCAGATTTTTGATGCACTTTTGTCCCAGTATTTTCACAGCACAGTGTGGAAGCCTTGTGAGGGTAGGTGGTGGCTGGAGTTTGGAATGTGATAATATTTGTGCCTCTGGGGAGATACAGGGACTGGTAAGTATGTAATTTTCCTGTTTGTCTAGTGAGCTGAGCGACAGATAATAAGGGAAAAGTTTTCTAAAATAATTTAAAAACATATGTGAGGCTCTTTTTACCAGCTTATTTGGTTGCAAGGAACAGACACTCCAGCCATATATAAAAGGATTTTTAAAAATTTATTTAACTAGGGCCCGGTGGCGTGGCCTAGTGGCTAAAGTCCTTGCTTGCACACACCAGGATCCCATATGGGCACTGGTTCTAATCCTGACAGCTCCATTTCCCATCCAGCTCCCTGCTGTGGCCTGGGGAAGTAGTTGAGGACGGCCCAAAGCTTTGGGATCCTGCATCTGCATAGGAAACCTGGAGGAAGTTCTTGGCTCCTGGCTTTGGATTGGTGCAGCATTGGCTGTTGCGGTCACTTGGGGAGTGAATCATCGGACGGAAGATCTTCCTTTCTCTCTCTCCTCCTCTCTGTATATCTGACTTTGCAATGGCCAGACCTGGCTGTGGTCATATGGGAAAAGAGCCATCTCTCTTTGTATCTCACTTGCTGTGTGCCACTCTTTCAAATAAATAAATGGATAAATTTATTTAACTAAAGGGAATGGGCTGCATGTATTTCATCTTTATGAAAGATTTTTCTTAAGGATACCTGTGAACTGGTAATATGTGGTTAGGAGCTCTGAAACTCAAAGACAGGAAATTCCAACTTTCGGCCCCTGCTTCTCCTGGGCTTCCTCTCCTGCTCTTGACCTACCTTACAGCTTCCCCGCAGCATGGTTAGCATTGCCCCTGTCCATCTGAGCTGCCCTCTGACTGCCCCTCCTGAAGATATAGTTCACATACCATAAAATGTACCCTTTTAAATAAAGTAATTTAGAAGTTAAGTGATTTTCTTTTATGTATTCACAAATGAATACCCATTACCCCATCTAATTCCTGAACACCCACATCATTCAAAAAATAATTGAGAGCAACCATTCCTCCTCTACCCGCATTCCTAGGCAGCCGCTACCTTTCTGTCTACAGAGTTGCCTGTTCTGAACATGTCATACAAATGGAATCATACAATTTGTGATCTTTTGTGATTGACTTCTTTCACTTAGCATACTGTTTTCAAAGTCTGTGTTGGAGCATGACCCACTGTCTCTTGCTGTCCACGGAGCCCTTAGCTCCCCTTACCTCCGATTACAACTTTTCCATTTCTGACTTCACTCATTGCCTCTTTCTGTGAATCAGAGTAAGATTCTACAGACCAGTGCTGTCTGATATAACTTGATTTGATGAAAATGTTCGCTGTCTCGACCGCCCAGTGCAGTGACCACATGTGGCCAGAACAGCTGAGGAACTGAAATGATTCACATGTTCTCGGAGGCAGCAACTGATGGGTCAGATGCTTGGGTCCCTCCCACCCACTGCTTCGGCATGCTCGGCTTCTGCCTGAGCCAACCCTATCTGTTGCAGGTGTTTGGGGAGTGAATAAGCAAATGGAAATCCTGTCTTCCAGTCCACTCCTGCTCATGACTCTGAAGGGTGCCTCGTGGAGTGGGCTGATTAGGCACAAATCTGAGTGTGTTTAATGATACGTAAAGTGGGTGGTCAGGATCCTGGACATGCTACATTCGGAGTCATGTCCTTAGTGGCTTTTTTGTTTTGCTTTTGTTTGATTATTACTTTCATTTGAAAGGCAAAGAGAGATCTTCTGGTTTGAACCATCTCGTGCATCCCAAGGCATCCATTAGCAAGAAGTTGAAACTGAGAGGGCCCGGCGCAGTGGCGCAGTGGTTAAGGTCCTCACCTTGCGCGCCCGGGATCCCATATGGGCGCCAGTTCTATCCCAGCAGCCCCACTTCCCATCCAGCTCCCTGCCTGTGGCCCGGGAAAGCAGTCGAGGACGGCCCAAGGCTTTGGGACCCTGCACCTGCATGGGAGACCCGGAAGAGGCTCCTGGCTTCGGATCAGCATAGCATTGGCCGTTGCGCTCACTAGGGGAGTGAATCACAGGAGGGAAGATCTTCCTCTGTCTCTCTTTGTATATCCGCCTTTCCAAAAATAATAAGAAAAATAATAAAAATAAATCTTTAAAAAAAACCTGAGAGCAGAGCCAGAACTGCAGAGCAAGCAATCGAATACTGAAATGTTGTCTTCAGAGGCAGGCTGCTGTTTTTTTTCCCTCCCAATTGGAAAGGCAGATTTACAGAGAGAAGGAGAAATAAAAACACATCCTCCATCTGCTGGCTCACTGCCCAAGTGGGTGCATCAGTTGGAGCTAATTTGAAGCCAGGAGCTTCTTCCAGGTTTCCCATGTGATGTGAGTACTCAAGGCTTTGGGCCATCCTCTACTGCTCTCACAGGCTACAAACAGAGAGCTAGATGGGAAATGGAGCAGCCAGGAAGTGAACCAACACCCAAGTGGAATTCCATCATATACTTGTGTAAGCAAGTGCCCGATACTTACTGATGGAAGGAGTGAGAGCATGGCTCCAGGTCTACAGTGTCTTCAGCCTGGTCTGATGATCAGGAAATGCTTTTCATTTGTGGTGCAGGAGCGTTCCCTGTTACCTCACCCCTCATGTAAAAGAAAGTAACAAACACAAGGAACATTAATAAGGTGTGAAGTTTTATTTTGTATTTTTAGATTGAAAAGATAAAAATCACTAAAGGGTTAAGTCTGAAGATTATCTTGAGTCCTTGGGACACTTTGAATAGCACTGCTGTGAGGAGTTCTTGTTATGGAATTGGTATACGGAAAGAATGGCCGGGAATTGTTGACATGAAGAACTAGGTGAGAATTTGGAAAGAATGAGAAGAGAAAAGGAGGACATTTGCTAGGATCCTGAATCTCCACAAACCTTGGGATCGACTGTAATCCACATTAATTGACCATGTTTATGAAGCTTTTGCACTAATAGTAATGTAGGGAGATTAGAAATGGCAAACAAACAACAGGGATTGGCAAGAGGGCACACAGGTGTCTCTAGAGAATATAAAACAGTAAACCTGCCGCTTTGCAGAAGTAGCTTTCTCAATGCAGGAAATAGGAATAATCAACAGCATGTTAGTAAAATGCTGTTAAAACTGGTAAAGTTATGGAGGGCAGGTTATATGGATGGGTGTTTCACTGGCCGTGGTAGGGGTTGTTTTCACTTGTTTTTACTATGGTGTCCTGGTTTGTTTGGAAATATTAGGATGAAACTTCAGAAAACATTTTTTTTAAAGATTTATTTACTGTTTTGTTAAGGAGAATTTTATATAGACAAAAAAAGACAGATCTTCTGTCCACTGGTTCACTCCCTAGGTGACCATAATAGTTTAAACTGAGCCAATCCAAAGCTAGGAGGAGGAGCCCAGAGCCCAGGTCTCCCACATGGATACAGAGTGCCAAGGCTTTGGGTCATTTTAGTAATCCTCTACTGCTTTCCCAAGCCACAAGCCGGGCAATGAAAGGGAAGGAAGTAGAACAGCTGGAACATAAAGCATCACATTGGGCCAGAGAGAAAGTGAACCATCTGCTGGTTCACTTCCCAAAAGGCTTTAACAGCCAGAACTGACCCAATCCCATGCCAGGAACTTCTACCAGGTCTCCCATGTGAGTGTAGGGTTTCAAGGCTTTGGGCCATCCTGCACTGCTTTCCTAGGCCATAGGCAGGCAGCTGGATGGAAAGTAGAACAGCCACAACATGAACCAGCATCCATATGGAATCCTGTGCTTATAAGGTGAGGATTTAGCCATTAAGCCATGGTGCTGGGTCAAATAGTTATTTTTGTAAGAGTCTGCCACCTCTGATTTTAAATAAAGTGATTGAAAGTATATTCCAAAATATGTGGAAGAGCATAGGTTAACACACCACTAGTGGCACTAGCTTCCCATTTGGGCACTGATTCAAGTCCTGGCTGTTCCAGTTCTGGTCCAGATTCCTACAGATGCTCCTGGGAAAGAAAGCAGCAAAAGAAGGACCAAATCCTTGGGGCCCTACACCCATGGGGGAGACCCACAGGAAACTCCTGGCTGGTAACTCAGGACTAGTTACTCCGGCCATTGCAGCCACTTGGGGAGTGAATCAGTGGATTAAAGATCTCTGTCTCTCCTATAAATTCGTCTTTCAAATAAAATAAAGTAATTAGAAAGAAAAAATGTTGCTGTCAGGCCTGGTGCAGTAGCCTAGCAGCTAAAGTCCTCACCTTCCATGTGCCAGGATCCTTTATGGATGCCAGTATTAATCCCGGCAACCCCACTTCCCATCCAGCTCCCTGCTTGTGGCCTGGGAAAGCAGTCGAGGACAGTCCAAGGCCTTGGGACACTGCACCTGCTGGGAGATCCGGAGGAGACTCCAGACTCCTGGCTTCAGATTGGCTGAGCTCTGGCCATTGTGGCCATTTGGGGAGTGAATCAGTGGATGGAAGATCTTCGTGTCTCTCCTCTCTGTATATCTGACTTTGCAATAAATATAAATAAATCTTAAAAAAAACAAAGTAGGTGTGCTTCAATATGAAAATTAAAATAAAGGGAAATTACTAAAAACCGTTTAAAGAAAACACTGCTGTCTCTAAGTACCTGTGCAAATCTCAACTGCTCCATTTCTAATTAAGCTTCATGCTGGTGTGCCCAAGACAACCATGAAAGCTGGCCCAAGTACTTGAGCCCTGCCATCTATGTCAGAGAGCAGATGAAGTTCTAGCATCTGGCCTCGGCCGGTCCAGGACCTGGCTGCTGTGGCCATCTGGCCAATGAACGAGCAGATGCATGAGCCCTTTCTGCATCCTTCCCTTTCTGTGTTCTTAGATGAGGAGAGGTCAGGGGGAGGCAGACAGGAGAGAGGAGACTGATACCTACCAGTCAGACATAGAGTATAACATAATAGCTGCTCTTAAATTTGGGAGCCCACTTTGCACAATACTTGTGTTGTTGGGATTAGCTGATGAAGGGGGAACAGTTGAGCAAGGAATTTTTCCTATCCCATATTGGTTCCTGTTGAATCAGGTGTGTCCAAAAGGATGAAGAGGAAATACTATCTCCCTTCATAGAGCTGTCAGGTTTGTTGAATAGTGACATTGTGCTATAAAGTACTAAATACTACAATGACTGCGAAAGTCTATTGTTTCATTCCTAGAATGTAGCTAAATTTCTTTTTTTTTTTTTTTAAAGATTTATTTTTATTATTTTTTTATTGGAAAGGCGGATATACAGAGAGGAGGAGAGACAGAGAGGAAGATCTTCCGTCCGATGATTCACTCCCCTAGTGAGCGCAACGGGCCGATGCCATGCCGATCCGAAGCCAGGAGCCTCTTCCGGGTCTCCCACGCGGGTGCAGGTTCCCAAAGCCTTGGGCCGTCCTCGACTGCTTTCCCAGGCCACAAGCAGGGAGCTGGAAGGGAAGCGGGGCTGCCGGGATTAGAACCGGCGCCCACATGGGATCCCGGGCGTGCAAGGCGAGGACCTTTAACCACTTGCGCCACCGCGGCGGGCCCTGTAGCTAAATTTCTTAACTTGGAAGAATATGGGTGTACTGTGAAAGATGCAATGATGGGAATTGATCTGTGTACTGTGCCTTAAGATTAGGCTGTTAATTCCAGCTCAGCAACGGTAAGATGACCGTAGCTATGTGTTGTTTATTTGTGAGAGATTTAAAAATCTGATCGTGTCGTGATTGAGCCACCACTTCCTTTGATGCAGGCATCCCATCTGAGCCCAGGCTCAAATCCTAGCTGACTGCACTTCTGATACAGCTCCTTACTAATAGCAGCTGGCCGAAGTTCCTAGCCCTAGCACCAATCTGGAAGACCTAGACTTCAGGTTCATGGCTGTCACCTGCTCATTTGATGAGTGAATCAGCAGATGACAAATCTGTCTCTCTCCCGCTCCCCACTCCATGTGTGCCTTTCCCCTTCTGTTTGTAACTCTGCCTTTCAAAGAAATAAGTAAATCTTTTTTTTTTTTTAACAAAAAGTTGTAAGAACTTAAAAATGAAAAGTTGAACTTCTTTGGCATATTTGATGTTCTTAAAGATCTTGAAATATTTAAAAAAAAAAGCAGTGATAGAAAAACTTAGCTTTTCTTTAAGGGAAATTATTTAATTGTGTTTAAGTAGATGTTAAGAACCTCAAAAATTTTGCTGTGAATTTCTGAATTAAACAGGAAACACTAAAATGAAAGCTAACTGCACATTGCTAATGGTTTAGATGAATGTTGAGTAACTTAAAACAATAGCAGAAGAAGGACCTTAAAATAGATGAGGTAATTTTAAGTGGAATCATTTAAATCATTTACAGTTCAGGGAATAGGTTCATGGCAATGGCAGGGTTAGGAGTGAAGGAACAAATTTCACTGTCATCGGGTTGGAGGAATTTTGCGACATTGAAATGGTTATGTTCTGGTGGCTGAGGTCCTCTCCTTGAAGGTGCCAGGATCCCATATGGGCACCGATTCTAATCCTGGCAGCTCCACTTCCCATCCAGCTCCCTGCTTGTGACCTGGGAAAGCAGATGAGGACAGCCCAAAGCCTTGGGACCCTGCACCCGCATATGGGAGACCTGAAGGAAGTTCCTGGCTTATGGCTTCGGATCTGCACAGCACTAGCCATTGCGGTCACTTGGGGAGTGAATCATTGTCCCGGATGGAAGATCTTTTGTCTGTCCTCCTCTCTATGTATCTGACTTCCCAATAAAAAAATAAAGTAAATATTAAAAAAAGAAATGGTTATGATTGATAAGGGAATTGAATAAAGACAGTGAAATATCAAATAAACTAGATAATTTAGAAACAGTCTACCATTGTGGCAGCATTATGTTTATGTCACAGTTATTTGTACACTGAAAGAAGTAAAGCTTTGATGCTTGCACCATGGTGTACCGGGCTAAGCCTTTGTCTCTAACACCAGCATCCCATATGTGTGCCAGTTCTAGTACTGGCAGCTCTGCTTCCAATCCAGTTCTGTACTAGTGGTGTGGCAAAGAGGAAAGGATGGCTCAAGTCCTTGGACAACTGCACCAATGTGAGGAAGATCTGAAAGAAGTTGCTGGCTTCAGTCCAATCCAGCCCTAGCCATTATAGCTGGTTGGGGAGTTAAGCAGTGGGTGGAAGATCGCTCTCCGTGTGTTTCCTTCTTTGTCTCTCATTCTATCTTCCAATTTAAAAAAAAAAAAATTTGGTTTTGGGGCCACCTCAAGAACAATAGGATTATACCAAATACAGCTGCATCAGAAGGTTAACATCTTAGTCAATTCTTGGAAATTAATTAGGTCTCAGAAATCAGATGCTTCTGTTGCATCTTCTGCAAAGGAAACTTCATCTGTCACTTTATGTAAATTCTGACTCATCTGAAATCAACAGTCCTTTGTTTTACATTTATAAGAAGCATTCCTATTTTTATTAACTGTGTTTAAACATTACTAAAACTTCCTCTTGCTTCAGGGCTTTACCCTTAAGGGCCTGTGAGAATCCTCACGCTAGACAAGGAATAAATAACAGTATTAGTTACTCAGTTAAAAACCAGGATGTCCCAATCAGGATGGTGACCTTTGTTGGGCATCTAATGAAGAGGGTGACCATGATGATGGAAGACCAGGAAATGTGTAAATTCAGTGGAAATCATGAAAGAGGCACAATTTTTTCCTCGAAAGTTGACCTCTTTAAGGAAAAATACATGAAAGTAACATGAATATATAATATGTTTCATTTTATTTCATGCAGCTCAAAGAAAATGAACGGCACCCTGGACCACCCAGACCAACCAGATCTTGATGCTATCAAGATGTTTGTCGGCCAGGTCCCCAGAACCTGGTCAGAGAAGGACTTGCGGGAGCTCTTTGAACAGTATGGTGCTGTCTACGAAATCAATGTCCTAAGGGATAGGAGCCAAAACCCTCCTCAGAGCAAAGGTGAGAACTTTGCATTTGTGACAGAACAGAAATTTGTGCTTCTCTGTGTTAGTCTCTGCCCCATGCTTTTATACTGCCAGGATACACCTGAGGTCATACTGGGAAAAAGGCAATCCTCATAGACGAGCTCTGCCTCCAAATCTAAACACGTTTAATGACTTAAAAATAGAATGTTAAGTTGACATGGTCATCAGTTGTTCAGTCGCCTCTTTTGCCATTCCTTAAGGAAGTTCTGATTTAAGAGATGGACTCTTGTTTGGTCTTGGGAATGGGATGATAAAAGTTAAATCAAAGTAACCCTTCTGCATAAGGCTTTCCTTAGGGTTTTCACTGAATGAAGCTGAAAGAGGGCTGTCCACCTACCACAGGTTTTCTTGTTAATGTCAGATAGGAAGGACTTGTTCGCACCGCTTGGTTTTTGTAGCCTACAAAATGAACAGAAGATCTGCTAATCTGCTTCCAGAAATACCAGCAAAATAAATGCTTATGGAATGGATGATCGGTAGATATTGGCTTTGCCTCCACCCCTCCCTGCTAGACATGCTCTGATTTTCCAAATAACCGGTTTCAGGATTATTTTCTTTTTTATATATAATAAATTCATTTTATTTGTGTGATGTTTACATAGCTGAAGAGGGATGCATGCCCATGTGGACCGCCTATTAGGTTGGAAAAGATCATGGAGTGGGGGAAAGTGGCTGAAACAACTACCTCCAATCTCCTTTTCTCTTCCTGTATATGGCGAAGGGGGAAGAAAAGCAGAGAGGGCCGCCCAACTGCATCAGTACCCAGGAATGGGGGTGGCCACCTGGTGTCATTCCAGGGTTCCAGATGTGGAGCGTGTTCTGAGGATACTGCTTATGGTTTTTTTTTTTTTTTTTTAAAGGATCCATCTACCTACCTAAACATCTATCTGTCTCTTTATTTGGAAAGTCAGATACACAGAGGAGAGACAGAAAGATCTTCTGTCCAATGATTCACTCCCCAAGTGGCCACAGCAGCCGAGCTGAGCCCATCCGAAGCCATAAACCAGGAGCCTCTTCTGGATCTCCCACGTGAATGCAGGGTCCCAAAGTTTTTAGGTATCCTCACCTGCTTTCCCAGGCCATAAGCGGGCAGCTGGTTGGGAAACAGGGCTGCTGGGATTAGAACCAGCAACCATATAGTATCCTGGCTTGTGCAAGGTGGGGACTTCAGCCGCTAGGCTAGAACGCCATGCCCTCTTACGTTGTTTTGATAGTTCTGAGATACTGTTGATTTCATTGCTCCAAGGTTCAGAAACTCCTTCCACGTTCCACTGGCTGACCTAGTCCATCTTATAGTCTCAGTTTGCCCAGATACTTGCTGTCAAAGCTTGACCTGGATTGCCATCCAATTTGTTCTGCCCTCCATGGTTCTAGGCGCCCTCTGCAGGCCTCAGTGAACTGATTTTCATGTCCCCCATGTGCATCTGGGCATGCTGGCTGCTGCTGCATAGGTCTCCGCAACTGTGAAGACCCAGTCACCTGCACTCGACAGTCAGACCAGAGATCCTGTGATCTTCACAGTGGTCAGAGTTCTGAGTCCAGTGAGCCGATTGAGGAGTTCCAAAAGAAACCTCGCCAAACAGTTAGGGTTGTGTGTGCCAGCCAGTGCAGGGCCCAGCTCTGTCTGTCACCCACATCAGCCTATATATACCTACCTCATTTACAGATTTTTTTAATAAGTTCATTTTGTTTTTGATAATGTTTACATAGAGTAATTTTCTGAAATCTGTCATGTATGTGGATGTGAGCAGGCATGGTCATCACATTTGCAGACTACCAGATAACATCTAGAAGTAGTTAGTTCCTATTTATGGTATAGTTCACCAAATGGATTAAGTATAGTAGTTCTAAAATGACTAGCACCTTCTGACTGCAACATGATTTTGAAAGAAATCTGTTCTGCATCTCATGGCAGTGTGAGATTTCTGACACACCGCTGTCCCTATCACCACTGCATACAGTAAAGACACAGAGCACAAGATGCCCGTGCTCAAGCTGTACCATGTGCTGTTAGAGGCTTCAGTATATTTGAGAACCAGGAATTTAAAAGATATATATTAAGAGAGTCTTGCTCTTAAGTATTTTTATAATTTAGTAAGTGGTAATTGCATTTGAGGCATGTGGTAGAAACTGGCTACAAATGTAAGTGGTGGGGCCCGCCGCGGTGGCGCAAGTGGTTAAAGTCCTCGCCTTGCACGCCTGGGATCCCCTATGGGCACCGGTTCTAATCCCGGCAGCCCCGCTTCCCTTCCAGCTCCCTGCCTGTGGCCCGGGAAAGCAGTCGAGGACGGCCCAAAGCTTTGGGACCCTGCACCCGTGTGGGAGACCCGGAAGAGGCTCCTGGCTTCGGATCGACATAGCATTGGCCGTTGCGCTCACTTGGGGAGTGAATCATCGGATGGGAGATCTTCCTCTCTGTCTCTCCTCTCTGTATATCCGCCTTTCCAATAAAAAAAAAATAGTAAAAATAAATCTTAAAAAAGCATGTAAGTGGTGGTAGAGTTCCTGGTGGGTTGCAGACTGACAGTCTACTTGGCCCGTGTCCTGCCTGGTCCCGTAAGGAGGGTGGGTTGAATGGAGTGGTGCCATTGTTTCCAGTGAAGTTACACAAGCTGCTGAAGAACATTGTAAATATAAGAAAGAAAAAGTTGAAACTGCAAAGAAAATATTTTTAAAACTCTTTTTTTTTTCTGCTAGGTTCTTCATTCCTCCTTCCATTTCTTTGTCCTCATGCGCCCACTTCCCCCTTCTCCCCCTTTTTTAGCCAGTGTTAATAACAGCCCTCTATAAGGTTTCAATGTGTCAGTGGAATGGTCTCTGTTTTCAAAGGACAGGTTTGATTTTGTGAAATCTTCCTTGTTTCAGGGTGCTGTTTTGTTACATTTTACACCCGTAAAGCTGCACTAGAAGCGCAGAATGCTCTTCACAACATGAAGGTCCTCCCAGGGGTAAGGAAACTCCCACTTAGAAGTGGAAGTATGGTAGTGGTTTGTCTTTGAAGATTTGTTTGTCTAAAAAGCAGATTGACACGGAGATACATGAGAGACAGCTGGGGCTAGATCAGATCACAGGCGTCAGGAACTCCTTCTGAATCTCCCACAGAGTGGCAGAGGCCCATCATTGCTGCTTCCCAGGCATATTAACAGGAAACTGACTTGTCAGCATGGGAACCAACTCTTGAATTGGCTGACTGAAATGCAGTGTGGCCAGGCCATGGCTTAACCTGCTATGTCATGGTGTTCCCCCCGCCCCTGTGGTAGTTTTGATAATGGGATATGTAATTAGCTGTTATCTTTGTGTTCCAAAGTTACAGATTCATATTCTCCTAGACAACAGAGTTTGCATTGTATTAGATAGATTTTATGGGTAAGCTAGAGAGGATTAAAAGGCTCTGTCTAGGTTAAATGCAAATACTGTATACTTTTTTTTCTGTAAGGGGCTTAAGCATCTTGGTGTCTGGGTAGGGTCATGAAACCAGTCCTCATGAATACTGAGGGACAACTGTTCTTGCACATGATAGTGACTGAGAATCATGTGTGAAAAAAAAGCTAACTGGCCAGGAATTTGCATAAAGGAGGTATGAAGGAAACATTTGAAAGAAAATATGTTAAACATAGTCCTTTTCAGCCAAGAGTCTTTGAAAAGTAAGAGAAAGCAAGCTTGCATCCACTGGTTCACTTCCCAGATGATCACAGTGGTAATGGCTGGGCCAGGTTGGAGCCAGGAAGCAGGAGCTTGACCCAGGTCTCCCAAGTGGGTGCAGAAGCCCAAAGATTGGGCCAGCTGTGTACTTTGTCAGGCACATTAACAAGGATCTTTATCCTCTGTATGGGAAGGCAGCATCTTTACCTGCTACCCACAGCAGTAGCCCCTGTTATGTCGTCACTTGATTCCATTGTATTTGGTGAGAAAAAAATCATGGATGAGACAGATGTGAAGTCAGCAAGAATTCTGAAGGCTCTCGGTCTGCAGGTTTCCCCCCACATACCTTTTTAAAAATGTATTTGAAAGAGTGACAGAAGAAAGGAAGGAGAGACAAGACTTGGTGAACTTGGAGGGTGACAGAGAGATCCTGTTTATGCTGGTTCGCTCCCAAGTTGGCTGCAGCAGGCTGAGTCAGGACAGAGCCAGGAACTCGGATTTTACTCTGCGGCTCCCACATGGGTAGCAGACACACAAGTACTTGGGTCATCTTCCATTTTAAACACTGCAGCCAAAACCTGAACTGGCTCTGTGTTAGGACTTGCCACCACTTGACTCTAGAGTTCCTTTTCAAACTGTCATTGATGTTTTAGAAGCCATCAATGTGTGATTGTAAAACTCACGGCTCTTCTTTTCAGATGCATCATCCTATACAGATGAAGCCTGCTGACAGTGAGAAGAACAATGGTGAGCAAACATATAAAGTCGGCCCCTTGCAAGGCTCCTTCTCTGTGTGTTTTTGTGTGTGGGTGTGTGTACGCATGTTTATATTTGAATTGAACTCTGTTGTCTAGATTGTCTTTTTCCCTGTAAAATGAGTATGATAAAATAAATGAGAAAACCCATTTACAAGGAAAGGTTATGTGAACATTCCAGAATGAACTGGGGCATTCCTGATCGATCTAATTATGGCTAGACATGAGGAAAGAAGTGAACAACTTAGGAAGAGGAGTTAGTCTTCTAGAAAATAGAAAAGGAAAATAAATAGTTCAACCCACTGAAAGATATCTCCCATTTCTTCTTTTTTCCTTTGGCAGTAATTGCTAGTGAAAGCAAACAATGCTGAGGCCTAGGCAGCATGCTGAGCTCCTTGAACTTAACACCCACAACCACCCTCGGAGACAGAAATCTTTGTATTAATTAGATGAGGAAACGACGCTTTTACAAGATCACACAACTACCATCTTTCATCTGAATGTGTACATGATTTTAGTGCTAGTGTTACAAGAGGACATGTAAAGTTATGGAAAGAACATGCTTGGAATCCATGAAATGTGGCATGAAACAGGGAGCCAGGATTCATACCCAGGCGCTCTGACACCCAGTGTATGCTCATGGAGTAATAACATTCAAGTCTTTTGTGTTTCACTCTCTCAGCAGTGGAAGACAGGAAGCTGTTTATTGGTATGATTTCCAAGAAGTGCACTGAAAATGACATTCGAGTCATGTTCTCTTCATTTGGACAGATTGAGGAATGCCGGATATTGCGGGGACCTGATGGCCTGAGCCGAGGTGGTACTTTTACTTTTAAAGACAGTTGTCTTCCCCTTGTGAGTCACCTTTTAGTTGGACAGTAGACCCCTGTGATCCCTATAGACCATGACCCTGTTAAGAAGAACTTGGACCTGCTTTGTAAATCGCAGCAAGACCCCTCCTTCTAGATGATTCCTTAGGTATTCTCCCAGCCCCCTAAGGAGTCTGCCATTCCACACTCCAGTCCCATGCACTAAAATTTTCTGGTTTGGTGCTTGAAAATTTTTTATGTCAAAATGGAGTTGAGACTGATTCCTTATTTCTTGCTCAAGCATACTCTATCTATGGTGCTCTTGTTTTTTGTTAACCACCATATTGCAATATACCTGTCTCCTACCCCAGCCCACAAACCTCTCAAGACAGGGACCATCTGTTTTGCTGATAGTTGCAGTGGAGTAGGTGCTCAGTAAATGTCAGATAAATGAATAAGCCAGTGAATGAATGACCTACTGACTCTTCTCTTACCAGGTTGTGCTTTTGTGACTTTTACAACAAGAGCCATGGCACAGACAGCTATCAAGGCGATGCACCAGGCACAGACCATGGAGGTAGGGGGTGGGCAGGTGGAGGGAGAGGTTCCTTAAGC
The DNA here is from genome assembly GCF_017591425.1 of Ochotona curzoniae. NCBI lineage: Eukaryota > Metazoa > Chordata > Mammalia > Lagomorpha > Ochotonidae > Ochotona > Ochotona curzoniae. Next base: position 22,678,428 of record NW_024465859.1, on the reverse strand, counting down.
TGTGGGCAGTGGGCAGGCAGAGTCCATCAGCCTATGCTGCAGCAACAGGTGGAGGGGGAGATTCCTTAGTGTGTGGACAGTGGACAGTCTAAAATCCTGCATCAAGTTGCCCTGAAAGTTACACAGGTCCATTATGAAGTGTAAAAGCATTGTTTTCTTTAAAATTAACATGTTGGAAATAGTTGACCTTCTTAATTGTCTTTTGTCAGTACTGTCCATCAAGAACAGAACCATTTGACAGTGAATGAATTTAAAGTATAGCCTGTATGTTACCCAAAAGGAAAATTTTTTCTTTCCCCAGAAGCAGTAGCTTGACCGCTTGGCTTTGGTGTTCTCATAGGGTTGCTCGTCCCCCATGGTGGTAAAATTTGCTGATACACAGAAGGACAAAGAACAGAAGAGAATGGCGCAGCAGCTCCAGCAACAGATGCAGCAAATCAGCGCCGCCTCTGTGTGGGGAAACCTTGCTGGTCTAAATACTCTTGGACCCCAGTATTTAGCAGTGAGTCTTTGTGGTTTGCTTTCTGCAGACTGTGCAAGCTCTCAGCTGTTTGTTCTTCTGCTGTCTCTAGCTAACAGACACAGTGGCATTTACATGTTTGGGTGAAGAAAAATAAGATTTAAAGATTCAGCAGTGTGTTGTTTTTTAAGTTACATTAGCTTCTCGGAGTATCTCTCTCTCCCTTCCTCTCTCCCTCCCTTCCTCTAAAACTTTCTTCTCTCTCTTCTTTACTGGTCATGAATCTCCACTTTTGCTACTGTTAAAGTACAATTTCATTTTCTTGATTTAAATACATTGAAAATATGATGTGTTCCTGTTTCAGGAATTTGTTCCTGAAAGAATCTTAACTAGCAAGTGTTTCCCCGGAATACTTGCTATTAGATATAGGACATGTTAGAGTCTTGCTGACTCTTCCCTAAAGGGAATATTTTTCTTTCAGCAGACTGAAAGCTAAGAGATGCACCTAGACATTATTAAATGAGTATTATAGGCATATATTTAAGTCCAGTGTATCTTAAATTGCTTTCCCTTAATTTGACTTTTGTTGTTGAATTCTAAGTCATGTGGTCGAAAAGAAGGTCTGCGTCAGTTTGGATACTTAATAGGTCTGCAGTGCATGCTCTAGGGGATTACTATTGCTTTAGCCCCTTAAAAGATTTGCAGCTACCACAAGAAACTTAAAACCTGGAAGAAAAGAGAAAGGTCATCTCTGGAGTTAAAAGTGGTGAGACTAGATCCACATAGGTATAATAGCTAATATCAGCAGTCACCCCTCATTTGTTACAGTCTTGTTCTATGTGGAAACAGGAGAATCAGTGCTTTGTGTTCCTGGCTACCGAATTTTGGTTAGTTTAATACCCCTGGTTTCTGTATTTCTAAATTCTAGTATATCCTAACCAGCATTTCTCTAAAGTTAAAAAAAAAAAAAGTAAGGGGTTGAGGGGTTGTTGTACTTCAACAAATTAGATTGTTTCTTAGTTGTAGAATATTGCTTACAAGTTCAAGAAATTCAGTTTGTGATCTTCTGCCAAAATAATAATACTTTAAAAATGGCCATATGCATTTGTGCTTCTCACAGAGAATTAAAGCCTCTTTGTGGGAGGACTTCCCCCTTTGTTGTCATTGCTGCTCAGAAAATAACCTAAAGGTCCATAGTGAAAGAGAGTTACAATCTGTGTTGGCATTTGACAGGATCCCCTGCCTAAGAGCTGTTCTCGTGTAAAGAACATATGAAGGTGCCAAGAGTGGTAGGCACTGTCCATTGGCACTGAACGCATTGCCCAGGAATGATGAGGGCATGCGTTGTATAAGTAATAGTGGACCATCATGAATTGTGAAGATCTTTCTGGATTATGTGGACTTTAACCAACTGAGTTCAGCTGGGCTAGAATCATAGTTTCTAATCTTTGTGGGGTTGTGGACCCTTTTGAGGAGTAACTTAAAATTTTATATATGTACATTTTCTCTTCTTTCTGTTCTGGAGTTTGTGGACCTGCTGAAACCCATCAAGGCACTGTGGCCTGGAGGAGTTGTTGATGAGAAGGACCAAGTCAGATGTTTATGAGACTGGGAAACAGGTTGAATAAAGGCTCCAGTATAAAAATACTGATTTTGCTGTAGTTGTTGTTGTTGGAAACTATAATTAGATTTGAGTGGGATGAAGGTTGTTAGTAGATTGGTTAAAGAAAGGTTGTGGTTTGCCAAGATGCAGAGTAAGGGCACCAAGATCTATACGCTTACACATACTTGTTCTATTTATTATGGGACAGCCATTGGGTCGAGTGTGCACTGAGCCTGCTGGGACCTGAGCAGTCATTGAGTTGTCTATAACAGTGAGGACCAGTTTGGAGAGGAAGAAACTGATGGGACTGTGTAGATGATGTAGAACTTGGGAGTGAAAGGTAGATTCAGGAGATACTATGGAGTAGTCAGGTGTGATATCTGTAACAGTTATGTGAACAAGAAATTGGGCATGGACATGGAAGAAATCTGAATTGTAGGATTTGTGGACCTAACAAAGGAGAATTTGGGAGAGAGGAACTAGAAACAGCGACAGTCATTTCAACAAAGACCCTCATGAGACGACTTCGCAGCTGCTTGGGTTGAGCTTATTTCCCTGCTGTGCTTATGTTGTCTGCTGTGCTGCATAGACTTTGAGCTTTGCTCAGTATTCAGTGAACTCACTGTCTTCAGGGCCAGGTCTCTAGCTATGTTGTATCGTCCTGTGCTGTCATACGCCTCATGTTTTTGTTGTGTTCGCTTGGGATCTTGTCTTCAACTTCTCTCTGGGGGCCTCTGCACTCTCGCTTTGCTGTACTGTAGAGTTATCCCAGATGCAGAACCAGCCCTCACTCTCACTCTTGTTCTGTTTTTTGGTGTAATGTCTAGCTTTATTTGCAGCTCCTTCAGCAGACTGCCTCCTCCGGGAATCTCAACACCCTGAGCAGCCTCCACCCGATGGGCGGTAAGTGTCCCACCTCTGTGGAGCAGCAGCAGCCCGTGGCCAGGCAGAGACCCAGCCAGCAGCGGCCTGGGAGTTCTTGCATGACTGCAGTATAAACCCAGCCTGGGATGGACCTCCCGTGCCTTGTCTCCACGAGGTGTTTTCTGTTACTCATTTATTTCATTAATGCCATGTTGGTCTGAGGTTGCCTGATCCCCCACTGCACGCCGTAAAAACATTGCCACTGGGTGAGAGTGTGAAGATTGCTCTTAGCATCTTGTCTGAGACCGTTCTGATAGGGAGAAAAAGTGCAGGAACACTTTATTCTCACAGGAGTGACTTTTCCAGTGCTGTGAGGTCAAAGGTAACTTCCCTGCACATGGTTTACCCGGAAGCTGTGTTTCTTAACACAGGTTATTTCTTGGGTGAACTTCTCATTTGTTGTTGCTGTTAATGTATGCAGAAAACTTAAATGGCAAGTAACTGAATTTACACCAAAATGAGCTTCCATAGAAAAACATGAATCATCAGAAAAGTTGGTGGGGTTGGAAGTAGGGCAGTTCCCCTGGTGGCTGTGCCTTATCTGCAGTAGCTCAGGGCTAGGCAAGTGCATTTGAGAAAGTAATCATCTTCAGGTAGCTGTTTTGCAAGTTGAAGTATTTTGATTGTGGTGCACGTTATCCCAGGGAATTACAATTTGCTGTGTTTCAGAACATTGCTTGATTGTAGTCTATTGGGTTCTCACTCTGTAGTCTTCCCACTGCTTTTCCCAGCTATTAAGTTATTTACAACATCCATAACACACTTCAGGTTTCTCCTGTTGACTGTGCTGTCTGGTTCATAAAGCAGTGTTTCCTGAACTTCCGCAGCTCTTCATAGAGTGTGTTACTTCCTGTTCTTGCTGCTGTGCCTCTGCGCCTGTGCTACGTTACTCACTCGCTCTCCACCACTGAAAGTAGTCCCTCTGTAAAGTGGGTCTTGGATGCAATCCCTTCCTGTGCCACAGGCATTGGCATTGTTCTTTCGGGCTACTTTTCTAACACTCTTGGGTAATCATGCTCTTGGGTTACCTTTCTTGTTTCTGAGGAAGTAACCTTAAGTTTCTTAGTGCTGTTTGAATCTTTCTTGAGGCCTTGTGTTGGTGCTTGTAAGACTCATCTGGAATGGTTCCTGTCAGTCTCATACCAGTCCCCCTCCAGTGTGTGCTGGAGTTGACAGGAGGCTCTTTGATGTCCTGACTGATACCTTGCTTTGGATGTTACAGGGTTAAATGCAATGCAGTTACAGAATTTGGCTGCCCTGGCTGCTGCAGCGAGTGCCGCTCAGAACACACCCAGTGGTACCAGTGCTCTTACCACATCCAGCAGTCCCCTCAGTGTACTCACCAGTTCAGGTAAGGTGTAATCGGGGCCAATATGCCTTGAGTCAATCCTCTTTGTTTAAAGGCAGAATCCAAAGACAGGGAAATGCTACAATCTGGAAAGTAGCTAGCAGTGTTATCAGATAGGTCAAATTATGGATAGCAGACTTCCACATGTCATCTCTTCTGACTGAAGAGAAATCTTGTCATTTTCAGTTTGCCATTGCTATTATTATCACTCATCCTACAAGGACAGTTATGAGCATTGGTAACTAAAAAGTCTTTGCAAATACTTGGGTAGTATCATTCTTAGATCTAGGTGGTTCTTGTTAGGGAGAAGAGTAGTATCATCGTGACACAGAGGTTAAGATGCCATTTGAGATGTTTGTGTCTTATTTTTAGAGTGCTTAGTTCAAGTCCTGGCTCAACCTTTTATAAATCTTCCAGCTATTTTGAATACTGGGAGACGGGAGATGATGGTTCAAGAACTTGAATGCTTGCCACTCATGTGGGAGTTCCAGATTTCAGTTCATGGCTTCAGTCTGGCCCTGCTCCAGCTGTTAACAGGCATTTTGGGGAGTTAGCCAGCAGATGGAAGATTGGTCTTTCTCTGTTTCTGTTCCTTTCAAGTATAAGTGGAAACATAAAATTTGGGTGTGGGGGAGCACATGTAGTTGAGTTTGACTCCTGAATTTCTAATAGCAGGGTCTTCACCTAGCTCCAGCAGCAGCAACTCTGTAAACCCTATTGCCTCACTCGGAGCCCTACAGACATTAGCAGGAGCGACAGCGGGCCTCAATGTTGGTTCTTTGGCAGGTAAGGCACATTTCCTAGCTGTTATCAGGCCATTCTTATATTATTAGAATGGCCCAGCAAAATTAGAAATTATGAATGTGGGATTGCAAGTCAATCCAGAGTTAATACCACCTCTTCCTTAACTAGTTGTAACTTTGGACTGCCATTCGAAGGTCAGCTTCTCATCTGTGATGTTTGAGCAATAGAATATTTGGAATAACACAGTAGAGTACTTGTAAAGAAGTCAAATGAGGTCACCAGTGCTTTGGCACAGTTGATTAAGCCACTGCCTTGCATCTCTGTTGTCTTACTTGAGTGCCAGTTTGAGTTGCTCTGCTTCCAGTCCAGCTCCCTGCTAGTGCACCTAGACAAGCAGCAGGAGATGGCGCAAGTGCTTGGGTCTTTCATAGCGACATAGGACATTCAGATGGAGCTCCAGGTTCCTGGCTTTAGCCCCACCCAACCCCAGTCATTGCAGGCATTTAGAGAGGGTCTCCCTCTCCCTCTTTTTTCCCCATCATTGTAATTCTGCCTATCAAATAAATAAATAAATAAGCCAACAAACAAATCTGTTAAATGAGGATGTAAAATGCTGGCACATAAAATGTGTTGTTCAAAGTTACTGGCTGTTTTGATGGTAAGGTCTACCCATGTTACATGCACTTCTTTAGTTCCCAATCCTTGGGACTTTCTTACCACATTCTAGCTTGTTACACAAAAATGACAAACTAGCCAAGAAGCTACAACCAAGAATCACTGATGTGTAAATGTTTCACCTCTTCCCCGATTGGAAAGAGGTGATGGGGCGAGCCATGTTTGAATGTGGCATTTGTTTGTATCCCGGCTGGTGGATGTCCAGAAACCTGAGCCCTTCGAAACGTTTTCCTCCTCAAGGCAAAGCTACTTGGGAGAAGAGAGAACTTTGTAGTTTGCTCTTATAGATGTCCCTGAGTACACCTGTCTTTGGCATTAGTTGAATTTCTCAATATGTTAACTCTTCTCTTTTCCCACTCAAGGGATGGCTGCTTTAAATGGTGGTTTGGGCAGCAGTGGCCTTTCCAACGGCACGGGGAGCACAATGGAGGCCCTCACCCAGGCCTACTCGGGCATTCAGCAGTACGCTGCTGCCGCACTCCCCACTCTATACAACCAGAACTTGTTGACACAGCAGAGTATTGGTGCAGCTGGAAGCCAGAAGGAAGGTGAGTAGGAGGGGAGATGGGGGCGGGGATGGGCCCTACAGCAGTACCCAGAGGCAAAGCCAAGGCCAGGAAGGATACCAACCCTGCCTTCAGTGATGTCCAAAGAAACCAAAGAGCTTTGCACAGTGTGATCTTGTAAGATGATTGTTGGGTATGATTCACAGCAGAACTTCTGTATGTTCTCCTGGAAGAAGAATCGAGTCCTGCCATTATTCTTTCTGACACTGTTTAATAGGAATTAGTTTTTGTGGGAACCATCTCTTGAAATCGTGAATGTCAGTGTACCTTCTGTTTAGATATCCCTTTTAGCTATATCAGTTACCATTTTTCTCACATTCTGATGGGTGCTTGCCATAATTGGAAACAAGCAGAGGCTTGGTAGGGCAGAAGGAATTCATGGCTACTTGGACAGTGCAGATACCTGCATGTCAACATCACATTACCTAGGTTTGAAACCTTTATTCTGTTCCTGACTCCAGCTTCCTTGTAATAGAGATTTGGGGAGACAACAGAAAGTCCCAACATCCACGAAGGAGACAGACCTAGATGGAGTTCTCCCCTTCAGGGCATTTGGAGAGAGAACCAGTGGATGGGGAGCCATCTCTCTCTCTCTCTCTCTCTCTCTCTCTCTCTCTCTCTCTCTCTCTCTCTCTCCCTCCCTCCCTCCCTCCCTCCCTCCCTCCCTGCCTGTCTCCCTCCCTCTCCCCTCCCCCCCCACCCCCACTCTCTCGCTCACTCGCTCTCTCCATTTGGGGAGGCAGTCAGTGGATGGGAAGCCGTCTCTGACTCTCTCTCCTTCCCTTCCCCAACTTCCTCTCCCTTTCTTTTCCTCTCTCCCACTCTTGCTTACTGTCTTTCTCTCTCTGACTTCCAGATAAAATTTTTCTTTAGATTAGAAACGGATGCATGCAGTAGGAAGGATGTCCTTTCACATACATGGTGTTGAATTTAGGAAAAGCTTTAAAAGCTTTCTAGCTAGAGACCTGAGGATGGTTTATCCAAGTCCTGTGTTATCTGTGCTCACACTTGATGAGGTTCCATATGCAGGACCTGGCACGTTTGAACTCTCACAAGGCAGAGATGAGTATCCTTGCTTGTTGAGGCAGCAGGAAGTGCCCCTGGTCTAGTCCCCCTCATTTGCACATCAAATACTTGTAGGCCTTGGGGAATTAGTAGTGTGGATTCCTCACTCTCTGAGCAGGCACTTTAGTAGAGACAACGGAAACGAGTGGTAATAAGCAAAAAGCCATGCCATGTTGCAGACAGTGCTTCAAAAAGTGGAAGACAGCAAGGCAGGAGTGTTCCAGGGAGTCGCGGAGGCACCTGTGTTCCCGCATGCTGCTTAGGGGATGCCTGGAGATCGTGCTTACAGAGTCCTGAGACAGGGACATAAGGCCTGCACTGATCCAGGGAAACAGGAGGTTGGAGCAGAAGCGGAGCAGCTGGAGACTGGGGGCAGGCAATAGTACCCCGCAAGGAGTGTGATTGCAACAAAACTCCTTCGTTAGAAAAATCATTAGCTATTGTTAACAGTGCAGTAAGTTGAATCACTGCTTGCAACCCTGACACTCTGTATGACAGGGTTGGTTCAGTTCCTGTCTGTTCCACTTTGGATCCCAGCTTCATGCAAATGCTGTTGAAAAGACAGTGGAAGATGTCTGGCTTCTGGGTTTGGCCTGGTCTAGCTGTTGAAATGATGGATGGAAGATCTCTCTCTGTTGCTCTGCCTTCCAAATAATGAATCCTTTAAAAAAAAGTAAAATAAGGCTGTTGAGTGCTCAGTGGTTAAATGAGATTATTCTGTTTTTGAACTTAGTTAACCATAGACTGATTTTTAAGAATTAATTATTAGAGTGTGTTTGACACAGTGGTTAAATTACCACCGGGTTTCTGTATCCCATATTAGAGAGTCTAGTTCTGGCTTAGTTACTGCTCCGAATTCCAGCTTGCTGCTAATATAGCGGCAAGGCAGCATGTGGTGGCTAAAGTACTTGGGCCCCTCCCGTCCATTTGGGGGACGTGGACGGAAACTCAGCCCCTGGCCTCAGCCAGGCCCAGCCCTCACTTGTGCAGGCATTTGAAGAGTGAGCTTATGGATGGAAGACCTCTGCTCTTTGTCTCTCTCTCTCCTTCCCCTCCCCTCCCCCTTTCAAATAAAATGAAAGTCGTTTTTAAAAATTTTAAGTATTTCTTTTCACTGAAGTACAGTCTGCACATAATTGGAGCCACACATGTGGGTGTGCCATTCTGAGCCTTGATAGACAGCTCTGTAACAAACACCACAGACATAGCTTTTCTGTTCCCAGAACTGTCCTGCTCTTGCTTCTGTCTCCTATCTGCTTACCCTGTAGTTTCTAGGTACCACTTTAAAATCTGTTTTGTTTGATAACCTGTGTATCTGTAGTGTCTGTTTTACTGCTGCACACACAGATCTACCTGGTTTGTCACTCCCAGCCCACCCCACTCCTGCAGGGTAGAATTGTAACTTCCCTTATTAAGACATAACATGGCCAAACCTGTGGGACACAGTCTATTCCAGCGATTGCACTCTGGTGTCTGCTTTGTGTAGACACTCTGTTTAGTTCCCTGGACGCACCTCTGTGGACAGCTTTAACAGTGACAGTGAAAGAGCACTAGTGCATGGTGGTAAGTGAGCTTGACACTGATGCTTTCCTCATGGATGGGTCTTTGGCAGGTCCCGAGGGAGCCAACCTGTTCATCTACCACCTGCCCCAGGAGTTTGGAGACCAGGACCTACTGCAGATGTTCATGCCATTTGGGAATGTTGTGTCGGCCAAGGTTTTTATAGACAAGCAGACAAATCTGAGCAAGTGTTTTGGTAGGTTGGTTTCTCTTCTGTTCTGTGGCAGGGTGGGATTAAATATCTGATCACTGAGAAAAAGAGAATTAACTGATTACCGAAAGAACTGGATGTCTCTTGGCCTTTGAGCCTCAATTTGCTCGTTTCTGTGGTGGGGATGATTTCTGACCCCAGCACTGCTCCAGAGGGAAAAGGAACATGCAGAATGGCTTTTCAAAACAGACAGAAACAAACACAGATTAAGAACTCCTGATACAATTTCCAGAGTTCCTTTCCAGCTGGAAAATAATTAGAATTTGAGACTAAACACCTAACTGGCCCCTGAGGTAAGGGAAGCCGCCTTCTATCTTGACCTTGGCCTCTGCTTGTACACAGGTTTTGTAAGTTATGACAATCCTGTTTCTGCTCAAGCTGCCATCCAATCCATGAACGGCTTTCAGATTGGCATGAAGCGACTTAAAGTGCAGCTCAAACGTTCAAAGAATGACAGCAAGCCCTACTGAGCGTGCTCCTCTCTGAGACTGAAGTGAGAGGGTCTTCTGGTAAGTGGGGAGGAGCACCCTTACTGATCGGAAGCCCCGAGGCTGTGTGTTGGCAGCCCCGGACCCTGATCCCTGCCACTCTCGCAGGCACAGCTGGCCCTGAAGACTCGGCTGCTGCCTTCTGTGGGAGTTCGCTTCGTACAGAGGACAAGTTTGTGCTTTGGTTTCCAGTGTTTTACTTTGGAGTTTAGGTGCCATATCCTGAGGTGTTTTTTTTTTGTTTGTTTTGTTTTGTTTCCCCCCTTTTTTCTCCCCCCCCCCAACCCCTCTTTATTTAAAGTTTGCTGTGTTTGTAACTATTGTGTGTTGAAAAGGACCAACACCGAACCACCCGGGGGAGGGGAGAATGGGGAAACATTCTTAAAAAATTAGAATTTGCCCCAGACCACCCCGTGAGAAGAGAGGACTGAGTTGAACCAAAAAAAAAGAAAAAGGAAACTAAACTAACTGCCCAGATCTCCCCTAGTGCGAGACTGGGTGGGGTGAGAACTGACATCCAAGCGCTGAGGGGCCGGAGGACAGTGGAGATGGCGTGGCCCCTGACACAAAGCAGCTGGGTGCAGCACGCCTCTGCAGCTAGCTGCCTTCTGTGGAGATTGGAATTTTTTGCCACCAGTATATCAGATTCTTGGCTTGGATTTCCGCTCCTCTTTCCTAACAGGGGCTTAGTAATTCTCTGGAAATAAAGCAACTGTTAAATTAGACTGACATATTCAAAGAAGCAGGAAGACATAAGCCATTACCAGCTTCCCTAGCCAGCATTGGATTGGCCCTCCCTGGCTGGTGGCTGTTTGAGAAAAGCAGCCACAGAGGTCATTTTTAGTTCATTGCAACACCAAATGAGACCATGGCCCATGCCCAACAGGTTCTTGTATAGACAGCCTCTGTGGGAGACATTGGCTGGCGTCCCTGCTTTCAAGGCACCACCACAGTGGTGTCTGACTGAAGGGGGAACCTGTTCTGGGCAGAGGAACCAAAAGCCATTTAGTTGGAGGAATGGAAATTGGCTTCTTAGTACACCTAAACCAGAAGATGGCTTCAAGCCAGGATGCTGCATTTACCAGTGGTCAGAACTTAGCATTTAAGAGAAATCCGAAGCCCACGCTTGCCTCCTGGGCCGAGGCGTCCCAGCTCTGGATTCCCACAGGCCCTCTGCTAACCACTGCAGCCCCATCTGTGCGCTCGGGGACAGAGGAGACCAGGACGTTTACATGCTCAGTGGGGCTTTAGTGTTCATTTACCTCAGTATTACTGTGTTCGTTTTTGTCTTCATGCTTACAGTTAGCTAGCTCCCTGCTGCCTTCCACCGGTCTCACTCCAGCTCTTGCTGGTCTCATACCTAGCCTCTGGGCTCTGCCTCTGCTACAAAACATGCCATGGCAGGTGGAGAGCCAGGAAGGATGCCCTTGGTGGTGTGCACCCAGCCCAGGTGGCCCCAGGCGGGTAGGGTTAACAGCACAGTCGGGCTGTGTTCCCAGGTCCCTGGAATCTTGAACCTCAGAAGTGTCAGTGCTGACCCCTTACAGCAGAAACGGGAGGAAAGGGGTTGGTTTGCTAGTGAGTCTCGTGGGGTGCTCTCCTTGTCCTGCTGCTCCCATGGGTAGCAGACAGGGAATGACCATCTCGCTGTTGCACAGGTAGTTGGTGGTGTTGGATTATCCCATCAAAGCAGGGACAGCTTGATCCCTTCTCATAGTGATAACTTGAGTCCGTTGTCCTCGTAAGAAACGTGAAGCATACACTTGTTAAGCTGAACCACGTAAACTTGAATTCTGCGCACTGGGAGAAATGTGTCCTGTGTTTCAAAGGATAAAACTGTTCTAAAGGCTTCCAGGGTCATGATGGGATTTTTTAAATAAATGCAAAAAAAAAAAAAAAAAGGAAAGAAAGAAAAAAAAAAACAAAAAAAAAAAAGAAAAAAAAATGCTAGGTTGGGGAGGCGCTGTTCTGAAATCCCAACCAGCTGGAACCAAGAATGTCGTTTCTATTTTTATAGAAGTTTTATACAGCTCCGGGGTGGAGAATATTTATTACCTAAATTATATCTCTGGAAAAGGCCAGGATTTTATAGAATCCAGAATGTGATTGTTGTACACACAGGGTGCTGTGTATGATTGAAACTACTGACTTTCTGTGGCCCGTTTGCAGCCCAGCTAACCTGCCCAAGGGGAAGGCATTAATGCTGTGAATTGGCAGAGGAGAGAGCTGTGCTCCACAGGGTACCTGCCAGTGCTGTGCTACAAACCTTCTTTTCTGTCTTCCTCCTCAGCCAGAACTCTCCTCCCATTCCACTCTCCTCCCTGCCACTCCTCCCCTATTTTGCCATTATTTGTCCACAGTTTTTGTCCTGGGCTCCAGGATCTCACCCCTTTCCTGGTGACCTGCGAGGCAAGGGTGCCACCCACCTGCCTTTTACACGGGGTCAGGGGAGCACCATCCTTGCCCAGAGCTTCTCAAAAGCACTCGTCCAACGGGGTCCCAGGCTCCGAGGCACTGCCATGTCCCCCTCCTCCCAGCCCAGGGAGCCAGCACAGTAGCAGCACTGCCCTGAGCACAGTTCTCTCTGCAGGCCAAAGATGGTTTTCTGAAGAAGCTGCTCCTCTACCAGTCTCACAGTGTGAAAGGGCTCAGCTCAAGAGTGGAAACTTGCAGTCAAGTCTTAGGCAGTCCTTGTCTGTCTGTGGAGGTTTCACTTAAAATGTTGTTTTCTGCTCTAGTTGTGTTTCATACTTGGGTTACATCATGAAATTGATTTGCCTTGAATGCAGCCAGACTACTGTCTCCTTGGTGCCACATGAGTGGCCGGGGCCTGCATGGAAGCTAAGAGCTTGGATTTCTGGGAACCCAAAAGGCCATCCCATAGGGTTCAGCAGAAATCCTGGCCCTCTCCCCCATCTTCTGTCCTCCCTGGGTCTTGAGGCCTGATCCCCCAAGACCCTCTTCTGAGGGTTTGGCACTTCACAGGAAATCCAAGCCTTAGGTTCCCTCCTGTCTCTGACAAGTGGATGTTCTCTTGGTGTCCTCCATGTCCTTTTTGACTCTCCCTGTGTCCATCGTTAGCATGTGCAGAAATTCCCTGTCGTTGCCCAGCCCCGCCCGCCTCCTCATTCCAGGGCTGCACAGTCAGTGGCCTGCGTCCTCTCTCTCTGTTTGGATGTATTGCTCTGTGTAACTCAGTGGGTCTCCCTCTTTCTGGTTTGTTTTTTTTTCTAGATTCCTGCCGTTTGTTCATCGTTGTGCCTAAAGCATGTCGATGTGGCGTCAAGTACATCGTCCAAATCCCTGTCTCTTCAGCTTCTCTGATGCTTGAACTCTCACCTTTGACCTTGTGTTGACCTTTGATGCTGATGTGTATTTTTATTATGTTTGTTTCTTTTCTTTGTTTTTTCTTTTTTCTTTCCTTTTTTTTTTTTCCCTTTTGTGCTGCCAAATTGGTTTTGCTAGAACGACTGCTGAAGGGGAAATATTTAAACTTGCATTTGAATATAAAAAAATCTATTTTTCTAGAACTTCATAAGATAACCACTTGATTTTGTGATTCCAATTCTTTGTAATTGTCTTCAGAGCAGCCCTACTAGCACATACCGTGTGATGTTTGTATCTGTGAACACACAGCCAGTCCGTTTCTAGGCTTCGTTTCTCTGTGTGCTTAGTTTTAAAAAGACAACTTTGAAGTAAACAATGAAATAATAAAAGATGTCACTGAAACCTTGGAGGCTCCTGAACACATTTTGCTGACGTAGTTTGTGGGGCTTGAGGAGACTGCCTGTGTCGTGCTGATTTTGGTTTTTCCGAGTTCTCACCTGCAGAGAACATCAAACCCCTCTCCTTTTTTGGCCGCAGCCTTCAGTTTGGGCCCCAGCCAACCCTTTTTCCTTCGTGCTCTTTTTTTTTCCCCCCCTCGTTATTTGCTTTCGTGGTTGTTCCCCAGAGTGACCCTGTGGGAGCCGAGCCGTGTACCCCTTTTTCCTTCCCCTTGCCCTACTGGGCTCACCTCCGTGCTTCTTCCTTCAGTCTCCACAGCAAAATGTGATGCTTTGATTTTTTTTGTTTCGTTTTGTTTTGATACTGATTTTGTGGTTTTGTTTTGGATTTTTTTTTCCTTTCTTACTAAGAGTATGCCCAGAAAAAAAGAGTTGTGCATGTTTCCTGCTGTTTCTTCACACCTCCGTATATATCCCCCTCACCTCTCTGTTTTCTATAGTATGTGCAAGAACTGACCGATTTAAAAGGGTTTCAAAGAAGCTGTTTTAAATTGCTGTGGGGTTGATGATTGTTTTCAAGATTGTACTGTTTTACTTGGAAGTGGCAGCTCCTCCTCCATTGCCCATAAGGCGTCTGCCTGTGCACTTGGACTGTCACCTCCCTGCGTGGCCTCCAGCTCTCAGCGGGGCATCCACCAGGCTGGCTGCTCTATGAAAGGGGGGAGGGGGCTGGAAAGGCACAAGAAGCAAGATAGAACCCAGAAGGTGGCTGCGGGTGGGCATGAGGCTTAGCGCATCAGGAGTAATGGCCTAACCACCTCTTCGGAGGTCATCTGTGCACTAAGCGCTTTTCCTAGGTGACAAGCACAATACTACAGTCTTCACACTGTTTACAGCCCTGGGCACCGACATCCCACACTGGCTCTTCACCACTGCTCTGCTCTTGCTTAGCTAGCGGGGTAGGGGAGAGGGGGGAGATTGCTTATTTAAATTAGGTGGAGAGCCAAATAGCTACTGTCCCTAGGTGCCAGGCAAGCCAGTTCTTTGGTTCCTCATGGGGAACCTACCCTCTTCTCTTGTGGCATCATCCAGCCTCAGGGTTGGGGAGATTTGAGTTAGAATGTGAATGGAGGAGAGACTAGAGAAGAAAGAGCCCAAGATGCATCTGGGTGGGGTGAAGGGGTGGATCTGCAGGGAAAGGAGCTTACACTAGATGCCACCTGCCCCCAAGCTGCTAGCCAGTGAGCTAGTTGGAGGGAAGGGTGGAGCCAGGGAAAAGGGATAGGGAAGGTAGAGGCACTATTGAGTGTCATCCATGCTGGGGTGGGTGGAGCAAAGGATCCCATGGGAAGGTCTGCTCTGAGGACCCGCCCCGGTTGCCCAGTATTCCACTGGAGCAGCAGGAGGGAAGGGCAGCCTCACAGAGGCCCTTGTGGGGTAAGATACTTCCTTCCCTGGAGGGGTGATTGGATGGAGAGAGCCCAGCCCCACCAGCCCCCAGCCTGAGAGACTGCTGTGTGCCCTACAGTCTCACTGCACAGGGCCGCCTCTGTCGGCAGGGGGCGCCGAGCCCCTGCCTGTGTTGGGAGAAACCGCGTTTGCCAATGTATGAGGAGCTGGGGAAAACCTGTGGATAAACCAAATGCCAAACGTTGGCCGTTGTTTCCTTTTCCTTTTCTCACTCTGGTTGTTTTCATTGTTCTGTGGTGGTTTTCATGGATTTGAGACCCTGGAGCGGCAGCTGCCTTTCTGATTTCCAGCTGCTTTTTGTGAATAATTTAAAAAGAAAAAAAAAAAGAAACTTTACATTTTGGAGACAAACCTGTGTGAGTTTTTTATTGGTACAAACGTTGTATTTAACACTAGGGGTTTTGTACAGTTTTTTGCCTTTTCTACTAGAAAACAATGTAAAGTGATTTCACAATGTGAAGAGAAAAAAAATTGCCACTATGACCAAACGCACAGTCTGTTCTGCAGCCACACCGGGATTCAATCAACTCAGAGTCGTGATTCAGCCGTAGAGATGCTTTTCCTTTACCTTGTTTGAGCTTTTCCTTTCTTTCTTTGTTTTGATTTGCAAAAGAAAATGTCTTTTTGTGTGAGCTTGTGTTGTACTCTGTAGAAAATTATGGATTTTACTTTAATGGTTTAAAAAAAAAAAGGCAAGAAGAGCCCCTGTCGCTTTTCTTACCTAATCACAGAGTTTGTGTAGTGGATTTAAAAGAAAAAAAAAACTTGTTACAAGTTTGGAGCAAAGGAGTATGTGTTTAAAAGGACTCGCCTTCCTTTTTTGTGTGTTTTTCCTTTTGTTCCAGTGGGGAACCTAAATCTGTTTTAATTGCACAGACACACAGACAAAAAGTCATTTTGTATCTGCCAAGTGTGGTACCTTCCTTTGTTTATTTGCTATTAAACTGTTTGAGAAGAACGGATGTTGTCTGTGGAGTTCTTGCTTGTGGGCCTGGGCAGTGGGCTTGGTGGTGTTCCTGAGGGAATCCAGCCACCCACCCCCCCACCTCCTTAGGTTCAGTGGATGTTCTGGCTGGCACTCAGCGGAACCCACTCAGGGTTCCTACAGCAGAACAGTTTCCCTCCGGAGAGCTGTTTGTCTGTAAAGGCGCCTTAGAGCTTCTGTGGGGAGTCACACTCTGGCGGCCATGTGCTGCTGATCACTGTTGGATCCAGGACCTCCCGCTGCGGCCTCTTCAGACCCCTGGGAACGTCAGGTTTGCTTAACCACAGGAGGCTGTAACTGCATCTGCATGCCTGTGCACAACTGCTGCCATGTCCATCCTAGAGGCCTGCAGCTCCTTACCCAGTTCAACCTTTCCCTCAGCATCCCTCAGTGTGGGGGTGTCTGGGGTAGCATCACATTGGGCACCAGCTTGTGATGTAAACTGGCTAAGTAGGGACTCAGGACAAACATGTGGTCTCCCTTCCACCAAGCCGGGACATTGAAGACTGAAGAGCTAGCCAGTACCGCAGCCCCACCGACTTGATTTACCCAGATTTCACCCAGCATTCCCCAGAGTCTGGGTCCTGTTTGATGGCCACTCTGGCTCTCCCAAAAATTAAGTGGCAGCAGTTAGGCACTGTGGCACAGCTGTGGGATGCTGGCATCCGGTGTGCAGTGCCTTCCTCGAAACCTGGCTGCTCCACACGGCTGGGCCAGGTTCCTGCTGACGCTAGCCTTGGAGGTGGCAAGGAATGCACCAGCTGCCTAGATTCCTGACGTTCCTGTGGGAGATTCGGACAGAGTTCCAGGCACCTGGCTTCATTCTGACCCAGCCCTGACTGTTTCAGGCATTTGGGGAGTGAACCATTGTTTCTGAAAATCTTTCTCTGTGTTGATCGGCCCCTCAAATAATTAATAAATTTGTCTGTGTGGAGAGGGGAGTCTGTCTTTTAGTGGGTTCTGCATTTCAGACCTTTTGGTTCACTACCCTGTTTGTACTGAAAGTCTGTATTTCCAGTCAGAACTGTGCATGGCCCTAGCTCAGGGTCAGTGGCTACTGCTGCCAGATGCGGGCAGGAACGCATAATGTGCCTTGTACCGTCCAATCTTTCATTTCCTCCCTGAGGTGGTAGCTTCTGTTCCAAACCCTGTTTTACAGGTGAACAACCACGTAGAAAGAAAGGGCTGGGAATTCAACAAGACCACCTGAGTCCAGAGTCCTTTTGCTTCACTACTGCTCGGCAGAAGTTAAGCAAAGGGCCATCAGGCAGCATCAGATGACCTGTCATTCATCTCGGGAGATGGTCCTTTTTCGTCTAGGCTCCTGAGTGGAACTTAGTGGCCTCTGACTTGTGCTTACTGCAGTTTGCCCACCTCAGAGGGGTTGGTCACCCAGCACTGCCACTGGCCAGCTGGCACACCCGGATCAGGGCACACCATCCATAGGGAGTGAGGAGGTCCTGTGAAACACTCGATTATCCACAACTAGTTCTTTCACAGAGCTGATGCCAAGTCAGCTCTTAGTTCCCCCAGTGTGTATGTGTAGCACAATTGATATTACACACCTACCATCTTGACATTCCCCCCCCCCCAGATTTATTTTTGTTGGAAAAGCAGAGTTACAGAGAGGAGAGACAGATCTTCCATTGACTGGTTCACTCCCCAGATGGCCACAACATCCAGAGCTGAGCCATTTACTCCCCAAGTGGCCACAATGGCCGAAGCTGAGCTGATCTGAAGCCAGGAGCCAAGAACTTCCTCCAGGTGTCCTATGCAGATGCAGGGTTCCAAGGCTTTGGGCAGACATTGGCTCTGAGGGCTTAATAGCTGCAGCTGGGGGTTCCTGTCTGGGGTCCTCCCTGACACACACTGGAAACTCAAGTGGCACAGGACCCTGGAAAGCAAGTTCTGGCACCAACTTCATCTTGCAGTAGGTCCCCTCGTGAGCTGCCTTACCAGGCTCAGGAGCTGTATAAGCGAAATTCCTGTGCAAGTGGCTGCGAGGAACTTGGCTGTTTTCTGGCTATGAGCAGCTCTGGAGAATTCAGGGACTGGTAGTCGACGATCAAAAAATTGAGTATAAAAATGACATTCTGGGGTTTGTCGATACTATATTATAGTGGTTTGAGCCCTCACCACCCACCTGCTAGACCTGGACTAAGTTTCATGCTCCTGGAGGCCCATGAGGAGTGAAACAAGTCGACAAGTAGCTCCTTGCTTCTGAAATACAATGCATTTCTTTTAGTCTGGAGATGGAAACTTCTAGAAGGTCAAGCTGTGTCAAACTCTTACATTGTTGTCAGGGAAAAGTCACCAGAAAGCTCTTGGACAAGGCCAGCGCCATCTTTTTGTGTTTCTCATTTACTTCTCAGGTATGTACTGAATGCTCCCCTGCATCCCCCGTGAGGAAGTGAGGGTCTTGCTTCCACAGGGCTTCATTTTGAGGATGGTGGAGGCTCACTATTGCAAGACTCTTTAGCAGTGAGGAAGTGAGCGTGAGCAAGAGAAATGAAACTCCAGATGGTGGCGGGCTGGGAAGATCTCCTGAGAGGAAGGCTCATTCCCAGAGGTGAAGGACAACCTGGTCTTTAATTTCCTTCCTGGTGGCTTCTCCTCCCCCCCCCCCGGGCCGGAGCTGTTCAGTGAGCACAGCATGGGAGAGCGAGAGGAGCTGAGTGCTGGCAGCCAAAGTCAGCGAGGACAGAAAAAGGGAATGCAGCGAGGTGCAGGTGCCAGGCAACCTGCAGACCCTGCTGAGGAATGCGCAAGCTATCTCGGGAAGACACAGCCTGAGGGGCGCAAACCTGTAGGACCCGGGCTGAAATGGGCATGTTACAGACGCCACTCTGGGGGCATATCATTTCAGAACAGTTTTGAAGAGAATCAGGTGTACTGTACATTTCTACTTCTCAGGTTCCAGCTCAAGAACATGGATGGCCTGAGGCCAAGACTACATCCACCACTCTACTTGCGGCAGAGGAAATCAAACCACGCAAGACATGAGATGACTTCAGGAGCCCTGCTCAGCTCCCCAAGGAGCAGGGGCCTCTCCACCCTGCTCCCACCCCAACTGACACCAGTCTCCCCAAGTGTGAATCACAGAACTCTGAGAAAGCATTCAATTGGCACTTTTTGTTAATGGTTATGCATTTTAAAGATTTATTTACTTTAATTGGAAAGTCAGAAAAACAGAGAGGAGGAGATAGGAAGATCTTCCATCCAGTGATTCACTCCTTGAGTGACCGCAAAGGCCGGAGATGAGCCAATCTGAAGCCAGGAGCTAGGAACTTCCTCCAGGTCTCCCAAGCAGGGTCCCAAGGCTTTGGGCCCTCCTTGACTGCTTTCCCAGGCCACAAGCGGGGAGGTGGAAGGGAAGCTGGGAGCTGCTGGGATTAGAACCAGCGCCCAAATGGGATCCCAGTGCCTTCAAGGTGAGGACTTTAGCCGCTAGGCCACCTGCAGAAAGTGAAGCCAGCCCAGATGTCCATCAGCGTTTGATGAATACATAGGCAAATATGTCAAACCTGGGACTGTTACCCCACCCTGAGAAGGCAGGAAGTCCTGATCCATGGCAAACATAGCAGAACCTTGAAAATATGCTGTGTGAGAGAGGCTGGTCCAAAAAGCCACACATCCTATGCTCCCATTTCTTAAAAAGTGTCCAGAGTGGGCCCTGACGCTTTAGCCTCGCAGCTGAAGTCCTCATCTTGCGTGCGCCAGGAAACCGTGTGGGTGCTGATTCATTTCCTGGCAGCCCAACTTAACATTCAGCTCCTTGCTTGTGGCCTGGGAATGTGGTAGAGGATGATCCAAGGCCTTGGGACCCTACACACACTAAGAGAACCAGAAGAAACTGCTGGATATTGGCTTCAGATCAGCTCTGCTTCGGCCATTGCAGCTGCTTGGAGAGTGAATTAGCAGATGAAAAGATCTTCCTTGCTGTCTCTCTTCCTCTGTATAATCTTACAAAAAAAAAAAAAGCATCCCGAGTGCAGTTTCTAGTTCCAAGTTACTAAGTGGAGTGAACCAGATGGTGACTCTTTTTTGTTCTTTCTTGTAGTATAAATTTTATTTTTGATAATTTTTACATATTTGATTAAGGTGCGAAGGATCAAGGGCTAGAGGAAAGTGGATGAGACCATTGTTTTCACATTCTCTTCTTCCTGTATCTGGGGGAAGGGGAGGGATAAGCAGAGAAGCCACACCCAGCCTTCCAATCATCCCAGGGTCCCCGGTGTGGGGCATGCTCCAAGGGTTCTGCTAATGTGGTTTTGTGTGTGTGTGTGTGTGTTTTTTTTAAGATTTATTTATTTTTATTACAAAGATATACAGAGAGGAGGAGAGACAGAGGAAGATCTTCCATCTGATGATTCACTCCCCAAGTGAGCACAACGGCCGATGCTATGCTGATCCAAATCCAGGAGCCAGGAGCTTCCTCCAGGTCTCCCACCCGGGTGCAGGAACCCAAGGCTTTGGGCTGTCCTCGACTGCTTTCCCAGGCCACAGGCAGGGAGCTGGAAGGGAAATGGAGCTGCCGGGATTAGAACCGGCACCCATATGGGATCCCGGGGCGTTCAAGGTGAGGACTTTAGCCACTAGGCCATGCCACTGGGCCCAATAGTGCAATAGCTCTATATTGTTGCTGATTTTGCCACACCAATCACGGTGAAATCTCTCCACTGGCTGACATAATCCACCTTAGAGTCTCTGCCCAAATTTTCACTGGCAACGCTTGGCTGGGGTAGTTGATCAATTTGTTCTGTCTTCTCTGCTATGGTACTGAGTGTCCTCTGCAGGCTCCATAGTGCTGCCATATCCTCCATGTGCACTTGGATATCCACTGCTCCGTCTGAGCCACCGAGGAGGCCTGGCTCTGACACATGCACTCCGCAGTCAGACTGTGGAACCTGCAATTTCCTTCATGGTTGGAGTTCTTGAATCCAGCGGTTCATCAAGGAGGCTTTCCAAAGAAATCTGAGGTCGTCAGTTGATCCCTGACCTGATTGGTGTGTGCTTGTCAGTACAGAGTCCGGCACAGTCTGTCACCCAAATGAGCCTTCATGCACACTGTTAGTTGCAATTGCTGGGTCAGTTGTCTCCAGCCCTGTCTTTTACGCGAACTAATGGGTGTTGCAGTCCAGCTCGACCCTGCCCACCACACACTTGGCCCCCATGCAAGCCAGTGGGAGTTGTAGCCTAGTTGGAGCGACCTGTAATAACTTCTTCCAGTCTTGCCCCCTGCCCTGGTTCCTGTGCTTACCAGTATGTACAACAGACTGCTGCAGTCTGTCCCACATCCCATTCAGCTCTCATACATGTTAATGGTCAGTGAAGCCTAGTTCAACCCAACCAGCCCCACTATCCAGCCCACACTTGTGCCAGCAGGTACCACTCTCTGTCTAGCCATGCCTGTCCCAGTCCTGGTTCTCATGCTCTCCAATGGGAGTGGCAATTCAAGAGGGAGGTGCCCACTATTTCTTTACTGAGTCCATCTCTTATTCTAGCAGGAACAGTAGCCTTTTTGGCCCTCACGCATTCTGGTTCTTACTGTTGGGTGCTATAGCCCAGCCAAGCCTAGACCACACCCAGACACAGCTCAGCTCACGCATGACTCAGCAGGGATAGAGACCTAGCCCAGCTCATCCTACACCTATCCCAGTTCTCATGGTCACCAGTTGGTGCTGGTGTCTAGCCCAGTCTGGCGCACACCAGACACACTTGTGCCAAGGGAGACTGAAGCCATGTCCAGACCATACTGCAGCCCCCACTCTGGCCTCCACACTTACCAGTGGGACCCACAACCCAGCTAGTGTGCTCCCCAACCTGGCCTGATCCCAGCCATAGATCACGCACGTGCCAGTGGTTGCTCTGACTCAGCTTGGCACAGCCCCTCCCCTGTCTTGGCCTTTACCTTCAGGAGCTGCAGCCTAGACGAGCCCAGCCAGTCCCCAGTCCCAGCTCTCTCTGGAGGGTGCTGCAACCTGGCTTTGCTCAGTCTGCTCACATCCCTGCCTCATGCAAACCAGTAGGTATAGCAGCCTAGCCCGGCATGACCTGTACTTCATCCTGGTTTCTGCACTTGCCAGCAGGCTATGATTTGTTCAGACCTGCGCAGTCTGCCCCCTTCCAAAACCAACTCACACACTTGCCAACGGATGGATCTACCCTGCTTAGCCTGCCCAACACCCAGGCCTGAACCACATGCTCATCAGTGGAAGCTCTGACCCACTAGGGGAGTTTCCCAGGTTCTCCTGTTCAGGCCACTCTCAGACCCAGATCTCACGCATGTCAGCAGGTGCTTGGTCCTTCCATGGCATGGCCTACCCCATCTGTCCTGGCCTTTGCATGAGTTGGTATGAACTGGCCCACCCCCACCCTGTTTTAGGGTGCTGATGTGGGTGCTGCAGCCAGGACCTGCCGCGCTTGTTCCCAGCCCCAGCACTGGTGAGCATTGGTGAGTTACATGGTCATACCTAGCTCAGCCAATCACCATCCCACCTCTCAAGCTAACCAGTGGAGCTTGTATTTCCACAGGGTTGGGCACACTTGTCCCTCACAGAATTCACTCCCGGACCTGGTTCTCTTGCTTGCTAGTTCCAGGCTCCTGGCTTGACCTGGCCCAGATCTGACTATTGTGGGCATTTTATAAGTAGAATGAGCAGGTGGAAAAGCTCGTTCGTTCTGTTGTTCTCTGACTCTCTCTGGCTTTCAAATAAATAACCTTAAAATAAAACCTCTTATTGCATATCCATTCTAAAGTCCTGTGGTTAGTGTGAATAGGGCATCACACATGGATTAGGGTAGGGGCACAATGCCACCCTGAGATAGATGGATGCAATGGCATCTGGTGGCCTTCTAGGGGTAGTGAGCTTAGTGGTGATCACTGTACCACTGTGTGGCTATACTAGAACCAATGACATAGCCACACTGCAGAAGGGTGGGCTTTGCCCTGTGCTGGACAGACTGGCATGCTGAGAGGAGGAGGTGAAGGGCTGAGCTGATGGGCCCCACTGCCGAGTGCTTCTCTTGCCAACCCAAGGGGCCTCGGTTTTCCTGTGTAAGACCTTGCCCTCCCCCATAATACCTAGCTTTAACAACCATTCCTTTTTTTTTTCCAAAGATTTATTTTTTTTTTTATTGGAACGTAAGATTTACAGAGAAAAGGAGAGACAGAAAAATGTTCCATGTGCTGGTTCACTCCCCAAGTGGCTGCGATGGCTGGAGCTGAGCCAATCTGAAGCCAGGAACTAGGAGCTTCTTCCAGGTGTCCCACACAGTGCAGGGTCCCAAGGCTGCTTTCCCAGGCCATAAGCCGGAAGCTGGAAGGGAAATGGAACAGCTGGGACAAATCTGGCGCCCATATGGGATCCTGGCACACGCAAAATGATTACTTTACCCACTAAGTTACTGTGCCAGGCCCTCTTTGTTTTGTTTTGTTTTTTGTTTGTTTTTGTTTTTTAAGTTAGAAGTCAGAGTTACATGGAAGGAGAGATCGAAAGCTCTTCCATCTGCTGGTTCGCTCCTCAAATAGTTGCAATGGCCAGAGCTAAAGCTGTCTGATGTCAGGAGCTTCCTCCAGGGGTCCCACATGGATTGCAGGGAGCACAAGGTCTTGGGACATCTTCTGATGCTTTCCCAGGCCACAAACAGGAAGCTAAATGGGAAGTGGAGCAGCCAAGACTAGTACCGGTGCCCATCTGGGATTCCAGCACTGCAGGTAGCTTATAAGCCACCACACCAGCCTCTGGAATGCTCATTCTTAAAGGACCCTGTAAATTGAGACTGGTAATGAGCCCATTTATAAGCCTTCCAGGACCAGGCTCTGCCTGGAGTGGGGTTACAGGAAGGGGCAGTCAGCCATGCACAGGCTAACGTCTCTGCTATGGACACAGTGTTCTACATCCCTGTCAGCTGGTGCAGTTAGTGCAATTGTCCGCCCAGTATGCCAGGTCCCGTTCCTATCCTGTCCGCATCCCACAGACCCAGGCAACTTGCCCCGATCATAGGTAACAGAACCAGCACTGGAAGCTCCTACAATGGCAGCATCATCCCAGTACTATCAACTAAAGTTAATTCTTGCTTTATTGTACTCATTTATTTTTATTGTTTTTTTAGATTTCTTTATTTTTATTACAAGGTCAGATATACAGAGAGGAGTAGAGACAGAGAAGAAGATCTTCTGTCCGATGATTCGCTCCCCAAGTGATCACAAGGGCCGGTGCTGCGCCGATCCGAAGGCAGGAGCCAGGAGTTTCTTCCAGGTCTCCCACGTGGGTGCAGGGTCCCAAGACTTTGGGCCATCTTCAACTGCTTTCCCAGGTCACAAGCAGGGAGCTGGATGGGAAATGGAGCTGCCGGGATTAGAACCAGCGCCCATATGCGATCCCAGGGCGTTCAAGGTGAGGACTTTAGCCGCTAGGCCATGCCACCAGGCACTATTGTCCTCATTTAAATTGTGTGTGTGTGTGTGTGTGTGTGTGTGTGTGTGAATGAATTAACTATAGAGAGAAACAGAGAGATCTTTCATATGCAGATTCTTTCCCTAAATGGTTGCAACGGCCAGTGCTTGGGCATACTAAAGCCAGGCGCTTGGAACTTCTTCAGAGTCTCCCACATGGTACAAGGACCTAGGCACCTGGGCCTTCCCCTACTGCTTTCCTAGGTACAGAAACAGAGCTAGATTCGGAGTGGAGCAGCCGTACCTCAAACCGGGGTTCATAGGGGATGTCAGCAGTGCAGGCAATGGCTTTATCTACTCTGTCACAGTGCCATTCTCATAATCATGTTTATAGATAAGGAAAATGAGAGTCAGAGAGAAGGGGCTGGGCTGGACCCTGCTGTAAATTAGAAGGAACCCAGGCTAGAACCCTGGCCCCAGCTAGAGGTTCATGGCAGCTGCCCAATGATGTGGGCATGTGCCGGAGTCCAGCTCCAGCCGAGTTCAGAGCTCGGGAAGGGTGCGTGGAGTCGGCGATAAAGAAAGTCACACAGACGTTTGGTGCGTTCTCACAACAGCTCAGGAAAAAACTGTCCTTTTTATTTTCTCAAAACCCCTCTCAAGCTTCTGCACAAGCAACTATTCTATTTTTTTCTTTTCAAAATTAAGGGGGCATGTACAGACATTTGGTCACTCTGTCTGCACTTCAAGGCTAAGCAGGTACTCCTAAAGATAATTTTGTAAAATACTGTATTCATATTCTTCAAAGCAAGCTATTGTTTATTCTACAACAGCAGCCATGGAGCAACAGCCAGGACTCCAAGGCCAAGGCACATGTGATTACCTGCTAATCAGTAGTACTTTCCCACCACATTTCTACTTCTACAATTTACTCATCATTTAATGGGAAAATAGGTTACAAGGGAAAAAAATCTAAAATCTAAAACAGAAAGTTCAAATGTTAAATCTCCCTATAACCATAGACTCCTACAACCCCATAAACAATAAAGCAATATTTAAAAGCATTTTTTGTTAATAAAACATCTTTAATTCCTCTAGCTAAAATTATAAAAGCAGCTAAAACAATTACATTTTCTATGTTCCAAAAAAATTGCAAAGACAGGCTAGCCTTTGAGATAACAATAACTATATTTATTATCATAGCAGTTTCAGCTCTCACTCCCATCACTTGCATTAATATTTAGGATATTTTCAAGCCCCTTCCCAGAAGGTGTGCTACATGTCTAGGCCAAA
Organism: Ochotona curzoniae; assembly: GCF_017591425.1. NCBI lineage: Eukaryota > Metazoa > Chordata > Mammalia > Lagomorpha > Ochotonidae > Ochotona > Ochotona curzoniae. Next base: position 22,652,913 of record NW_024465859.1, on the reverse strand, counting down.
TTCTAAGACAATGGTTAAGTACCCAATAAGGTGTCCAAAAATGGCATGGGCTTAATTGTGCTCCTGTGTGTAAGCTGTCAAAGGCCCACTCACCAAGACATTATCAGTGACATTAACTCTCAAGCTCACATCGGTTGCAAAAACCTGTAAAAACTGTCTCACAGGGGAAAACAACAATGCCTCAAAAGAATACAGAATTCTTAGTGGGGAGCTTGAGTGTCCATGCAGCCAGGGGGTGAAACAGCGTCATGGTGGTCAGAGAGAAATATGCCGAGCCCTGCCAAACAGCTGGAAGCTCCCCCGGGCCCTGCCAAACAGGGGAGCTGTTCTCTTCACACCCTCGTGCCATCCACACCTAGCGCACGCACCCCAGCAGGCATGCACTGAGAGAATGCCTGGAGAATCTCCCAAAGCCAGGGAAGGGGCTGGGCAAGAGGTGGCCCTGGGTCATCGGGGAGAAGCAGTTAGGGCATCGGCCACAGCCTGCCTTATGCTCTTGTGCCTAGCCCGGGCCCAGTTGTCAGCCCCTCCTGGCCTTAAGTCAGCTTTCCTTCCCTGTCTCGGGGAATAGCAGCTCCTTGGTGACGCTGCGGAGGTCAGGGTCAACGACAGCATGCCCAGGGATGTCCCACGGGTGCCTAGATGGCCAGGTGCCTGTTTCCCTGGGAGAAGCCGCCTCCCTGTTGGGGGTGGGAGCAGCAGAGGCCCGCGTGACCTTGCAGCTGACATTCTTCACAGGCCACGTGGCCCCCAACTGGCAGGGACAGCTGCGGACAAGGGCCCAACCAGCTTTGTTCCCTGGGTGGCGCCCGCTCTCCATCCAGGCCTCACTTTGCAACTTCCTACCCCCACCGTTCTGTTCCTTCCTGGGGCTCCAGCACAGGGGTGGGGGGTGGCAACCAGCCCGTGAGTCTCCCCCCCACCATTTTTCCCCCAGTGCCTCCCCGCACCCACTCAACAAGGGGCCTGGAGGCTCACAGGGCTTGGAGACAATGGGGCAGGACCAGACGAAGCAGCAGATTGAGAAAGGACTACAGCTTTACCAATCCAACCAGACGGAGAAGGCGCTGCATGTGTGGATGAAGGTGTTGGAAAAGAGCTCTGACCTGGTGGGCCGCTTCCGTGTGCTGGGCTGCCTGGTCACTGCCCACTCCGAGATGGGCCGCTACAAGGAGATGCTGAAGGTGGGTGATCCTCCCCCTGGTGGCATGGACCACCCACACGGTTATGGGATTTCTTCCAGACTCCCTCTGTCGCATTGGCTCAGGTCTGATGAGTTTCAGAATCATAGCTAAAGCCCCGAGTCTTAGATACAGTGGTGATGAGCAGCCAGGGAGGGGAACAGGATGGAGGGTGTCTCAGCTTCAGGCTCAGGTCTATGGCCTTGAACTTCAGCCTCAGGTCCTGTCTCAGGGTCTGGGTCTTGGCCATCCTCCTGTCTGGGCTTGTGTGTCCAAGCCTGAATGACGTGGGCTCCATGTCTGAGGCTGAGGCTGACTGGGGGCAACTCCAGGTCCCAGGCTGGGAGTGGGAGGGTGCAGGTGCCAAGAGCCCCAGATGTGCTATTCCTCTGCAACTGAATGGGACCTAGAGCACTCAGATCTGCAGCTTTGGGGTTTGGGGTTGGGGCTATTGTTCTGGCTCTAAGGTTGTGGGGGGAGGGCAGGTGTGCCAAGGCTCCAGGTCTGAGCCTATACACCAGAGGCCAGGCTGAGAGCCACCTGACAACTCCCCACCCACTCCGTGGGCAGTTTGCCGTGGTCCAGATCGACACAGCCCGAGAGCTGGAGGATCCCGACTTCCTCTTGGAGAGCTACCTGAACTTGGCCCGCAGCAATGAGAAGCTGTGCGAGTTCCACAAGACCATCTCCTACTGCAAGACCTGCCTTGGCCTGCCCGGCACCCGGGCCGGAGCACAGCTTGGAGGCCAGGTCAGCCTGAGCATGGGCAATGCCTTCCTGGGTCTCAGCCTCTTTCAGAAGGCCCTGGAAAGCTTCGAGAAGGCCCTGCGCTATGCCCACAACAATGACGATGCCATGCTTGAGTGCCGTGTCTGCTGCAGTCTGGGCAGTTTCTACGCCCAGGTCAAGGTGGGCCCTGGGTGCCAACGAGGGGAAAGGTGGGGGAAGGCTACCTGCTAGACATGGAGCTCCAGTACTTCTTTGAGGTGGAGGTGGGGTGATGGAGGGGAAAAAAACAGCCAGGAAAGAACTGCTGGGCCGGAAGGATTCAAATCTTGATCTGTGTGACTTCCTGGAAGGCTCCTGCAGGAGGCTTGGCCAGCCACGAAGGAGTGTGTGCGTTGGCATATGCATGTGTGCTGTGTGGTCTTGGGTGAGTCACCTGTCCTCTTGGAACCTCAGGGAAGTAAAGTGGAGCAGCTGCATGGAAGGTGAAGCAACCAGGACTTGAACTAACACTGCAGACAGCCACTTAGCTTACTGCAAACACAGTCCCAGCCCCTTATGTAAGCTATCAGCATCAAGACAAGGCTGTCACTTGAATCTGTTACTTCATTTCAACTGTAATGATTTGCAAATTCTGGGCTTCTGTTTTTCTTCAAGTATTTACTTATTTTTATTGGAAAGGCAGGTTTACATAGAGAAGGAAAGAGAGAGAGAGATCTTCTATCCACTGGTTCACTCCCCAAATGGCTGCAGTGGCTAGAGCTGAGCTGATCTGGAGCCAGGAGCTTCTTCTGGGTCTCCTATGTGGGTGCAGGATCCCAAGGCTTTTTGCCATCCTCTGCTGCTTTCCAAGGACACAAGCAGGGAACTGGATGGAAAGTGGAGCATCCGGGATACAAACCAGAGCCCAAGTGGGATGTCTGCATTACAGGGTGGTGCCATTGCATCAATCCTTCCTTCATTTCTCTGTAATGAGTAACTTTCCATTGTAGGTAGGGGCTGGCTGGTGATTCTGGGGCAGGATTCCTAAAGGGAAGCAGCATGCGTATGCTTGTCCTCTGCCCAGTGAATGCCTGGTATCTGTGGCAAGGAGCTGGTGTGAACACTTCAGTCCTTGGGCGTGCCTGTGTGCTGGACCCTTACTATGAAATCACGGGCAGTGGGGAGGGCTAGGCTCAGTATGGCCAGATGACCTCCATGGCAAACATTCATCTTTCTTTTTGTAAGATTGATTTATTTATTTGAAAGTCAAAATTACAAGGGAAAGGGAAAAAATAGAGCTCTTCCAATTGCTGGTTCACTCTCCAAATGGACATAATGGCTACAGCTGGATCAGGTCAGAGCCAAGAACCAGGAGCTTCATCTGGGTCTCCCACATGGGTATGGGACTCCAAGTTACCTGAACTGTATCCAGTCCCTCCCATGTCCATTTACAAGATTTCATTTAGAGTTTCTTATTTTGAAAGCTTTCTGATTTTCTGGCATAAAAAACCATTCGTCCTCATTTTGAACTCACAAACCTATCCCCAAAGCCTGAAATCAGCCAGTCTCTTGGTTCTTTGTGATAGGAAATAGTATTTAAAGACCAAATGAAGGGCTAGTGCTATGGTATAGTGGGCAAAGCTGCTTCCTGAGGCACTGGTATCTCATGTAGACAGTCATTCAAGTCCCAGCTGTTCTACATCCCATCTAGCCCCTGCTTGTGGCCTGGGAAAGCAGTAGAGGACAGCCCAAAGCCTTGAGATCCTGCACCCATGTAGGAGACCCAGAAGAAGCTCCTGGCTCCTAGCTTCAGATGGGCTTGGCTCTGGTCATTGTGGTCATTTGGGGGAGTGAACTAGCAGATAGATTTGTCTGTCTTTCCCTCTCTTTTTCTGTAACTCAACCTTTCAAATGAGAAGCAAATAAATCTTAGAAATCAAGGTGCCGGGCGTGGTGGTGTGCCTGTAGTCCCAGCTACTTGGGAGGCTGAGGCCAGAGGATCGCTTGAGTCCAGGAGTTCTGGGCTGTAGTGTGCTATGCTGATCAGGTGTCCGTATTAAGTTCGGCACCAATATGGTGACTTCCCGGGAGCGGGGGACCACCAGGTTGCCTAAGGAGGGGTCAACCGGCCCAGGCCGGAAACAAAGCAGGTCAAAACTCCCATGCTGATCAGAAATCAAGGTGATTGAGGATTGAATAAAGTTCAAGGCTTGTTTTCCTTGCCGTCTTTGGTCTCTAAATAATTCACTACTGTGGATGGCCTGCCAAGTGCTTTGTCCTCAGATCATTTGAGGAATTTTGTTGTGGTTACATTCATATGGTATATAGTTAGAAATATATACTTCCATTCTTCATTTTCGGGTATTGTTTTGAAATTTTGTTTGTTTGGTTGTTTTACTTATTTGAAAAGCAGAATTACAGAGAAAAGTAGAGAGAGAGAATCTTCTACCTGCTGGTTCACTCCCCAAATGGCTGAACCAGTAGCAGGGCCCAGGGACTTGGGCTGTCTGCTGCTTTCCCAGGCACCTTAGTGGGGAGCTGAATCAGAAATGGAGCAGCCAAGACTCAAACAGGTGCCCATATGGGCTGCCAGTGTCAAAGGCAAAGGCTCAGCCTGCAATGCCACAATGCTGGCCCCCCAATGTTAGATTTTTTTTTATTAAAGATTTATTTTTATTATTTTCTTATTGGAAAGTCAGATATACAGAGAGGAGAGACAGAGAGGAAGATCTTCCGTCCGATGATTCACTCCCCAAGTGAGCGCAACGGCCGATACTATGCCGATCCGAAGCCAGGAGCCTCTTCCGGGTCTCCCACGCGGGTGCAGGGTCCCAAAGCTTTGGGCTGTCCTCAACTGCTTTCCCAGGCCACAGCCAGGGAGCTGGAAGGGAAGCGGGGCTGCCGGGATTAGAACCGGCGCCCATATGGGATCCCGGGGCGTGCAAGGCGAGGACCTTTAACCACTTGCGCCACCGCGCCGGGCCCTAGATATTTTTTTTAAATTAAGTTCAATTTGGGGGGGGGTTGATTTTTTTTTTGGAAACTGTAAAACATTTACATGGCTTCAGACTTAAAAGCACATAATGTATATTAGGGAGGGGACTCTTTTTAAAAAAAAGATTTGTTTATTTGAAAGCTAGAGTTATAGAGAGACAGAGAGAGAGACACAGAGAAAAAGAGGAGATCTTTCAGCCACTGGTTCGCTCCCCGAGTGGCCACAGAAATAGGAGCTGGGCCACTCTGCAGCCTGGAGCTTCTTCTGGGTCTCCCACATGGGTGCAGGGGGCCCAGAGACTTTCTAGGTGCTTTCCCAAGGGCATTAGGAGGGAGCTGGGATTTGAAGCAGAGCAACCAGGACTTTAATTGGTGTCCATATGACAGTGCTAGCAGGAAGAGAATTTTAAAAGTTTTATTTATGGTAGGACAGCATTGTGGTACAGTGAGTTAAACTGCCCTTTTCAGTGTCAGCATCTGATATCGGCACACCAATTCAGGTCCTGGCTAATCCACTTCCCTGTAGTATGTCTGGGACAGCAGCAAGGTGATGTGCGTGGGTCCCTGCCACTCACCTGGGAGACCTGGGTGGACGTTCAAGCTCCTACCTGCAAACTGGCCATTACAAATATTTGGGGAGTGAATCAACAAAGGAAAACTATATTTTTTTCTATCTCTCCCTTTCTGTCATTTTTTCAAATAAACACAGTGGCGGCCTGGCACAATTGTCTGGTGGCTTAATCCTTGCCTTATGTATGCCAGGATCCCATATGGGTGCTGGTTCTGATCCCAGCTGCTCCACTTCCCATCCAGCTCCCTGCCTATGGAGGAAGGCCCGAATCCTTGGGACCTTGCACCTGCATGGGAGACCTGGAAGAAGCTCCTGGCTCCTGGCTCTGGTCATTGCCACTTGGGGAGTGAAGGAGCAGACAGAAGATCTTTGTCTCTCCTTCTCTCTGTATATCTGCCTTCTCAATTAAAAAAATTTTTTTAAATAAATAAAGTGAGTTCTAAAAATTATTTATTTCAGATTAACAGAGACAGCTTCCATTTGCTAATCTACTTCCAAAATGCCCGGTTGTTGATGGGAGCTGAGCAGGGCCAGAGTGGGAGCTGGGAACTCAATCCTGATCTCCTGAATGATGCAGCAGCCCACTCACCTGTGTCACTGTGGCTGCCTCCCAGGGTGCACATCAGCAGCAAGGCAGAGTAGGAGTCAAAGCCAGACTCTTCACGTGGGATAGAGGCACCCCGATGGTGTTCTAACCACTATGCCAGTGATCATCCCCAGAACGTTTTTGTTATTCTTTGAATGTTTGCTTATCTGAAAGGCAGAGCAATAGAGAAATCTTCTTGCACATTAGATTTACGGAGAGAAGGAGAGACAGAAAGATCTTCCATCTCCTGATTCACTCCCTAACTGGCCACAGTGACCAGAGCTGAGCTGATCCAAAATCAGGAGCCAGGGGTTTCCTCCAGGTCTCCTGTGCAGGTTCAAGATGCCAAGGTTTTGGGTCGTTCTCTATTGTTGTCTCGGGAGCTGGATGGGAAGTGGAGCAGGTATAAAGTAGAGCAGCCAAGGACATCAGCTGGTGCCTGTGTGGTATTGTGGCGCTTGCTTGGTGAAGATTTAGCCATTGCGCCAGGCCCAATGAGAGATCTTCCATCTGCTGATTCACTTCTGCAATGGCAGGGCTGGGCTTGGCCAAAACCAGGAACCAGGAACTCTCTCTGAGTCACCGATGTGGGTAGCAGGGGCCCAAACCCTTGGTCCACCCTCTGCTGCTTCTCCAGAGAGCTGGATAGGAAGCAGAACAGCTGGAATTTGCCTCGGCACTCCGGTATAAGATGCCAGTTCTCACTAAGTGGCAGTCTCACCCACTGGGCCACAACGCCAGTTGCAGGAAGAAGCTTTTAATCATGGCGATTGATAACTTTCTTTTGGTCATATTAACTCAGAGTTAATAATAGATGGGTGAAATAATAGATGGGTGGCCTGTGTGACAGAGAGGAGAGAAACTGGGCTGTAGCTGAAGAGACAATGAGGTCGAGAGAAGATTGTTGGTTTTATATTTTTTTGCATTGACATTGAACACCAGATGAGAAATGCCAGACTGTTTCTCTAGACGGTGGTTGTATTCCCATGCAGAGAGAAGGCTCCATAGAGACTGGGGAAATAAGGGCGGGGTGCCAGCATGTGCAGGGGTGGCCCTGGATGGCAGGAGAGAGCTCCCCTCCCCAGGGACCCAGGGACCCAGGGACCTAGGGACCCAGGGACCCAGGGGCTGGTGAAGGGAGCAGGGGAGGGGAAGGGGAAGGTGCAGTGTGCAAGGTGGATTAGAAGCTTCTCTGCGCTTTCCTAACAAGGCAAGGTCCTGGGCAGCTGATGAACAGGGAGCAAAGGCATGTGGAAGTATGCAGAGCTGACTGCGTGCCTCACTGGGGTCCTTCTAGCCCATGGCGCCAGCTCTCTGAGTGGAGACTTCAGCTGCTGTTGCTGCTGTAGGGCACAGGGAGGCAGTGCTGTTGCGGGGTTGTGTTGTGTCCACTGTGAGTGACTGAGAAGTCAGCCAGTTTTACTGCACATGCGTTCACCCATGATTTCTTGTACATCTTCCAAGTACCTGGAGCTTACTGGCTCTTGGGATACTCTGGCAAACCCTTGGTTGTGCACCTGCCTGCCCGGCAGCATCCTCTGTCTAGCAGGCTCTTCCTGTGGTTGTTCCAGTGAGCCCTGAAGAAAGCTACTCACTGCACCCCTGTCTACCCCTCCTGTGTCCCCTGCAGGACTATGAGAAAGCCCTGTTCTTCCCCTGCAAGGCAGCGGAGCTCGTTAACGACTATGGCAAAGGCTGGAGCCTCAAGTACCGGGCCATGAGCCAGTACCACATGGCCGTGGCCTATCGCCTGCTGGGCCACCTGGGCAGCGCCATGGAGTGTTGTGAGGTGGGGCGGCAGGATGGAGATGCTGGAGGTAGGGTGTGGGGTGAGGATGGGGGTCTGGGACCTCCAGGCTTGCCCCTGGAGGTCTACAGCTGAGCCCCTGAAGTCTGCGTTTATTTCCCTAGCCCTGCCCTGAATCACCCCTTCCTGCCAGGGGGATGTCCTTCACGTCCAAAGTGTGGCACTTTCAAGGCCATGATAGCCTTTGGCATTCCACCCATCCTGGATCGTGTCCCACCTTTGTCATATACTAGCTGGGTGAGCGCCACCAAGTCCTGTCAGGTCTGAGCCTTAGTCTCCACCTGTCAGGTGACAGTGGCCAGCCCGCTGAGTGCTGTGACATCAGTGGTTTAGGACGTGAGGCCCCAGACACTCTGCTAGCCACACCAGGCTCCGAGGATGCTGTCTCTTCAGACAAGTTTCCCCCTGCCCCCACCTCCACTGGGGTGGAGTGGTCCCCAGGGGCAGGCTGATGGCTGGCCTGAGCCACCTGCACCTTCCACCACTGCAGGAGTCCATGAAGATCGCATTGCAGCATGGGGACCGGCCGCTGCAGGCACTTTGCCTGCTCTGCTTTGCTGATATCCACCGGAGCCGTGGCGACCTGGAGGTGAGGCAGCGGGCACTGTGCATGTGGGCAGGACAGGTTCAGGCCAGGTCCAGCCCCTGTTCACATCCCTGCCTGGCTCTGCAGACGGCCTTCCCCAGATACGAGTCCGCCATGAGCATCATGACCGAGATTGGAAACCGCCTAGGCCAGGTGCAGGTGCTGCTGGGTGTGGCCAAATGCTGGGTGGCCAGGAAGGCACCCGACAAGGTGAGGCGAACCCCTTCCTGCAGTTCCCCCCCCCCACTCCTGTCCCGTGCTCATTGTGCCCTACAAGGTAAGGCGAGTCAGGCAGGCAGCCAAGTGTCCTTGGCTAACATCTTGCTGTGCATTTATTTACCATCAGTCTATCCCTGTTGCATGAGCCCAGGTTGTGTCCTGGCGTTTTTCAGGTTCAGGGGGGCCTCAGGACTTACCTGGGGACCCACAGCTAACACTGGGCTTTGAACCTGGAACAGTTCAGCTGCCTCTTGCAACCTCAGACACAACACCCTGTGAGATGGAAACCTTCTGCCCATTGTACATCTAAGTAAACTGAGGCAGGAGGAAACTCACCCACACAGCCCTGGCCCCAGCACTTGTCTCTTCCTACAACCTTCCTACACTGAGGGTGGCCCTCCCTAGTGCCCACGCCCTGTGCTGTGAGCCGTGCCTCCTGTCAGACGTGCTGTCCTCAGGCCTGCCCTTTGCTCACCCTCCAGGCTCTGGATGCCATCGAGAAAGCCCAAGACCTGGCTGAGGAGGTGGGCAACAAGGTCAGCCCTCTTTCTGGTATCAGAAGCCCAGGGAGGGCATGTGTGTGGTGGAGGAGGGTCCCTGTGGCCCATTCACAAGACCCCTTTGGAGGGTGGGGCAGGATTTCCACAGCTTGGTGGGAGGATTTCCACAATTCTAGGTGTGTGTTAAAACCCCGATACTGCCCCGTCCCTGCCCAAGGTCAAGGCCTACCCAGAGCTGCAGCCTCGTCAATGTCAGCTGTTTCATGGCAGCCCAGGTCTAGCCGGGGATCCAGAAGATGCCAATATGCTGTTAGGGGTAGCTTCAATTAGTAGAAGCAGGAAAGCAAAGCAATTTTTCTTCAAGATTTATTTATCTTTATTGGAAAGTCAAAGTTACAAAGAGAGAAGGAGAAACAGAGAAAGAGAGAGAGAGAGAGATCTTTCATATGTTGGTTCATTCTCCAAATGGCTGCGATGGATAGAACTGGGCCAGTCTGAAGCCAGAAGCCTCCTCTGGGTCTCTGGGTTCAGGGTCATAAGGCTTTGGGCTGTCCTTCACTGCCTTCCCAGGCCATAAGCAGAGAGCTGGATTCAAAATGGACCGGCTAGGATGTGAACCAGCGCCCATATGGGATGCTGGCACCACGGGTGGAGGGTTAGCTTGCTATGTCGGCACTGGCCCTAGCAAATCAAGTTTTATAGTCAGTGCATTGGACGTGGGCAATAAATTTCCCAAAACACAAGGTGCCCAGGCACTTCTAGGGTTGAAGGCCTCTGACGTCACACACACACTGCCATTCTGCATGAAGGGCAACCAAGGCCCAGCAAGGACACTTTACTGAGGTCCATCAGCAGCACAGGGATGCAGCCGGCACCTGACTCCTCCGGCACTAATTTTGGCTTGTCCCGGCACCCAGCTGAGCCAGCTCAAGCTGCACTGCCTGAGCGAGGGCATCTACCGTGGCAAGGGGCTACAGCGGGAGCTGCGGGCACACGTGGTGCGCTTCCATGAGTGCGTGGAAGAGACCGAGCTCTACTGTGGCCTCTGCGGTGAGTCCATCGGCGAGAGAAACAGCCGGCTCCAGGCCCTGCCCTGCTCCCACATCTTCCACCTCCGGTGAGTGGCCCTAACAGAGGAGGGGCGGGCAGGGGACCCAGGGCTGCCGGAGGACTTGCCAGTGTTCTCATTGTCCCCTGAGAGGCTGCTCCAAAGACTGGGAGTCAGACACACAGGGCCAGGCCAGATCAACTACAGCTCGGCGGGCAGGGCTGGGAGACAGAGCAGGTCTGTCTGTGTCTCCCTGACTGCTCCCAGCCGCAGTCAAGTCACCATCCCAGCTGGAGAGGAAGACAGCGACTGGGGGTAGCCTAGATGAGTGGGCAGAGCTGTATGCCTCCCTAGGTGCCTACAAAACAATGGGACCCGGAGTTGCCCCAACTGTCGCCGCTCCTCCATGAAGCCTGGCTTTGTATGACGTCAGTGGTGACTGCTGAACTTTCACCTCTTGCACCATCTCCTCAGAGGCTGCTGGCCATTTTGGGGGGCAGCCAGCTGGAGTGGGGGGCCTCCCCAGGACAGCCAGAGCCCTGAGGCCTGCCCCTTGCAGGTCTCTTATGTACCTCACTGCCCTCTGTGCCCTTTTGGACTTTGTTCTTTATAGAAAAATAAACCAAAGCCTGTACTTGGTTCTGGTGGCTCAACTTTCCCTGGCCCGGCCTGGGGGGAGGGCGGCCAATCTCTCCATGGTAGCTTCCACAGCACCCCTCACCCTGGCTCCAATCACCCTGTAAGGACCCCAGGGTGAGACGCTGACAGGTGGGGATGGGAAGGCGATGTACAACCAATAGGCCAGAGGAAAGATACGGGCATGTTCCCCATGGCAACTCCCACATCCACATGGTGAAATGAACCTTCCATTCAGGTTCCATGACTGAAGGAACAAATCATTCATTCATTGCTCAGGCACTGGTGGTTGAGAAGTCCAGTGGCCCAGGGGCTAGCGGGTTAGGAACCTGTCGGGGGGCCTGCCTCCGGTTGCTAAATGGTACTCTCGGGGTTCCTAAGAGTGCTCATCCCATTGGTGAGGCCCTACCCTCCTGGCAGAGTCACTTCCCCAAAGCCCCTCCATCATACTGCAGGTTTCCATGTGAATCTGGGCAGAAGGACACAAAGACTTCGGTTTACCCAGATGATAATGGCAGATTTTGCAGCATAAAATTTTTTAAAATCCGTATTATTGGAAGTAAATACATTAAAAACCAGATGAGGAAGTTGGACCTCGGGCCTAGAAGGGATAGTACCTTAGGACCAGGGTGGAATGGGCACAGGCTGCCCTGGCTAATGCAGATCCAGGGAGCTGAGGTCCCACATGCGAGGCCTGTAGTGAATTCCCCATTCCTGGCTCTGGCCCACTGACTGTTAGCATGCACTTGAGGAATGAGCCAGCAGGGATGTGCGTGTGCGTGTGTGTGTGTGTGTGTGTCTCCCCCTTTCTCTCTCAATCTCTCTGCTTCTCAATTTACTTATTTATTATTATTATTATTTTAAAAGTTTTTTTTTTTAATTGGAAGGTCAGATTTACAGAGAAGAGAGACAAAAATCTTCTTTCCGCTGATTCACTCCCCAAGTGGCCACAATGGCCAGAGCTGAGCTGATCCAAAGCCAGCAGCCAGGAGCCTCCTCCAGGTTTCTCATGTGGGTAAAGGCCCAAGGCTTGGGCCATCCTTGACTGCTTTCCCAGGCCACAAACAGGAAGCTGGAAGGAAAGTAGAGCAGCTGGGATATGAACCGGCACCCATATGTGATCCCAGCATGTGCAAGGCGAGGACTTTAGCTACTAGACTACCGTGCCAGATCCTATTTATTATTTTTTTAAAAGTATTTATTTGAAAGAGTTACAGGGAGAGAGGAAGGGAAAAACAGATCTTTCGTTTGCTAGTTCACTCCACAGCTGGCCACAATAGCTGGCTTGGGCCAGGCCCGACCCAAGAGCCTGGAGCTCCATCCATCTGTGTCTCCCACAAGGGTGCAGGGGCCCAGGCACTTGGGATCATCCTCTACTGCTTTGCCAGACACATTAGCAAGGAGCTCAACCAGAAACCAAGTAGCCAGGATTTGAACCAGGCCCCCTGATATGGGATATGGGGTTCCAAGCGGTGTGTTAATGTGTTGCACCACAATGCCAGCTCCAAATATGTGATCTTTATAAAAGAGGAGGACTAAAGGGCTGGTGAGAGAGGGAGAGGTGTGATACTACTCAGCGAGGGCACATGGCTAGTGGACGAAGACTTGCAAAGGCTGAAGGGATGACCCAGCACTTTAGGAAGATGCGTGCCTGCGCAGTCAGTGATGGCACGGTGGCCACAGCTGGGAACAGGAGGGAGACAGGCTGAGGGCCTGCTGAGCCGGTGGGCAGTGGCAGGCTCGCCTGGACCCTGGTCCTCCTTAAGCTAGGCTGGCAGATGCAGGATTTGGGTTGGAGCAGGGACATGATCTGGCTGGGGTGTAAAAGAATCCCCTGGTTGCTATGTTGAGAACAGGCTCCGTACACGACAGCTGGCCCGGATACTCTAAAAGTGTCGAGGTCGCTAAAAACCCAGGCAACTCTGGACCAAACAGCTAAAGCCGCAGGTCCCGGCACTGGATCCTGTTTTTGTTGTTGTTGTTGTTTTCTTTTTAGGTTATAGTGGGGAAAAAAAGTTATTTGTTAAATAAATGAAGGCATTTTATAGGGACTGCGTAGTAGGATTATATCAATGCATTGGTATGAACCATGAATTTATTTCATAACATAACCCCCCAAATTAAATTAAATTAAATTAAGTTTTAAAAAATTGACTCATAGAAGTCACCACCATGGCGAGGGGGTTAAGGTGGAATCAGGGTGGAAGGCCACAGAAGCGACAGATGATGGTGGTTATAACTGGAGGACATGGGAAGAGACACTTATTTCATTTGGGAATTTTTAAAAAAGAATTATTATTATTATTATTTTAATTGGAAAGGCAGATATACAGAAGAGGAGAAACAGAGAGGAAGATCTTCCATCTGATGATTCACTCCCCAAGTGACCGTAACTGCCGGTGCTGCACTGATCTGAATTCAGGAGCCCGGAACCTCCTCCAGGTTTCCCACATGGGTGCAGGGTCCCAAGGCTTTGGGCCATCCTCAACTGCTTTCCCAGGCCACAAGCAGGGAGCTGGATAGGAAGTGGAGCTGCCAGGATTAGAACCAGTGCCCAATGGGATCCTGGCACGTTGATTCCAGGTTTACAATGAAGCACTATAAAGGACTCAGAAGAAAGTCCTTTGATATTTTAGTTTTTCTCCCTACCAGGGAATGGGACCTGGGGACCGACCCAAGAGAGTACTAATGGATTTGGGCATAGGGCTCTGGTGAGGAAATACTTCCCATGGTGGTTAGGGATTTAATTTGTTCTTCATTCCATGGGGAAATCCATAGGGTGTGTGTGTGTGTGTGTGTGTGTGTGTGTGTGTGTGTAACAGGCACTCTCCTAGGCCCTTGGGGACTTGTGGTATAGGAACTGTGCCACTTGCCCCAGGAGTTATAGGGCTGGCATGGGGGTGGGGGACATACAAGTTGGAGGGGGAGCTGGGAAGGCTCCAGAAATGACTATAAGACCCTGCAGGAGTTCCCCAGTTCCCAGTGGGGACCTGGGGCTCTGGGAAGAGCAGAAGCAAAGCCCAGAGGCATAGCTGGTCATGGCTTTGAGGGGCAGAGGCCGAGGCACAGGAGGTCTGGTGGTGGTAGCCTGGCCCTACACTCTAGGTACCTATCCTGTTGTCTTTGTTGAGGGACTAACGTTTGGGAAGGACCACTCAGCTCAGACTTTGCTTGCTGTTTCTTTCTTTTCCTTCCTTCCTTTCTCTATCTCTTGCTCTTTCTTTTTCTCTCTTCTTTCTTTCTTTGAGTGAGGTGGGGCACTCTGGGACATGGCTTGCGACAAAACAAAACAACAAACAAACAAACAAACAAACAAACAAACAAAACACCCTGGAGCAGCAGAGCTAGGCACTACTAACCCAGGTAGTGTGAGCTCTTCCTGCCTGCAGAGGCAACCCACTGCATGCCTGCCACGAGAGCCAGCGATTGCCCACATGAGCTGCGCTGGCATTCACCCGCAGTCTCCTCACCGAGTGCACTTCTCACATACAGAGGGCTCTGGGAGTCTGCTCTGATGATAGAGCAGTTTCTCGCTCTAAAACTGGTTCCTGGGGGCTGGCATGATGACTTAACAGGCTAATCCTCCCCCTTCAAGCACAGCAGTTCATGTCTCGACCCTGCACCCAAGTGGGACACCCAGAAGAAACTCCTAGATCCTGTCTTTAATTCAGCTCAGCTCCTGCGGCTATTGTAGCCACTTGGGGAGTGAATCAGTGAATGGAAGATCTTTCTGTCTCTCCTCCTCTCTGTACATAAATCTGCCTTTCAATAAAATATATATATTTTAAAAAGCCCTCCACTTTTAAAAATAAATAAAATAAAAATAAAATAAACAAAAATACATAAAAATACATCCTGCATCACGAACTTCCTGAAAACATGCATTTGAGAGACAAGAGAAAAAGAGCCTTCATCCGTGGGTTCACGCCCTGGGTCACTGCAATAGCCCTGACCTGGGCATCCTGGGCTGAAGCCGCGAGGCAGGCGGTTAATCCAAGCGGGTGCCAGGAACCCAAGCCCTGGCGCCATCACCGCTACCTGCTCGGCATTAGCACAAAGGTAGAATCCGGAATCGAACCCGGCATCCCATGTGGGGATCCCCACTGCTAAGTCAAACGCCAGCCCCGACATTACTGTTGCTGTCCTTTCCACAAGGCTAACTATGTTACTGATAGTTTTGGGGCAATGCCATGGAGCAAATATCCAAATTCTTAGGCGGGGCCAGAGTTTGACGTTGAGCGTGCTGTGGCCAGCTTAAAACTACATTTCCCAAGAGCGCCCCGCGGAGCCTACGTTCTCTCCCACCTCTTCCGGTTTTACACTCAGGCCCCGCCCCCGCTTGGCGTTCTGACCAATAGTGGCCACCCCTCACCTCTTGTTATAAATACCGGGGGCGGGGCCGTTTCAGGACTCGCCGGGGTTGGCCTGGTGGGGGCCGCGTTCGTCTTCGCAGTCGAAGACGCAGATTCGCTGCGTCGGCGCGGCCGGCGCTGGTCCAAGCGGGAATAGGGGTTTCGGGGCGCGCGGTTCGCCCACTAGGCCAAAGACCTTGAGAAAGACGGCCTTCACCTTCCGCCGTGCCTCGTACCCGGTCAGGTGTGCGGCCTCCTCGTTGAGGAAATGAATCTGTCGCCGACACTCGAGAGTCCGGTGACTCGGCAGGAGAAGATGGCGACCGTGTGGGATGAGGCCGAGGTGGGCACCGGGGCAGCGGGGGGACCCCGAAGCTGGGCCCCGCTGGACGGGGAGGAGGTGGCTGGGGATCCAGGTCTGTCCCTGTCCCGTGGTGGGGTAGACGGACATGGGACAGTCGGGGGAGGGGTGGGCAGGGGTCCCGACTGACTCCTCCGGGGAAACAGGCTGTGCGTGGGGAGATGTCTGAATGCAAAACCATTCTTAACAGCAAGATGGGATCGGAGAGGAGGTGCGCAAGATGTCCACGGAGGAGATCATCCAGCGCACGCGGCTGCTGGACAGTGAGATCAAGGTGGGCGTGGGGGGAGCCCCGAGCGGGCAGCAGGCCTGGCACCTGCAGCTGCCCCCCAAGATCCCAAAGAGGGACAGGGTGGCGGCCTGCTCTTTTCTCGAAGCTGGGAAACTTGGCCACAGGTTTCTTCCTGTGCTGGATGTAGTCAGAGCCTAGGAGCTGGGCCCGTTTACCCAGGGGTGGGAGTGGGGGGCTCCCGGACCCCTGCCAGAGCTGAGCCCAGCCATGATGATTCACCTGCACGGGTCCTTCTCACAGATCATGAAGAGCGAAGTGTTGCGAGTCACCCACGAGCTCCAGGCCATGAAGGACAAGATCAAAGAGAACAGTGAGAAGATCAAAGTGAATAAGACCTTACCGTACCTTGTCTCCAACGTCATCGAGGTGTGTGTGTATGTGGAGGGCTGAAGAAGGGTTATGGGGGTCGGCGGGTCTTAGACCCAACCCTGGCTGGGGCTGCTTGGGTAGGGGTGGGTCGACACCAACCAGCCTGCTCCCACCTCCCTTCCCGGGGACCCCTTGCCACGCAGGTGCAGGGCCTGGGATGGCTCACAGGTCTCCTTTTCTTCCCCGGGGAGGGCTGGATGTGCCCTATACAGGCAAGCGCACCAGCGAGAGGGAGAGCTTGCCACACCCCCCTGGCCTGGCTGTCACACCTGTGCCAGGCGAGCTTCTAGCAAGAGGAGAGCGGCTGGGCCGCCTACCCTGCTGTGGTGGAGACTGTCCCAGCTGTGGATGCACCAGGCTCGGGGGCCTGGGGGGAGCCCAGGGGCTGAACGTCTTCCTTTCCAGCTGCTAGATGTTGATCCTAATGACCAAGAGGAGGATGGCGCCAACATTGACCTGGACTCACAGAGGAAGGGCAAGTGTGCAGTCATCAAAACCTCCACGCGACAGGTGAAGCCAGCACAGCAGTGGTGCAGGGGGAGGTAGGGAAGGGCAGAAGAGGTGTGAGGACAGCTGCTGAGGGCACTCACCCCTGGGACCTTCCCCCACAGACTTACTTCCTGCCAGTGATTGGTTTGGTGGACGCCGAAAAGCTGAAGCCCGGAGACCTGGTGGTGAGTGGCGCTAGAGTCTGGGCTGGGCCCCAGCAGTGAGGGTTCTCACACCAGCCAGCTGAACCCTAGTCCCGACCCCCTGCTGCCCCCTCCTGCCCGCTCCCATCCCAGCCTCTTCCCCAGTTTCTGCCCCTGCTTCAGTCCCAGGCCCCTGTCAGCTCTGGATGTTGGCAGAGCAGGCAGCCCAGCAAGCCTGGGAGACAGCGATGGCTTGATTCTCATGCTGCCCAGTGCTGGAGCTTTCCTTTCACTCTGCAGATACACCCCCCACACACCATGAGCTAGGGCTTGGGACCCCCTGCAGACGTTATGCTGTGCCCTCAGGGTGTGAACAAAGACTCCTACCTGATCCTGGAGACGCTGCCCACAGAATACGACTCGCGGGTGAAGGCCATGGAGGTGGACGAGAGACCCACAGAGCAGTACAGTGACATTGGGGGCCTGGACAAGCAGATCCAGGAGGTGTGGGCTCGGTGGGGGCCGTTCACCTGTCGGGATCCCACCTCCTTACTAGCCCTGTTATTCTCAACCTCTGTCCTGGGAAGGAAAGGAAGGGTGCCAGGCAGGGAAGCAGATGTGGACAGCTTGATCGGCCCGTGCAGGGCCAGACTGGGACTGGAATTTAGGCCTTCTACAACTATTGGCCAGGCCATAGACAGCCTTGGTGGCAAGGAACATTCATGTCCCCTTTGGGCAGGGGCTGGCAAGGGACACTCTAAGTCAGAGGGGGAGGGTACAGTAGTGGGTGGGCTGTGGGAACCATTGCAGTGTCACTGTGCTCACTCAGGCTTCTCCCCTGTAGCTGGTCGAGGCCATAGTCCTGCCCATGAACCACAAGGAGAAGTTTGAGAACTTGGGGATCCAGCCTCCCAAGGGGGTGCTGATGTACGGACCCCCGGGGACTGGGAAGACATTGCTGGCCCGGGCCTGTGCTGCTCAGACCAAGGTGAGGCATTTGGGAGAGTTGGGCTGGGTGGGCAGGCTCCAGGGGCCTTGCATTGCCCCCAGCCTGACCCCTCCCCCCACCTCACTGCCTCCCCCAGGCCACCTTCCTCAAGCTGGCTGGGCCCCAGCTGGTGCAGATGTTCATCGGGGATGGTGCCAAGCTGGTCCGGGATGCCTTTGCCCTGGCCAAGGAGAAAGCTCCGTCCATCATCTTCATCGACGAGCTGGATGCCATTGGCACCAAGCGGTGAGGGAGCCGTGGCCCCAGGGTGGCCTCGGTGGCTGTGAGTAGGGGTGGCTTTTCCCTGTGCTGGATCCCAGCTCCCTGCCTGGGCCTGTCCTCCCTGGCCTCCTGCATCCCTGACCATCCGCTTGCTTACGAGCTGCCGTTGTATACCTTTGAGGGCGCAGGTCTGGCGGCCTCCATCCTGTGTCCCCGCAGGCCTCTGGGGGCTCCACCCACAGTGCTCCTTAGGGTAAAGGCTTTCTTTGCTGTGCCACCGCCTTCCCCACCTGCCAGGCTGTCGGTTCTCATCCAGGCTATACCTCTGCCAGGGTCCTCCGCATTAGACCATGTGTCCTGGGATCCCCGCTGTGGGCTCCTGTGCCTGCTCCACACACACGCTGTTCTTACTGGACAGCCTGGGTTGGGCTTCGGCGGCAGCACGGGGGCAGACTCAGCCCCCAGTGGGGCTCAGCCGTGACTCCACCTGTTGTGTGCCCCAGCTTTGACAGCGAGAAGGCGGGGGACCGAGAGGTGCAGAGGACGATGCTGGAGCTCCTGAACCAGCTGGACGGCTTCCAGCCCAACACCCAAGTGAAGGTGAGCGGCAGCCCTCCTGGAAGGAAGAGGAGAGAGAGGGACCCTGTGTCTGGCTCTGCCCTCTGCAGCTCTCTGCCCGCGCCCGGGCCGCCCTCGGCCTCTGATGTCCGTGGCTGAGCCTGTTGGTGAGCACCTGCTCAGTTCAGGGAGCTACTTCTCTTCCTCAGGTGATTGCAGCCACCAACAGGGTGGACATCCTGGACCCCGCCCTGTTGCGCTCTGGCCGCCTAGACCGCAAGATCGAGTTCCCAATGCCCAATGAGGAGGCCCGTGCCAGAATCATGCAGATCCATTCCCGGAAGATGAACGTCAGGTGAGCAGGGCCAGAATGGCCAGCAGGGCGTACCCTGGCTCTCCTCTCCAAGCTGTCTTCCAGCCTTGGCCAGGCCCCACCACAGTGCACCTGTCTGAGGGAGTGGGGCCTCACGCCTGGGTGTCCAGCTCCATTGGATTCCTGCCCACTGTGACAGGGCCAGAGGTGCTGTCTGCCAGGGGTGAGCATGCCCAGCATGGCTGGGGACTGTCCAGGCAGGGTCTGGCGTGCCAGGATCAGACCCGCACTGCCTTCAGCCAGAGGTCTGACAGCTCGAAGCAGTGCAACATGTTTTGGGGACAGTAATGGTGGCAGTGGCACCACCATGCCTCTGCTGAGCTGCTGTGAGACCAGCTTTGGTCTCTGCCACCACTGCTGCCTCGCCACAGACCCAGGGTGGGGAGAGGGAGAAACAGAGACAAATCTTCCATCTGCTGGTTTGCTTCCCAAATGGCTGCAGGGCCAGAGCTAAGCCTGGCCCTGGGAGGACTGGGAGGACATCTGTCCGTTGCATGCCTTTCATTATGCACGTGCTTCCTTTCCCCAGCCCTGACGTCAACTACGAGGAGCTGGCCCGCTGCACTGATGACTTCAATGGCGCCCAGTGCAAGGCCGTGTGTGTGGAGGCGGTGAGTGGGCAGGCGGGTGGGCGGATGGGTGCCTAGGGCTCCTGCCCTGGAGATGAGGGAGCTGGGAAAAGCCAGAGCGGCGGTGGGGGCCAGCCCTCAGCCTGTGTGTGCTGGCTGCAGGGGATGATCGCGCTGCGCCGGGGGGCCACGGAGCTCACGCATGAGGACTACATGGAGGGCATCCTGGAGGTACAGGCCAAGAAGAAAGCCAACCTGCAGTACTACGCCTAGTGGGGCCTCGTCGCCCGGCTCTGCTGTTGGCACAGTTCACAATAAAAGATGGTTTCGGGTCCCTGGCACCTGTCTGCATCACTTTTTCTGGGTTCTTGGAGGGGGCAGTACCCGTGGGAGGCCCCTTGCCCTGCCACAGCAGTTGTCGGAGTCGCAGCTGCTAGGGTCCTTGAGCCCTGCTCTCCCTCCACCCCCGCGGCTCCAGTCTGCTCTCCTGCAAAGCCAGGCTTTGGGTCTTGCCTCCCTGACATTTGTCACAGTGTGCCAGCTGCGGGACCTCCCCTGGGTCCACACTCCCGATTCTTCTGTGTCGTCCTCCAGGGCCCTTTCTCTGCTGCGTTGTCTTGTGCTGTTTGCTCCCACCCTACATCTGTCCTAATTTGTCCTGAATCAGCGAGGCTCGCCATCCAGGGAACAGGGCTAATGACCATCAGTAGGGCATCCACATTAGGTGTTCTAAACAACTCCACCCTGAGGCTGAGGGGCAAGGCAGCCCCACAGCCACACCCTCTGCCCAATTTCCTGAACCCCTACATGGCCTTTCAGAGTGGCCCCTCGTCAGCTCTACTGCTCAAGAGAGCCCCACCTTTTCCCTTGTCAAGCAGATGTGACCACCATGCGTTCCCCATGGAGGACCATCCCCTTCCCAGCCCTCAGGAGCACCTTGGCCCTGCCTGGGGTGTCACACTCCAACCAGGCGCCTAGCACCCAAGGCAGTGCTTCTGGCCCCAGCCCCTCCTGGCCTGGGTGGGCGTTCCTACTGCCTCCTCCATTCCCCTTCTGACCACACAGTGAGTCTACAGGTGTGTCCTCTTTAGCTGTAACGCAGGGCTTCCCCACAGCCAGGAGCCCTGAGGGCCTGTGTAGGCCAGCCTGGGCTGGTGGAGACCAATCTGTCAGACCCATCCTCCTGCGGGGGGCTTCAGCCCCTTGGGATCTCTGTGTCCCTCAAGCCTTTATGAATGCTTGTCAGGGAGCCAGATAACCCACCTGGTGAGGATGTCACTGGTTAGGGCTTGCTGCCCACCTAGGCTGGACCCCATGACACCCCCCAGCCAGCTAATGAAGGCTGCTTCCCTTGGTGTGGACAGGAGTGGGGGCCTGGACTCTGGACAGCACTGGTGGGGAAGCAGCGCCCCCTGGTGCCTAATGTTGACAGAGGAACTGCCTTTCTTGTTCTTTCTGCTTTTCTTCCATCCTCCTTTGCCTTCCCCCACCTTTTTTTTTTTTTTAAGATTTATCATTTTTATTGGAAAGTCAGATTCACAAAGGAAAGGAGATATACAGGAATATCCTGCATCCTCTGGTTCACTCCCCAAGTGGCCACAGTGGCCAGAGCTGAGCTGATCCAAAGCCAGGAGCTTCTTCTAGGTCTCCCAAGAGGGTGCAGGGTCCCAAGGCTTTGGGCCGTCTCCCACTGCTTTGCCAGGCCACAAGCAGGTTGCTGGGTGGAAAGCGGGGCTGCTGGGATATGAGCCAGTGCTCATCGGATCCTAGCACACGCAAGGTGAGCACTTTAGCCATTAGGCTACTGCGCTGGGCCCTTTCCCTTTTTACATGAACAATAATCACTGCATTGAGGCCAAAGCTGACTTTCCTTTCTTGATTAAGTTATCAAGCCTCTTGGGAAGAAGTCCTGCCAGTTAAGTCTTGAGAACAACCCCCTAGAGTGCTGGGAGGTGCACTGGCACTGTGGCAGACTGGGCAGTGCCCAGCTGCTCTCAGGACTATAGGCTAGCACCAAGGGCCAGGCACCCAAGGGTTCCAAGGCACGCTGCAGGGCAATGGAGGAGCCCGTGTGAGGATAGCATTTATTTATTTATATCTCATCCATAGAACACATATTTACAAACAGAAGTGGAGCCACCGCAGACCCTTACTTGTTCAGACAGCGCGGGCCAGCACAGGGCCAGAGCCCGGCTGCGGGGCAGGCCAGCTGAGCCTGGGCGTCAGCCAAGGGTACGCTGGGGATTATGGCTCGGCATTCTCCCGGGGCGCATTCCTGAGCGCTGAGCACACGGGGCCCTCACCACCACTCCCCCTTCCCCCAGCCCAGGGGCCCTAGTGGGCAGGGTAGCTGCGGGTCACACCCTTCCAGCTCCCAGGGCGTCTGCTGGACCTTGGGTTGGCAGGAGCATCGCTGAGCTGGACTGGGAGGGCAGCCTTTCGGGCTTGGAGCTGCTCACAGCCCTGTAGGCTGCTGTTTGGCAGCTCGCGGTGGCAGGAGCTGCTGGCACTGCCGGAGAGTGCTCACTGGGGATTTGGGAGCTGGCCGGGGTGGGCAGCCCTGAGGAGACGGCCTTGGAAAGCATCTGTTGCTGGGTGCGGGTAGGGCTGGGGCCCGTAGTGTGCGGAGGCGTGGGGTGGGGGGCCCACCAGCAGCCCCCTGCCTCTCCTTTCTTTGGCTGTGCAGGTGCTGAGGAAGGGCCAGCAGAAGGGGGCTGCTCAGGTAAAGGTCCCAGCAGGAGGCAGGGCAGCCTCGGGGGTCCCCTGTAGCCCTGAGCAACTCAGGGCCACTCTCTTTCCTTCTGGGGTCCTGGCAGGGCATGGCCCCTGTGGAGCACAATGCTGCAGTTCCTTGCTGTTCCCTGTGGGGTGACAGGGTGGCAAGGAGAGAAGGCCCCGGCGCGGCAGGAGGCACGTGCTGCCCTGGGTCCCAGGGCACAAGGCCCCAGGGATCACAGTGTTGGTCTCACACACGTGCACACCCCCACACCCCTCCCGCTGTTCGCGCCCCGCGCTCACACACACTTGTCAGAGTGAATCGGAGTCTCTTATTGCTGGGCAGGGCGGGGCGTCGGGGAAGGCTACTCTACGAAGAGCGAGAAGAGCACCATCACCACGATGCCCGAGCAGAGCAGGAGCACCTGCTGCAGGGAGTGCCTGCGGAAAGAAGGGCACGTCATGGGCGGGTGTGCTGGCCGTGCCAGGCCCACAGGGCTGCAGCCAGGCCAGGGCCACTCACCACGGGTCGTCTTCCTCCAGGAGGTCGGGCAGCACATTCACCAGGGCGATGTAGAGAAAGCCCCCCGAGGTGAAGGGCAGGATCCAGGCCACGGTCTCCTCTGCGGTGGGCGGAGGGTGCCAAGGGGCTGTGAGCCCAGGGCCCCAGGCATGCCCCCGCCCCCAGCCTGCCGCCACCGCAGCCCACTGAGCCCCGTACCTACGCCCTTGGGGGACTGTGTACAGATAGCGAAGCAGGCACCCAGCAGGCCCCCCAGTGCTGTGGACAGCTGCAGCTTGGCTGCACTCCAGCGGTCAAAGCCGGCCCGGAGCAGGATGGCAAAGTCGCCCACCTAAGGGGAGGTATGGAAGCTCACCACGGGCCGGCTGGGCCACAGCCCCACCCCACCCTGCCCCTGCCACCCTGGGTTGCTCACCTCGTGGGGAATCTCATGCAGGAGGATGGCCATGGTGGTCAGGAGCCCAATCTGCAGGGGTGGGAGGGGGAGGGGAGCCTCAGTCTGGGGCCATGGCGACAGATGCATGCACGCACTCAAAACCTGCTCCAGCCCACCTCTGGACTACTGGCCGACACGGCCTGCGCCCGCTCTGCGTTCTGTCCTGGGGGAGCCATGGGGAATCGTGCAACCCACAGGATGGGGAGGTGCGTACCACCAGGCGGCAGTGACAGGGACCCAGTTGAGATGTAGGGTTCATAATGTGCCCTGGGGGAAGTTAGGCCAAGCCTGAAGGTAGGGACACCACAGGCAGGGGGACAGTGTGAAGTGACAGAGGGCTCAGCTGGCCAAGCACCAGCAGATGCCTGGGACCGGGACACCACAGGCAGAGGAGGGCAAAGGGGAAGCAGGGGTCAAGCCCAGCAGCTGGACAAGGATGCTGGGAACACAAACAGGTGCAGTGTGGTCCCAGGATGAAGGGGAGCAGCAGAGAGGGTCAGGCGGGCAGGTGGCACCAATGTGCCAGGGTAGGGGCCTCCCCCGCCAACTCTCCACTCACCTTCTTGCTCACCAGGAAGCTGGCAGCCACGGCAAGCCCGTGAGTGAAGTTGTCTATAGTGTTGGCTAGCAGGTTGAGGTAGCCGCTGACCTGGGCAGGGGTGGGGTAGTGTTGGGGGGAGAACTGGGCTGAGTGGTATGGTTGGGGTGGGGGGCACCGAGGTTTGCGTGTCAACAGTGTCCTGAACTGGTCACTCACTTTGACGCTCCGAAGCACAGCTCGCAGGCCAGGCTGCACAGCTGGCTGGGCTGGGCACTGGCCTCCATTGAGTGTAGCGGCAGTGGCAGTGGGGTCTTTACTGGGGCCCTGGAGATAGGGGGGCAGGACAAGGAGGGAAAGGTGACATTCAGTGCTGCCCCCTGCCCCTCAGCTAGGGTTGCCACAGGAGAGCAGAGAGGAGTCCCTGGAGTCCCCAGCTAGGCCTGGCTGCTGCTCCATCAACGCCTGCCCCCAAACTCTGAACTCCGGCTGCTGCGCCATTAGAGCCACGGCAGGCACACGTCACCAGTCCCCAGGCCCTCCCAGAGAAGTTGGTCTCCGCCTCCCACAGCCCCCAGGCAAAAGGATGGAGACCCAAGCCCTGCCCGCAGGCCCACCTGGCCACTCCCTTCCTTCCTGCTGTCCAGGAACATCTTCTCCAGTGCCAGGAAGGTCAAGAAGCCGGCGATGACCCACAGTCCCAGCTGCTGCTGCTGCTGCAGGCTCTGCCCCTCGCCACCTGCAGGGGCAGCACTGACAGGGCCAGGCCGAGCCAGGGCCGAGGGAGGGGCCGTTTGCAATGGGGCCTGGTCCAGGGCTGGGAAGGGGCAGGGGCATGGCTGGCTGGGCATTGGGCTGGGGTGAAGGGGGCCAGGACCCCCAGAGGAGCTGGGGTGCCGCTGGGACCAGGATGATGATTCCCCCTCCTCCTAGGCAAGCTCCCTGCCAGCTGCCCAGCATCCCTGTGGCAGGTAGCTGGAGGGTCCAGGTTAGCTCAGGACCCTGGACACCAACTTCACCTGTGTGGCCCTCTTGCCCCCGTGGACCTGTAGCTTCACTCACCAGGGCTGGTGCTGCAGATGTAGGCCCAGGATTCAGGCAGCAGGTGCAGGAAGACATTGCCCAAGAGGCCCCCCAAGGCGAAGCTGAGCAGCTGCTTCAGGCGCCGAGCCCCAGCTGCAAGGCAGAGACGCCCGTGCTCTGACGCTCCCACCCCCGCCTCCCCCATGCTCACCCAGCTCACCGGCTGGTTCCATCTCTCAGCCAGCCTGGCAAACCCCTGGGAGGCTGGATGGGGGCAGCCACCCTCCCCGTTTCCCTAGCACCCCCGGGCCCAGCAAGAGGCAGGAATGTTTGATGTGTGGGGTGAAGCTGCCACTGCATCACAGCTAAGAGCTCTCACACGAAGTGTCCTCATCTACAGAGGGGATCTTGCAAGAGTTAAGTGGCAAGGTGTACTCCCAAATGCCCTTGAAATGGGCAGTTTTCCGGGTCACCACTCCCTGCAAAGTGGTGGGGATGTTGAGAGTTCCAGTGTCCAGGGCTGCAAGTGCCCCGAGGGAGTCCCAACCCATGCCTTGGTTTGGCAGAACAATGGACAGAGGCTTGGCAGCTGGAAGCAGCTGGTGGGGGCCATGGGATGTCAGCAGAACGGGGCTATCCCAGGCTGGGGGACCTTGGGCTGGGCAAGGACCCTCTCTTGCCTCTTGCTTTCTGAGTAATCCAAGTGTGCCCTTTGCTAACCATTCAGAGCTACCCCCAGGGAGGGAATGAACCAGCAGGCTGCTGGGCCCCAGGTCCCCCTGAAGGGTCCATGCCCAGCCCCCTCCCTGCCCCAGGCAGTCTGTGTTATGAAGCTTTACACTATGAGGAGGAAGTTAGTTTAGTAGTCTTCCCAAGGGTACCCACGGGACACATACCAGTCACGGTTAGCCCCCTCTTTTAAGATAGGAGACAGAACCAAGTAAAGGAATTTATCTGATGCTACTGGGCTGGTAAGTGGCAGGTGGCACTTGAGCCCCAGGGAGCCCGGCACGTGTATTTCCAAGCCACCAACTGCATGGTGGTGGCTGGTGACTACCAACAGCCAGAGTGAGGGCAGTGCAGAAGAACCCGTCCTGCCAGCCCCTGGGGTCCAAGGTGAGCAGTGGCACCCATGGACGTCAGGGGCAGGGCACCCACCTTCTGATCGGAGCAAGGTACCCATCTCCAGGGGGATGATGAGTAGCGGGAAGACCCCACTGAGCCCCACCAGCAGGGAGCCCAGGAGCGAGCAGACCCAGGTGTCTAGTCTTTCGGTCGCCAGCAGGGCCCCCCAAGACTCGCTCTCATTGTTGTCCAGGCGACAGGCTGCGGCGGCTGCCCGGCTCCGCAGGCCCGGCTGGCTGCCCGCAGCATCTCCCAGCAGCTGCAGAGCAAGGGTGGTGAGGAAGAGGAGCCTTCGGCCCGCCATGCTGCAGCCAGGACAGGAATAGCCGCGCATGCCACGTGCTGAAAAACACAGAGGCCACCCACCTGATTAGGCCACGTGGCATACCCCCTTCCCTCCCCCAACTCTACCCCTCCCCAAACTGGCCTCCTACTTCCTGCCAGCCTTGCCCAGGACCCCCACAGTGGGTGTGCCAGGCACAGGCGTCCTGCTCCGGCACACGCCAGTTCCCAAGGAGCAGACGTTGGCCAGTCGCTGGCTGCATGTGTGTCGGCGTGTCTGCTGGAAGCTACCCTTTTCCCAAAAGACAGGGTGAGGCTCTGGCCAGGTGCCCTTCAGTGCCCAGCTGGGTATGTCTGGCTGCCAGGCAGGGCCCAGGGGAGGGGGGGTGGAGGCCACCCCAGGCAGGGATGGGGCAGCACTGGGAAGCCCGGGGTGGGAAGGACCCTTGCAGCCCAATGTCCTCGAGGCACAGAGAAAGACGGCAGGTGAGGCAAACAAGCAGGCTGTTGAGCAAGAAGATGTTCACAGGACACAAGTTTTAAAGAACTGCAGGGCACTTCCCCATGGCCAGGTACAGCAGCCCTGCCACCTCTCCTCTCTGCCTTGGCATCCTCGTCCCGGGCCGGGGGGTGAAGATGGGGTGGGCGAGAAGGCAGGCAGAATGGCCAGAGTGGGTGGGGGGCTCTGGCAGGGCACACAGACAGCCCCTCCTTCTGCCGCAGGGGAGTCCAGCACCGCCGGCAGGAATGTGTCCAGCGGCAAATCTCAGGGGGATCACAGGATGTGGCAGTGCGTGACTCAACTGAGCCAGAAGTTCAATCTGGAACTTCAGGCCCGCGGTCTGAACGCTGTCCTGCCTCATGACCTTGAGCTGGTGCTGTCCCTGCCTCAGTTTCTTCAGCAGCTTGGCGAGGGCAGAGGGAGAAAAAAAAAAAAAGAAAAAAGGCCGCTACTTCTGGACAGTGGATGAGGTGCCCAGGCCTAGGGGCAAGTCCAGGCCTTCAAAGTGTCCCGAAGGAGCGGGTGGGGACCCCCTCACCTGAGGGGGGACCTGAGGCAGCGCTGGGCCGGGGGACCCCAAATTTGGCAGAGGTGGAGAAAGTCAGCTGGAGGGGGTCAGCGCGGGAGCCGGGCGGGTAGGCAGAGATGGGCAGCCCAGAGTGGGCGGCAAGGGCGAAGTAAACTCCTGGGCTCTGCGAAACAGGGGCCCGGCCGGGTGATGCGAACCGGGGCAGCTCGGGGTGGTGGCGGCCGGGGGCGACGCGGCGGGCGGTGCCGCGGGGTCCGCGCTCACTCACCGTGCGGCGGCGGCGGCGGCGGCGTGGCTCCAGGCGGCCCCGGCCATCCAGCTGCGGCGCCGCGCCCCGCCCCGGGCCAGCCCCGCCCGGCCGCCCGGCCCGGAGCCGCCCCCCGGCGCGGCCACGTCACACGGGGCCGGGCCCGGAACCCGTCGCTGCCGCCGCCGCCGCCGCTGCTGCTGCTGCTGCTGCTGCTGTAGCCGCCGCCCTCCGCGGGGGCCCCCGGGGCTGAGGGGGAACGGCGGCCCAGGGCGCTTCCGCCTCGCCTCCTGGGGTTGGGGGGACCCGAACGGACAGCGCACTTCCGCTCGGGGCGGCTAGCTGTGGCGGACGGAAGTGAGGTTCCCCCGACGGAGGCCGCGCCCCGGCGGGGACGACGACCGGGCCCGGGCGACTGGACTTGGTCGGTCGAACGGCCAGGGCTGCAGTCCCGCCCGCGGCCGCACGGGGGCGCGCCAGGCTGCCGGACGGACCAGCCCCGCTAGTGGCCCGAGCGAAGCGGCCGTCTCGGGGCTCCGATGGGGCGGCCGCGGGGTGCTCCTCCTCTGAGTCAGCTCAGCCTGGCTCCTCCAAGAACCCGGGAAAGGGGAAGTGCCCGCCGCAGGGAGGGGCCTGGCCCCCGGGAACCTCAAAAGAGGGAATTTTATTCTTACTCATCGAATTATTTTTATGCTTTGGTTTTTCACTGGGAACCTCAGGCCACGGTCACCAGGGCTTTTGTAACCCTTTGGGGTCCAGTGCCTGGTGACCGGACAGAGCCCGGGCGGGGACGGGCAGGGCAGCAAAGGGCTTGTGCCTGGCCTCCTCCGCACTCCATACCTACTGTGTGCCCTTCACTCTGTCTGCAGTACCTGGGTGGGTCCTCATTTTGTCCTCTGAGGAGGGAGGGACCAGGGCCGGAGGGGTCAGGAGCTTTGGGTCCTTGCTTACTTGTGAGTACAATGGAGCGCGACGTCATCAGTGCCCCCCCACACACACACTATGGCAGGCCCCCCTGGCTCCCTGGCACCCTGTCACTTCTCCCTCTATTGGTCTTTTAATTTTATTTATGGGAAAGGTGAATCAGATTTACAGACAGGAGGGATAGAGATGTTCCATTCACCGGTTCACGCCCCAAATGGCGGCAATGACTGGAGCTGCAGCCAGGAGCCGAAAGCCTTCTGCAGGTCTCCCATGTGGATACAAGCTCCTCTATTACTTTCCCAGGCCACAAGCAGGGAGCTGGATGGGAAGTGGAACAGCCAGTACATGAACTGGCACCTCTATGGGATGCTGGCACTTGCAGGTGGAATTTTAACCTATTGAGCTGGACTCAAACCACCTTCTAGTCTTAGAACCCCAGCTACTGGTGGGCAGAAAGAGCTGTGTGTCCCCCCAAAAACTCACCCCAAGCAGGCCCACAGATCGGTCAGGACACCTGGCTGTCCCTATATCTACCCTGGCAACGAATTCTAAGATGGAAGGCCCAAGTCTGTTTGTCCCCAAGGGGAGGAAGACACTCAGAAAATCTGCTGCCCCAGGAATTCTCCAACTGCCCCCCTCCACGTATGCAAATGACCCCACTGTATGCAAAACACTTCACAATATGCAAATGATTTCACAATTACCAAGTCAGTATTTTGGCCTCTGAGGGTTGAGGGCTTTGGCCAGGGGATGGACAGTGCGGGGCCAGAAAAGCCCCCTCCTGCCCACTCCCCCCTGAGCTGGAACTTCCACAGTGAGACTCAGCTGAGCTTGGAGTCCTGGGGCAGTGAGTGGGACAGTGGGGGCCAGAGGCTGGGGTAGACCAGGAGACCAGGTAAAGGAGGCCAGGGTACCTGAGATGGGATTGTGTTTCAGCACAGTGGGTGGTGGGAGTTTGCAGCGGTTGTTACACAGTTTATAAAGAACCAGAAGGAAGGTGTGTGTAACTCTCCCTGCAAAGGAATGATCCATGCTGGGGCCTCCGTTGTGGCAGAGTGGGTTAAGTTGCCAGCTGGGGCACCAGCAGCATCCCATAGGAGCACTGATTTGAGTCTTGGCTCCTCCACTTTTTTTTTTTTAATTAGAACCGGCACCCATATGGTACCCTGGTGCATTCTTTTTTAAAGTCAGATATACAGAGAGAAGAGAGAGAGAGGAAGATCTTCTGTCCGATGATTCACTCCACAAGTGAGCGCAACGGCCGATGCTATGTCGATCCGAAGCTGGGAACCAGGAACCTCTTCCAGGTCTCCCACGTGGGTGCAGGGTCCCAAGGCTTTGGGCTGTCCTCGACTGCTTTCCCAGGCCACAAGCAGGGAGCTGGATGGGAAGTGAAGCTGCCGGGATTAGAACTGGCACCCATATGGGTTCCTGGTGCGCTCAAAGCGAGGACTTTAGTTGCTAGGCCACAGCGCTGGGCCCAGCTGCTCCACTTGTGATCAGACTCCCTGCTAACATACCTGGAAAAGCAGCAGAGGATGATTCAAGTACTTGGGCCCTGTGCCCATGTAGGAGAGACCCAGATGGAGTTCCTGGCTTCTGGCTTTGGCCTGGTCCAGCCAGCCGTTTGGGGAGTGAATCAGGATGGAAGCTCTCTCTCTTTCTCTCTTCCTCCTTCCTCTGTGTAGCTCTGCCTTTCAAATAAATCTTTCCATAAAAAAGAAGTGTTGAAGGAAACGGGTGTACCGACCCCTAGATTTGATCAGTACACATGGTATACCTGTGTCAGATGCTTACGCTCGCCCCGTAAATATGTGCAATCAAAAACCCTTCAAATTGGATCTGCCAGGGGCTTCCACGCGCAGTGGTAAGAGAACTGAGATGTGGAAATATTTCATATGATCTACTACTTTGACATAATGACAAAAAGAAACTTTGTAAAGGTGTTTGCGGTTACTAAGTAATGGAGTGTATAAGTCTGTGTATTATGGATAAGTATAAATATGGAAGATCACACATCAGAGTGATATGGTGGGGACAACTAACAAGGAGGGGGAGGACGAAGCGCAAAAGGGAAAGAACACATGAAAACCTCCCATGGGGGCCCGACGCGGTGGCCTAGTGGCTCAAGTCTTCACGAATGCGCCGGGATCCCACATGGACGCTGGTTCTAATCCCAGCAGCCCTGCTTCCCATCCAACTCCCTACTTGTGGCCTGGGAAAGCAGTCGAGGACGGCCCAAAGCCTTGGGACCCTGCACTCGCATGGGAGACCTGGAAGAGGTTCCTGGGTCCTGGCTTCAGATAGGTGCAGCACCAGCTGTTGCAGTCACTTGGGGAGTCAATCAGCAGACATAAGATCTTCCTCTCTGGCTCTCCTCCTCTCTGTATACTTGACTTTGCAATGAGAATGAATAAATCTTAAAACAACAAAAACAAACCCTCCCATGGGGGCCGACGTTGGTGCCATTGTCAAGTCACAGCTCGTGATGTTGGCTTGGTTAGCGTCCCAGTCCCACCTCTGGTCCAGCTTCTTGCGATGTGCAGGGAGGCAGCCGGTGATGGCTCAAGTACTCCCTGGCACCTGTGGGAGACTTGGATGAAGTTATGAAATCCCAGGCTTCTGGCTTCAGCCTGACCCAGCCCTGGCTGTCACAGCCATTTGAGGGGTGAGCTAGAAGGTGGGTCTCTCCACCTCTCTGTATATCGGACTTGCCAATAAAAATAAAACTTAAAAAAAAAGAAGCACTAAAAACAAGACATAGAAGATGGAATTGAAATTCGTGTCAAATCCTAGGCATTCTGGGACGTCAGACAAATGGATCTACAGCTCTCCAGGGTGGAGCCAGGCAGGTCGCGGTCCACCTTGGCTGGCCAGTCCCGGCCCCGGCAGCCCAAGGCCCCCTCACCAATGAATTGATGTGTCGGAAATCACTCACCTGTGCTTATCATGGAGCAAAGAGTGTGTGGTCCCACTGAATGTCTTTTTCTTTGTTGGATTTATTTTGTTTATTTGAATGGGAGAGTGACAGGAGCAAGGAAGAGAGAGAGAGAATTGATCTTGCATGCACTGGTTCACCCCACTGCTGGCCATGACAGGGACTGGGCCAGGCTGAAGCCAGGAGCCAGGAACTCCATCTGAATGGCAGGGGCTCAGATTCTTGGGCCATCACCTGCAGCCCTCCTAGGCACATTAGCAGGCGCTGGGTCAGAAGCTGCACAGCATTACAAGGGATGTCTTAGTCTGCTAGCCCACAGTGCTTATATCCTCGCTTTAAATCTTTATCTGTTCTGTAATATTTTTTTATTCCCATATATCCACATATATGGATAATGTAATATCTACTTCCCCGGGTCTGGTGCTGTGGGGTAGCAGGTAAAACCACCACTTTGAGACACCAACGTCCCATATGGATGCTGGTTCGAATCCTGGCTGCTCCACTTCCCATCCAGTTCCCTGCTTGTGGACTGGGAAAGCAATGGCGGATGGCCTATGTCCTTGAGTCCCTGTATATATGTGGGACACCTGGAATGAGATCCTGGCTCCTAGCTTTGGGTTGTTCCAGCTGCAGCCATTGAAGCCATCTTGGGAGTAAACCAGCAGCCCTGTTTCCAGCATGGTCCCTTCTTGCCTGCAACACGTGGGCACCGGTGAGACGGTGCAAGCTTAAACACACAGCTCCATGAAGGTCCACTTGGTCAACTCCATGTCTGCTTGCCTCCTCTTCGGGTGCAGCAGGGGCAGGGGGTGGCAGTCTTGTGCAGCATGCACTGGCACCCAACCTTAAGGGGCTCTTCTTCTTTATTATTATTTTTTAATTATTATTTTAGATGATGCTCACACAATTGATCAGAGTGGGGAGGATCTAGGGTTAGGAAAAAGTGGGTGTGAACATTGTTTCTAAACTTTCTATTTCTGTGGGGAGGGGGGAGATATAGGAAGAAGAAGCCTCCCAACCACCCCAGTACCCAGGGATGGGGAGTAGCTAGCCGATATCAACCCAGGGTCCCGATGTGACGGAAGTGCCAAGGCTTCTGCCCACGTGGATGCGATAGTTCTGAAATACTGTCAATCTCACCTATCTACAGAATTAGGAAATTCTTCCAATGTCCATTGGCTGACATAGTTGACCTTAGTGTGTCTACTTGCCCAAATATTTCTGTCATAGCTTGACTGGGGTAGTTGTCCAACATGTTGTATTCTCCAGTCTCTGCTATGGTACCAGATGTTCTCTGTAGGCCCCAATGGGCTTCCGTATCCTACATGTGCGCCAAGGCCTGCTGTCCACCACTCTGTCCTTTATACTGAGGAGGACCAGGTGGGCCCATGGACCCAGGCCTGGCAACCCATGTCCCACTGGATCCCTGAACCCTGGGGGCTCTCAGATTTTTTTTTTTTTTTAAGATTTATTTATTTCACTTGAAGCACAGATTACAGAGAGAAGGAGAGACAGAGAAGGGTCACTCCTCAAATGGCTGCAATAGCCAGAGCACCACGGGTCTCCCAAGGGGCCCAAGCACTAAGCCCATCCTCCACTGCTTTCCCAGGCCATATGCAGGGGGCTGGAGCAGAAGTGGAGCAGCCAGGACTAGAACAAATGCCCATTTGGGATGTTGGTGCATCCCAAACAGCCTGCTGAACCATTGTGCCAGGACTGGGGCTCTTCTTTAATGCATGTGTTTATTCTGCACCTGCTGGCTTTCTTTACCTCTCTATCCTTCTCCCTGTCTCCTTGGGAGACCCTCCATTTTGTGATAATCAATCCTTTGCTCTTTAAAAATCTTATTAGAAGGGCAGAGAGACAAGATAGAGTCAGGGAGAGAGAGAGAGAAAGGGGGAGAGAGAGAGTGAGAGAAAGAGCATTCTTTTCTGGTGTACTCCCCAAACGCCCACAGTAGCCGTGGGCTGAGCCGCATGGAACCCAGGAGCCAGGAACTCAACCTCCTCAACCTCGGGCTTCCTGCAAAGGTGGCAGCGCCTCAACCAATTGAACCAGCACCTGTTGCCTGCCAGGGCACACAGGGGCAGGAAACTGGAAGCAGAGATCAGCTCAGACTGCCAATCCAGGGGCCTTGGGCAGGATTTGGGCAGTACTACCACACCACATCTGGTGCCTGCCTCAGGAACAGGCTGCTTTTATGCCAGTTTTGAATGGGTTAGTCCCTGTTATTTAAACATATTACTAATGCAGAAAGATACATTATTTCTATGAATTCCCTTGGTACCTTACATACCCACTACATTTTCAGGCTTGCAATAATTTCTCCCAGCATTGTGATGTAGTCAGTTAAGCCTCTGCCTGTAACACTGGCATTCCATATGGGCGCTGGAAGTCCCAGCTACTCTACTTCTGATCAGACTCCCTGTTAATGGGCTTGGAGAAGCAGTAAAAGATACTCCAGGTCCTTGGGACCCTGTGGTTATGTTGAAAGCCCGGATGAAGCTGCTGCCTTTTGTTCAGCCTAGCCTTCACTATTGGCAGCTGCTTGGGGAATGAACCAGCAATCAGAAGAGTCTCTCTCAATAACTGTGGCTTTCAAATAAATAAATGCCTCATAATAAAAAATAGTAATGCTTTCTCAATATGTACTTCTAAGTCAGGAGGGTCATCAGATGTTCTATTTAGCACAAAAACATTAGAAGAGGGCCTGAAAGGATAGCCTAGTGGCTAAATCCTCACCTTGCATCCTCCAGGATCCCATATGGGCACTGATTTGTATCCTGGCTGCTCCACTTCCCATCCAGCTCCCTGCTTGTGGTCTGGGAAAGCAGTCGAGGATGACCCAAAGCCTTGGGACCCTGCACCCCCGTGGGAGACCTGGAAAAAGCTCCTGGCTTCAGATTGGCTCAGCTCTAGTTATTGTGGCCACTTAGGGAGTGAACTAGCAGATGCAAGATCTTTCTCTCTGTAAGTCCTGCTCTCTGTAAATCTGCCTTTCCAATAAAAGTAAATCTTAAAAAAAAAAAAAAGCATTAAAAGGGAGGAATCAACCTTGTGATTTGTAAAGACAAGTCTGCCTTGGCTTTGAATTTCACAGAAAGCTAAGAATTTATCTCCCGGTATAAATCTGATGTTTTGCATCCATGACTTCTGAACTAAAACCACCGATGGAGGCGGTGAGGCTGCGGGTTGATTGGGGCTGGCAGTCACACCCTGCCCTTGAGGGCCAATTGGTCCAGTTTCCATAGCCAGGAGTATCCCAGCTGCGCTTCCCTGCCTTTGGCGCCTCCAGGTGGGGTTCGCGGGGTTCTAGTCTCATTCACATCCTGGGGGAGCGGTCACTTGGGGCGCAGCGTGGTAACAACGTCCCCCTCCCCCTGTCGGAGCCCTAGACCTTCATTTGCATTTCCCTCAGCAGCCCTGAGGCTAAGCACCCTTTGGCCGTTTGCTGGACACAGTGCGTTTCCTCTGCGGTTCCACACCGACCCGGGTCTGCCCCTGTTCCCGAGGGACCGGGGTTCCTGCCGCTCAACCCCCTCGGAGGCTCCTCCACCTCGCCCAGCCCCGTGCGGGGTGCGCCTCTGTGTGTGTGGGTGCTGGGGAGTGCGCCTCTGCGCCACAGGCCCTGCCTAGGGGCCCCTCTGTTTCCCGGAGCCCGAATACGCGCGCTCGTGTGAAGCAGCACCTGCTGGCAGCGAGGCACGCCGGAGCAGGATGGTCGGTCCCTTCCGCTGCCCACCTGGGGGCCGGCGCCCTCTCCGCTCGGCCGGGCAGCTGCGCCCCGCGCTCCCTGGGGGGCGGGGGCCTGCGGCGGGGCCCGGGACGGGGGCGGAAGCTGCCGAAGCAGATAAGGGCAGAGGGTGGCTTGCGGCGAGACTGTGCGGGACGCTGACGCCCTCACCGGGCGATCTCCCCCCTCCATCTCTCCTTTCCCGTCACTCCCTCCACCCCACCCCAGCATCCCGCATCTCCTAGCCTGAAGGTCCACTCTACCCTGCCACTCCCAAGCCTGGGACATCCTGGGCAGGAGACCCAAGGGAGGGACAGGAGATGGGGTTGGCCTACCCTGTAGCCTGGGGTGAATTCAGCTGAAAGCGTGGGAGCAGGAACCCCCGCTCTGAATGGTGGGCGCACCTCTCATTGCCCTGCTGCACACCTTCCTGACTTCAGGCTCCCTTCATCTTGTTCTGGATGAAAAGAGCCTAAACACAACCAAATGCAAGGGCAGGTGGTCCTTGGGGACCACGACTATAAGTGTGAAAGGACCAAACTCGGGGTTCCTGACCCTGAGGCTGGAGGCATGGAGCAGACAGGAAGGACCCTCCTGGGCACGGGCTGGTGTCTCTGACTTGGAGGTGGGTGGGGACTGGGGTTCAGTCCCTGGCAAGGCTGTGTGCCCTTGGGAAGTCCCCTGCCTGGGTTTCCTTGCAGGTTGCCTGGCAGTCCGAGTAACACCTACAGACCTAAGCTGTGATGAGGCTGGGATGAGATCATGCATGAAGAAGGGTGAGCCTTCTGTGAAATGTTCAGGGCCACAAGAGAGGCCATTTCTGGGTTGAGTCACTGACCCGGGGAGTTGCCCCTGCAGAGCCAAGAACATCTGATGCCAGGCTTAGCCCCCCCATAGCAACAGAGAGAGATCTTCAATCTGCGGGTCTGGGCCAGGTTGAAGCCAGGAGCCAGAGACCCCAGTGTGGCCTCCCAGGTGGGAGGCAGGGCTCACCTCAGCAGGAAGCTGGTACCAGGGGCTGGGTGTTGATGTCAGGTCCTCAGATGTGTGGACTGTAAGCATCTTAACCGCTGGGCTAAATGTCCTCCTCTTTCCCAACCACCGTCCCCCAAGGGGCTTTGTCATCTAGGAGGGCTGCCCATCTTTGTGGATTCTGTCGTCTCTACTCCCAGGAGCACTTGAGGTTGAGATTGTTCAAACTCTGATATCCTGCAGCTTGGAGCAAGAGGAGCAGCAGACTCTGGGGTCGGGGACAGAGCCAAGAGGCTTGGGTGGAATTTGTGGCTGCAGACCTGGGCAGCAGGGGCACTCACCAAGGCTGCGAGTTCTCTTCCATGCAAAGAGGACCACCTGGGCCAGCACTGTGGCATAGCCACCACCTCACATGAATGCCAGTTCGAATCCCAGATGCTCTAGTTTTTCTTTTCTTTTTTTTTTTTTAATATTTATTTATTTTTATTGGAAAGGCAGATATACAGAGAGCAGGAGAGACAGAGAGGAAGATCTTCCATCCACGGATTCACTTCCCAAGTGGCCACAACGGCTAGAGTGTGCCAATCTGAAGCCAGGAACTCAGAGCTTCTTCCGGGTGTCCCACGTGGTTTTAGGGTCCCAAGGCTGTCCTCGACTGCTTTCTCAGGCCACAAGCAGGGAGCTGGATGGGAATCAGGGATGCTGGGATTAGAACCTGCACCCATATGGGATCCCAGGCTGTGCAAGTCAAGGACTTTAGCTGCTAAGCTACTGTGCTGAGCCCAGCTGCTTTGCTTTTGATCCAGCTTCCTGCTGATGCACCTGGGAAGGAGTTCAAATACATGGGCCCCTGCCACCCATGTGGGGAACACAGATGAAGCTCCCGGCTCCTAGCTTCAAACTGGGCTACCCCCAGCTGTTGCATCTGTCTCTGTAATCTTGTTGTTAAAACATAAAGGAGCTAGGAGGCCTCGTGGTTTTTTGCACAGTGTCCACTGGACAGGGGGATGGTAGTCCTGAGATGTGGCCCCTGTAGGTGGTTCTCCTTCCGGCCTGCTCTCCGCCTGTCTCCTGCTCTGTGAAGTGGGGCTCAGGAGCCCTATAGCTGCAAGCATTCCCAGATGTTGTGGATGTAGAGTGCCGCCAACTGTTGGGATAAGTCATGGCTGGCCAGGTGTGAGAGCGGTGTGGGAAGCACCAGCAGGCCCGCCCAGATCTGTCCCACACCCAGAGCAGGGCGGTTTCTTTCCCCTGCCTCCTGCCCTTTCACAGTACAGGATGGATCCAAGCTATACCAGGGACCCTGGGGTGCTCTGAGAACAGGCCGTGATTCCCAGCCTGACTCTGGCAGGTGGGGGCCAGAGGAGAGAGGAAGTGGGGGCCTCTGGGGCAGTTGCAGGATGACACTGGATACCCCATGACTCCATTCTACGGCTTCTTGTGTCTGTCAGTGCATACCTTCAACGGAGACACCCCTCTTCCCATTTTCCACATGGTGAAACTGAGGCTCTGGGAGATGAGGTCATGCACCCAGACCTACACACAGCACCTGCTCTGCACCCCGCTGAGCTCACTTGGACCCCAGGAGTAACTGCCACTTGGATGTTTGTGTCTTCCTGCCTGACAAGGTTGCAGGTACACTAAACTAAGGCTCCCTGGGGCCGAGGCCTGGCTCTCTCTCTCGAGCCCCCAGGGCCAGAGAGGAGCACCAAATCTGCAGCCAGTGGAAGAAACGAGCACCCCGTGTTAGAGGGGCGTCCAGGCGAGGCCCTGGCAGGAGGAGGATGACTCCTAGTCGGCTGGACTTGGTTTACTGCGGTTCCCAGAGCTAACCAGAAAGTTTCAGAAATTCTTTTCTTACCTTAAAAATCCATTCAATTTCCCTCTCCATGTGGGCCATTTCCTGCTCAATCTTTTACCTGGCTGGGGGCGGGGGGGAGGGAAGGGGAGGCACTCAGGGCAGGTTGGAGCTGCCTGCTAGGGGTCAGGGCTCCTTCCCCTGTGCCATGGGCCCCAGGCACCTGCTATGTGGCCTAGTCTGGGAGAAGCGTAAGGTCAGGGCTGCCACCGTCCTGGGCAGGGTCCCTCTGTTCCTGGTACCTTTGTCCATCTTGCCCTCTGAATTTCACTCACAGATGCAGGGGTCCAGCTCCACCACCTGTCCCCATAATCCTTGTCAGGAAGTTGCCGCCTTCCCTTGGTTCCAGGAGGGGCCAGGGTCCAGAGAAGACCCCCTCCCCCCATCTCAGCCTGCCGTTCCTTTCCCCCTGTTGGGTTTTATGTGCCTGGAGGAGCAAACTAGGAAGCTTACCCCTGAGAGATTCCCTTGCCCAAGGGGCACAGCGAGAGAGGCTCCGAGCAGGTGCAGGAGTCTGGTGCCCAGGCGTGCTGAGCACCGGCCAGGAGGAAGGAGGGGAGGCTGGGGGCACCCCAGGGGCTGCTGCCGGGCAGGTCCCCGTGCCCAGGCTAGGGAAGTTTCTTATTTCTCCTGCTCCGACTTCCCCCTTTGATTTATTAAAGCCATGAAATACTCGGCTCTCTTCTCTTTTCCCTGCTCTGCCCGGGGCTGCAGGAGCGCAGGCCTCTCCGGGCGCCCAGCTGCCGCCTCCATCTCAGGGCACATAGCCTGGGGCCTGGCGCCCAGAGGTGAGCAGGGGACAGGGGAGGGGACAGGGCAGGATGAGGAGGGGCCCCAGGCCTCCTAAAGGCAAGCCAGGGAGCAGACCTCCCACCCCTACCCTGGGAACCCCGGGGCCAGGGCTGGGACTTGGACAGAGGGTGTGGCAGGTGTGGGTCTGACTACAAGAGGCTCCCTGGGGTCCCCTGGGGTGGGGGAGGGTGGCGGGCTCTGGGCCAACGGCTCCAGCCAGGCTCAGGGATGGGGCACCCTTGTGGGGTCAGGTTCCGGCAGGCTAGGCCCCTCAGAGCCAGACTCCTGGATAGACCAGAAATGGCTTCTCCCTGACCCCTGACCCCAAACTCTGCTTGAAGGGTGGCCAAAGTCAGCCTGGCTCAGGCCGGCCTGGGGATTGGGCTAAGAAGCCTGAAGGTCAAAGAAGGCCCAGGGGGCTGCTGGTTCCCAGGGGCCAGAGTAGAGCTCCCTGGCCCCAAGGTGCGACACAGTGTC
The DNA here is from genome assembly GCF_017591425.1 of Ochotona curzoniae. Taxonomy (NCBI): domain Eukaryota; kingdom Metazoa; phylum Chordata; class Mammalia; order Lagomorpha; family Ochotonidae; genus Ochotona; species Ochotona curzoniae. Next base: position 22,613,747 of record NW_024465859.1, on the reverse strand, counting down.
CCTGGCTGCTGGGCAAGCCCGGGACAGAGCGAGCGGCCTCCCAGCCCCTGTGCCCCTGTGGTAATGGGGCTGTTGGCGTTTTGCAATGGCTCGGGGGTGGGGAGGCGGCGCACACACGCTTCCTGTGGTGACCCGGCGCTTCCTGTTTTCACAGGCGCCCGCCTTGCTGCTGCCGATGTGGAAACAGGGGCAGCTGCAGCCTGGCTGGCTCCAGGCTGGGCGCTCCGACCCTCCCCAGAGGGGCCTGAGTGGGCTCACCACCCCCACAGGCTCCAGACCGGGGCAGTGGGCAACCTAAGGCCCCCTTCTCCCCCCTTTCACTGTGCTAGGCACCCCCCCTCAACCCCCCCATCCCCAACAGCTTCCGCCCAGAGGAAGAGGCCGGGCGGGGGTGTTGCTCTGGCCCAACGAGCAGGTGGTCCCAGAGGTCAGAGGTCAGGGCAGGGGGCCAGGCAGTGTGGACAGCATTAAGCTTTGGGCTCCGCCTTGGCTGAAGGACCCTGATCCCGTGTGACGCACTCAGGCCTTCAGCTCCTCCTGTTATGTCGGACATTTGCGCTGTAATGCCCCTCATCCATTTGTGCCCCACTGGGGACATGCGTGGAATGACCCATCCCAGAAACCTCACCTTTGAGGACAACACTGGGCTCATTGAGGTGGGAATTCATGTGATCCTTGACCGAGTAGTGGGCCCAGGCTGGGCAGACAGGGTGTGGCTGGGACAGACAGAAGACCTGGAAGGATCCCCCATGCCCCTCCCCAAACAGGGGGGAAAGCCTGGGGAACCTTTTTGTCCAGCCAGCCACAAGGAGGGGTGGCCACCTCCCTCGCCTTGTCCTCCAGGGACTGGGGGTAGGGTGGTAGCAGGCAGCCTGTGTCCTTGCCCACCTGTCCGCCCCTGGAGAACCAGGCCTGAGGCCGGCCGGCATTGACTGTCTTCCCTCTTGTTTTTGAACTGAGAGTGCAAGAAGTGGAGGAGAGATGACTTGGCTTCTTGCTGAGTTGCTACCAGCAACTGACTCTCGCAGGAAGAGCGTCTTGGCAGAGCGCTCAAGGCCTGAGCCTCCTGGGTACTGACCCCAAGTTCAGCCTGAAGCCACCCCCCGGGCTTCTAGAAGGTTCTGAAATGCTTGCTGCACAAGTAGTGCCTCCCCCACTAAGTCTTAGGGCCCTGCCAGGACTCTGACCAGGAGCCCTCAGGGCTGGCTGGCTGGCTGGCTGGCTGAGGTGTCTGGCTGGCATGGCCCTTACTAGCGTGCCCCCAGTCCCGGGCTGGGTGCTGAGCTGGCAGCTCCACAGCTGCTTTAAGGCCCAGTTATAAATAAGCCCTGTGTGGCCGAGTCATCAAGTTCTACCGCTCCTCCGGGCCAGCTGCATCACCTCAGTGACCACAGGTGGGGGCTGCCCAGGGCTGGGCCCACCCGACCCTTCTCCCATGTCAGGCCCCATGCTGGCCGGACTGAATGCCTTTGCCGGCGAATGGGGCAGGAGTGGGATTTGGGGGAGGGCTCTCGGATGCGAGCTTTGAGCATCTGGTGGCTCCTGGCGGGCCCTGGGCCTCCCTCGGCCCAGGCCACATGTCGCCTTCCTGGAGCCAGCAGTTCTTCATAAACCGAAACCCGGAGAAGTGAAGTGGCTGTGGCCAAAGCAGCTCCAGGCCCCCAGCCCCCACTCCCACTCCATCCCCGACAGCCCCAACCCCCGCTCCACAGGGCTTCCTCTTTCCTTCCCTGCATGGCTCCCCGGCCTCCCACTGGCCAGCCGAGCCCCCGGACACCCTGCTCGCCTTGCACAGTGACCACCCCTGGCACACCATCCCTCCTCCCCTGCGGCCCACCCCAAGGGTCCCCTTCCCCTCTTCATCCTAGGACCCTCGCGTCAGGGTGCCTAGGAGTGGCCCCCTGCCGCCGGGCCCAGCCCATTCCCACAGTTCTCAGTTCCCCTTCGCTCTTGGAAAAGCTCCAACTCCAATGGCAGCCCCTGGGCTGCGGGGCCCTGCCTGGGGGTGGCTTGCCAGGCACCCTTGGTCTTCATGGTGGCCTGGAGGGACAGGAGTCCAGGGGCTGTGGTGGAATCAGAGTACCTGGGGCCTCCTGGAGGACATGGGAAGCCGCAGCCATCATGGTCCTCAAGTTACACTGTGTGGGGGCCCCATGTCCAGGATGGATTTGGGGCAGGGAGAACCCCCTACCCCTGCCCAACTCACCAGCCAGCCTAAGTGTTCAGAAATTGGTATCAGGTTGGGGAGGAAGGGAGTGAGACGGCGGGGGATGACATCCTCATGATTAATTAGGCCGCCCTGGCCTGCAGCTCACGGCGCTCAGCTCACTATGAACACGCAGCAGGCTGCTCCCTGAGTGGCCATTGAACAGAGAGAGGAAAGCATAGGCTGAAGGACGCACATGGCTGTGCCAAGGGCCCATGCTGGGATGCTGGGATGCTGGCAGCAAGCTGCCAGGCCCAGTGCCCTGCCGGCTCCCTCTGACAGTAGCTCACTCCAGCTCATGCCTCGGTGGCCCTCCCAGTCACCTGCTGAGGACAGGAGCAGGGCGAGCCTGAAGTTTAAGGGCAAGCAGGACTGGGACTACAGAACCCCAGATGGGGCCGCCTGCCTTCGGGTTCAGCCCAGGCCTTGCCAGGAAGGCTCTGCCTGCTGGCATGCCAGCCGGGGCAAGGCCTGGCCTGAGCCCACTCTGCCCCAGCTGGCTGGCTGGGTCCCCCACAACCAGGCCCTGAAGAACCCCTAGTCCTATGGGAAAAGCTGATGGAGTCACCCAGTTTGGAGCTAAGAGGGTCTCAGAGATGGTGGGCTGCAGGGAGGGGCAGTGAGTACTGCCTGGGCTGGTCCTGGGACCAGGAAGGAGTATACCAGCCAGAGCTGAGTCATGTACATACACACACACACCCGTGTCTGGGCTGTGTAGCAGTTCCCACGGCCTGTCCTTCCTCAGACCTAGTGAACTCCTACGTATCCGTCAAGGCCCATGGACACCTCATAGTGTGACCAGTCCTGGCCAGACCTCCTTCTTCCTTGCCTAGGGTCCCAAGCAGAGCCAGAAGCCAGGCCTCCTTGGTCTCAACACCCTGGCCAGCCCCACCCGGCCAGGCGTCTGCTCCCTGGCTCCAGCCCCCGCCATCCCCTGGTCCGAAAAGCGCAGTTTCCCTTTTCTGGGTGACCACACGCCTCGCACAGGGAATTTCCACCACAGCCTGCGGAGCCTCTGATTCACTCAGGCCTTGCACGGAGTTAACTCCTTCCAGGCCCCCGGCCCGGTCTTCCACACCCGCACCCTGGGCTGCCTCCCACTCCCAGCTGGGACACTCTCCCCACCTCCAGGGACCTGGAGGCAGCCCAGTGCTATCCTCCACGCTGAAGGCCGCCCCTCACTCTCTGGTCCGAAAGGGCCCGCTCTCTACCCCGTTGCACCCACAGATCTCTGTGCCCAGGGGGTCATGGCCCAGGACCCCCCGGGGCTGAACTCAGGTTTTGGGAAGAACATGGCCTGTGTCCCAGGGCTACCTCGGGCCCTCTGTGTCTTTAAGGCCTGGGGCAGGAGTGTGCACCCTGAATTCAAGCCTCACCGATACTCCAGAAAATGAGCAGGAGCTCCAACCCAGAGCCTGGGTGGGCAGGGGTCACCACTAGCATCTCCACTTCAGACCCAGCTGGTTTTGCCCTTGATCAAAATGGCCCAGGACCCCACAGGTGGAGCCTGCCAGCCAGCTCCCCTGCATTTTTGCACTGCTGGGCTGGGGAAGAGGGGACAGCCACTCTCCACCCTCCCCCGCCCCACCTCCTCCCATGGGGTACGGGCATGTGCAACTTAGGTCTCCTGTCAGCTAAAGGGTCTCCAGGGTCACACCCCTAATCCCTAAAGGGATCAGTAAAGCTTGAGAGACCCGTGGGGCAAGTGTGCACTAATAGACCCCCACACTGTCCCTGGCTCAGGCTATGCCATCGCTTGGTGCAGGCCACAGAACAACCGTGGGAAGCAGGGCTGGCGGCTGCTGCTGTCCTGGCTGCGGGGAAGTCACACGGCCCATCCGTGGTAGGGAAGATCCCTGGGATCCTGGGGATCAGGAGAAGGTGGAGGGGGCTGTGCAGAAGAGGGGGCCGGGGGTGGGGAGTGGCTCCTGCGCTTGGCGGGTGAGCAGGGGTGCGGTGCTGCCCGTGGTGAGCAGGCGGAAGTGGCTGTGGGTGGCGGTGGGTTTGAGGTGCCGAGTGATGTGGCCAAGAGGTGAGCTCCTGTCTGCAGGCCTGGTCAGCAGGAGACACGGGTGTGGCGGAGGTGGCCGGGATTTGGGGCTCAGAGGTTGGGGGGTGGGGTGGGGAGGAACCTGGGCCTCCTCTCTGCTGGGGCTGGGGTATGAGGGGTCAGGAGCTGTGGTAGAATGGGAAGGAGAGACTGAGGCAGGGAGTGACCTGGGAGACAGCCTGGAGGAGGTGAGCCCTTGAAAGGCAGGGGTCTTGGGGTGTGAAGGAGACCCCAGGGGGTTGGGAGTGGTGGGGTGGGTGGGGGGTGGCGCAGCTGTGAGCAAGGGCTATGGGAGACTGAGAAAGAGGTTCTGGGAGTATGGGTTTGGGGCTGGCGGCAGCGGGAGGGCTGGCCCCAGGGCTGGGGGAAGTGGAGAAAGGCTGGCCGTTCTGTTGGCTACAGGCCCACCCACCTCCCGGCACAGGCCTTGCAGGTTTGAGTTGCAGCTTGTGGATGGACAAGAGCCAGGGGAGGATTTTCAGGCAGGGAAATACCCGTGGGAGAAACTCAGGGTCTGGACAGCCCCAGCTGTGTGCCCTGAGCCTGCCCCTCCTCAACCTGATAAGCCCCTCCATCTCCCACCCCACTGCCCCACAGAGCTGGCTCAAGGTGGGGATATAGCTTGCAGCCCTTTCTTATAGCACTACCTGCCCTGCCTCCACAGACGGGGCGGGCCCCCGGGGTGAGCTGTCATCTGTACCCTGGATGGGCTATGGGGTGCCTGCTGCCAGCCACCTCCAAGCTTCATGGTGCCCTGGACATGATAACGGCATCAACTACAGGTTTGGTCACAGAGAATGCACCTGCCACAGAGTCCATTTTGCCCAGAATCAATGCTCAGCCATTGCACTGCCTTATCCCCACAGCCACAGGTCCAGTTGGGCCTCTCCATGGTGCCCGATTCACATTGCAGCCCAGCGCAGGTGCACGCAGCTTTCCCCACCCTCTCTTGCTCTGGTCCAGAACTCTGCACTGGCAGTTTGGCCTGAACGTCCATTGTCTGCTCACTTGTCCCCACCCACTCTGCTCCTTACCGCCTGCCATGCCGTGCACGGGGCATACCCACCTGCTCTGGTTTTTGTTTTTTCTAAGTTTCACAAATTTTCCTTGTATTTGAAAGCCAAGGAGACAGAGCATCCAGTGGTTCTCTCGCTCCCCAGATGCCTGCAACAGATGGAGCCAGAATGGAATCCAGAGCTTGGAGCTCCACCCAGATCTCCCAGATGCAGAGCAGGGACCTAAGCACTCAGCCTGTGAGCCGCTGCCTGCCAGGGTGCATCTTAGAAGGCAGCTGGGAACAGAGGTGGAGCCAGGAGTCCAACTTGGCCCACCCTCACCCCCACCCCACCCATATGCTCTCCCCAGCTGTGGGAAGCTCCATACAGGGGGTGGGGGTGGGGTGGAGCCTTGGCTTATTGCATTTCTCAATGCCCTGAGGCTCCCCGAGGCCAAGGCTGGAGCTGGGGGAGCCTTGAGGGGCCCAGGCGGCACAGGCTGGTGGGGCCTGCTGAGCCTCTCCCAGTGTCTCAACCGGGAGAGGAAGTTGCGAGACGGCCATTTCTGTGCACAAGCTCAGCGCTTTCTGGTCAAGAGGCCTGTGCTTTCCCACATGCCCTGTCACACCCCGTGGGGGGCCGGTTGCTAGAAACGTGGCATGCCATTTCCTCATTTTTGACTGTTCTGGGCTGAAGTTTGGGGGTCCGTGAGGTCAGGGGTCATGTTTCAGGACACCTGCCTGAGTTTCCCATCGCCAGCTGTTGTGTTAGCACCCCACCCACCCCCATGCCCACAGTAGGGCCATGAGCGAGACCTCAGCACCCTAGACTTGCTCAGTCTGTGTCACTCTGCAGGGCCCAACCCTAGGCGGTCACCCACAGGCCTAGCAGGGCAGGGACAAAGCGCAGCAGGAGCTCCTGGTACAAGACTGAACAAGTACAAGTAATATCAATGTGACAAAATCTGCCATTGATCATCAGCCAGCTCCACATTTAAAATAACACTGCCCACCAGTGGGTACTTGGCACAGCACTGGGGGGAGCGGTGCTGTACTGCTGTGAGTAAAGCGCCACCTGCATTGCTAGCACCCCATGTGGGTGCTGGGTTAAGTCCTGGCTGCTCTATTTCTTAACCAGTTTCTTGCTAAAGCACCTGGGAAGCAGGGGAGGATGGCCCAAACACTTGGGGCCTCTGTACCTGTGTGGGAGACCTGGAAGAAGCTTCTGGCTCCTGGTTTTGAGTCAGCTCAACAATAACCTTGCAGCCATTTGGGGAGTGGACCAGCAGATGGAAGATCTCTCTGTATCAATCGCTGTGACTCTTTTTCAAATAAATAAATATTAAATAAAATGAAATGAAGCAAAGACTCCATCTGGGATCCCTCACATCAGGTGTCAGAGTGCCTGGGTTCAGTCCAGCTTCCTGACACCGCACGCCCTGGGAAGCAGCGGCTGACGGCTCAAGGACCAGCGGCTCTGCCACCCACGGGCCACACCGGATGGAGTCCCTGGCTCCTGGCTTTGGCCTGGCTCAGCCCTGGCTAGTGCAGGTGTTTGACAATGAACTAGGGGATGGGAGCTCTCTCTCTCTCTCTATATATATATATCTCAAGGGCAACATGACAAAATCTATTGTTTATCATCAGCCACCTCAACGTTTAAAATAACACTGCCCACCAGCGGGTACTTGGCACAGCACTGGGGGGAGTGGTGCTGTGGTGCTGTAAAGCCTCCACCTGCATTGCTAGCACACACACACACACACACACGCATGTGTTATATACTATATGTAAGTTATATATATAGTATACACATACATATTTGCTTTTCAAACAAAATGGAACAGAAACATTTAGAAGGAAATAACATGCCGTTTGTCCCAGGAACTTGTGGCAGGCATGTATCTGACCAGGTATAGGTGAGTATAAGTTATGAACCACAGCCTTATTTATAACAGCAAAGGGGAAACAAATGCCCTTCAATGAGAGACCAGCTAAATTATGATGGCACAAAAATAAATTCTGACAATGAAATGCTAGCCAACAAGGGGAAAAGCACAGCCCTGTGCAACAGTGCCAAGAGGAAAAGGGTTCTCAAAGGGGCGTGTGCCACAAACCTCCCCTTACGGAGTGCTGGCAATATTGGTTACGGTGATGATGATGATGATAATTTGAAAGGCAGAGGTGCAGAAGTGGTTGGGAAAAGATAGAGAGAGAGAGACGTCACTCCTCCCCTGGTTCATTCCTCAAATAGCCAGAGCCGAGCTGATCTGAAACCAGGAGCCTCCTCTGGGTCTCCCACATGGGTGCAGGGGCCCAAGCACTTGAGCCATCTTTTAGGTCACTAGCAGGGGATTGCAAAGGAGAAGGAGCAGCCAGATTCAAGCCAATGCCCATATGGGATGCTGACATCACAGGTAGCAGTTTAATTTGCTATGGCACAATGCTGGCCTCATGTTTTAGGTCTTGACCTGGCTGGTGCTTACATAAATGTTAGCTTTATGATGTATGATATAATGTATAGATGTAATAGATGGATATAACATTCATTTGTTTTTTTGAAAGGCAGAGTGACAGGGAGAGAGAGAGAAGGAGAAAAAGAGATCTTCTACCCACTGATTCAGTCCCCAGATGACCACAATAGTCAGGGCTGGGCCAGGCCAAAGCCAGGAGCCAGAAGATCTATCTGGGTCTCCCACATGGTAGCAGGGTTCCCAAGTACTTGGACCATCCTCCATTGCTTTCCCCCAGTGGAGCAGCCAGAGCTCAAACTGGCACTCATACAGGAAGCCAGGGTTGCAGGCAGTAGCTTGATGTGCAACACCACGACGCCATCCCCATCAGCCACTTCTTGACTCTTAACGGGGTTGTTGAAACTGTTGTGAGACCAAGTGCACACACCATCCCTCATCTGCTGCAGTTCCGGGCTCATCCTCCTAACGTGGTGCGTGATGCTGAGCCTCCCCTGTGATGGGGAGCGGTGACCCCCACTGCCCAGGATCCCCAGAGAGACGCGTGCCATGTGTTGCTAACCTGGGATACGCTCGGGGCCAGCATTGTGGCCCGGCGGGTAATGGCACCACCTACCACCCGCACGAGAGTCCCGGATGAGACTCCTGACTTCCGGTTTCAGCCTGGCCCAGCCCTGACCATTGTGGTTGTCAGACAAGTGAACTAGCCAATGGAAGACTGTCACTCTGTAGCTCTAAATAAACAGACCCTCTTATCTACCTTTTAATTACAGTACGGATTCCATTGGATGTCTGTTGCTTTTACAATAGACTTTGTGAGGTGGGCAAATTATAAATCCATCTGTCCTAAGTACACCCAAACGGGTCTACTGTGCGGCCATGACAGAGAACAAGGGGCTGACCTTATGGCACAGCGGGCGAAGCCACTTGGGGACACCTGCTTCCCAAATTGGGGTGCCTGGGGTTGCAGCCCACCTCTGCTGCTGGTCCAGCTGCCTGCTGGGATACTGCAACTGGCCAACGATGCTGGCAAGGACATTCTGGCTCCTGACTTTGGCCTGGCACAGCTCTGGCTCTCCCATGTATCTGGAGAGTGAGCCAGCCCGGGGGAGAGCTCTCTGTCTCTCCCTGTCCTTGTCCTGTTACTGTTTCAGATATACCAAGATGAATATATACATTTTTAAAAGACAGCTTCAGAGGTGTGGGCATGAAACAGATTTAGAAAAAGAAACAACCACAGAAGCCCAGGGGAGCAACAGGGAGCCTGTTGCTGCTGTGCCAAATGTCTACAGGATTGCCCGCAGTCAGACACCAGCGGTGGGCCACGGACCACGTCCAGCCTGTGCACCTTGGGGATCTGTTGACTTTTGTACCCTGTACATGTGTCAGCTCTTCAAGAAATACAAGAATTCAAAGTATTTTATTTGTTTGTTTGTTTAGCATTTCATTCCTTGGAGCTCTCCAAGAGTTTTGGTTTCAAGACAACTTCCTATTGACAAGAATGAGAGGGATCCACGCCTTGCTGCCTGAATTCTGGCCCCTTGGCGTCTCTTGTGATGCCCCTGTAGAAAGCGGAGGGAGACAAGCACGTCTGACCTTCCGGTCCTTTCCAGCCCCTCCCAGCCCCTCCCAGCCCCAGCCGGCCTGGGCTCCTGCCCCCCTCTCCTCTGGCCCTCTGGGTGCCCGCTCTTCCAGCCATGCCTGCCCCATCCTCTCCCCTTCTGGCCCCTGAGCCGACTGCTTCCTTACCTTTTGCCCACTTCTTGCTTCTCTCTGTGCCCTCCTATAACCTTTCTGCTTTGTTTCTCTTTCCCTTCCTCACGCTGCCCTGCCCACTCTCTCCAGGCCCTGGCTTCTCTGAGCTCTCCTTCCTACTCTCTCTCCCCACCCCCTCAACCAGGAAGGACCAGCCGTGCCTTGGCTCCCTGCCCCGGGTCTCTCCCCACCAGCTGGGCGACTCAAACCACTAAAATCTGGGAGTACTGGTCCTTGGTGGGCGGTTGGATTGTAAACATATGCTTCAAATCTTGTATTGATTTGGGGGCCGGCAGGTAAAGCCACCACCTGCGAAGCCAGCATCTCATATAGGCGCCCCCTCGAGTTTCAGCTGCTCTGTAACCAATCAAAATCCCTGTTTATGGCCTGGGAACGCAGCAGAGGATGGCCCGAGGCCTTGGGACCCTGCACCCACGTAGAGATCCCAAAGAAGCTCCAGGCTCCCGGCTTCAGATCAGCACAGCTCTGATCATTGCAAGCATTTGGAGAGTGAACTAGCAGATGGAGGAGCTCTCTTTCACTCTGAAATTCTTCCTTTTAAATAAAAATAAGTAAATCATAAAAAATGTGGATGAACAGTTAAATTAGCACATGAACAAACCAAACCAAAAGGCCCGGAACACATGAATGAATAAAAGTAACTGTCAAGGAAGACTTAGTTGTCATGGAGTCCACAACAATGGGCTCACGCGAGTCAGTCACCGGAGCCAGCCTGGCCTTCCTGATAGGGAAGTGGGGAGTGGGGTGGGGGCCGAGGCTCGGCGGACTCCTCTCTCCTTTTGGGGAGGGGCATGCCCAGGTTGCCAGGAGGCCTTAAGTCTTTGGGAGCTGGATTTTTATTTTTTTTTTTTAAATCCCGAATGCAGCCAGAAGGTATCAGCCATGCTGAAATGCAAGCAGGCCCACATGAATTCCAGCTCTTCCCTGCCAGTTAGAGGCACCTGCAGTCAGGGACTCCATCAGCAGGAAGAAGAGAGGGGAGAGGACATAAAGCCAGTGCTTAGAAGACGCTGGAGGGGAAATGGAATGTTCCAGAAGTTTCTCCAGCAGCGTGCTCTCACTCTAGATCAATGGGACCAAAGCTACCTTCGCCCCTCCTCCCACCCTCCATACCTGCTCAGCCACCCTCTGAAGGCAGGAGGCTTCTCCAGCCCTCAGCTCTGAGGCTGGACCTCAGGACCTGACAGAAGCAAGAGGGAAGATGGATGGATGGATGGGAAGATGGATAGGTAGATGGGAGCGTATTAAGGAATGTGTGGAGGAATGAATGGCTGGAAGGATGATATGTGTGTAGATGGTGGATCAGTGGATGGATACACAGATGAATGAGTACATGGATGGATGGACCCTGAGTCACCAGTCCACGAACACACTAAGATGCTTCAAAAATTTTTAAAAAGCCTGTGGGAAAACAGAGGCAGGCATTGTGACATAGTGGCTTAAGCCGCTACCTGGGGTGCCCACACCGGTTCTAGAATACCCATTTAAATCCCAGCTACTCCACTTCCAACCCAGCTTCCTGCGGATGTATCCTGGAATGCAACAGCTCATGGCTCAAGTGTGTGGGCCTCTGGCACCCACAGCAGAGACTCAGAAACCCAGATGGAGTTCCAGGTCCCCCATTGGCCTGGCTCAGCTCAGCTCTTGTGGCTATCTGGGGAGTAAACCTTTCTGTTGCTCTTGTAGATGAAAACACATAAATAAACTTTAAAAATTGTTAGAAAAATAGAATAAAATATAAAATAATTTGTACATAAACCTAAAAAAATTATTCAAGAGGTAGAGTTAGAGATTTCATCTGCTGGTTCACTTCCGAAATGGTCACAATGACTAGGGAAAGGCTAAGCAGAAACCAGAATCCAAAAACTTCCTCAAGCCTCCCACATGGGTGGCAGGCACTCAAGCACTTGAGCCACCTTCTGCTGCTCTCCCAGGAGCATTAGCAGGGAGCTGGATCAGAAGTGGAGTAGCTGGGGCTTGAACCAGTACTACCTAGAGGATGTCAGGTGGGGACTTAACACGCTGTCCCAAAGTGCCTGCTGCCAGTCATGAGCTTCTTGAGCCTGCCTCATACAATGGACAAACCAGACGGAGACAGGAAGCAACAGGTTGACAATGGAGGGACAGACTGATGTATGAACACAGAGATGGCTGGGTGGACCAGGAGATACAGGTTGGGGATAGATAAATGGACAGAGAAAAGGACAAGTGATGGGCAGGTGGATTAAGTGGATAGGTGATGGATGGCTAGGTGGGTGGGCACAGGGAGAGACAAATAGATGAATGATGGGTGATGAGGAAGATTTATAAACCAAGCAGGTGAGACTGATGCTTAGGCAGGGACGGTGGAGGGGGGCAGGGAGGCTGAGATATAGGACTTGGAAACAGACCCCTCCCTCAAGAGCAGTGGGAGTGAGGCAAGTGGTGATACGGGGTTGTCAGAAGCTCAAGGCCTCCCCTGGTGGAAACGGAGCCTATAGGAAGGAACTTGAAGGAAAAAGGAAAGTGGGGCTCCACTGGGCACCCTAAGCCTGAGCCTGGGCCAATCTCGGCCAAGCTGGGCAAGGGGAGCAAGGTGCTTGGGGGTAGCCCTCAGCCAGCCAGGCAGGTCCAGAAAGCCAGGCAGGCCCCATGGGACAGCCTGCACTGACAACCCCCTACCCCCAGGGAACTGGCCGTGGCACCTAGGGATCTCCAAAGAAACAGACATTGGTTGGGTGACAGGACCAAGAGGGAATCTCTGGGCGCTGGCGCTGTGGGAGCAGCAAAGGCCTTGCCACCACCACTGCCCCCCTGCGCAGGCTTCCTCTGGGCAGGGGGCCTGGCCCCCACGGCCTCCCCCGGCCAGCCCCTTGGAGCACCACCTGCCCCGGCCGGCCAGAGACTTCCTGTAGCGTACGCAAGAGATTTATGCAAACCGGCTGGGGCGGTGATGTCACCCCAAGGGGACTATCTCCCAGCGGCAGGCCCTTCGATAAAATCAGGAACTTGCTGGCCCTGCAATGTCAAGGGAGGGGGCTCACCCAGGGCTCCTCTAGCTCAGGGGGCAGGCCCGAGCCCTGCGTCTGGCCCGTGGCCGTCTAGTGCCCCCCTGCCCTGACCCTGGCCCCCCGACGGGACTACCCATCCTAAGGGGCTCCGCACTGGCCCCCACCGAGGCAGGGGATCTTGACCGGCTCGGAGCTTGGCTGAATGTTACAGGCGTGCAAAATGGAAGGGTTTCCCCTCGTCCCCCCTGTGAGTACTGGGGCTCCTCCGCTGGCCCCACTGGGGCCTGTCGGATGCCCACCCGCTTGCCTGCCAACCTTGCCACCCCGCCAGCCCACCCGCGTGCTGCCCTTGGACGTGCTATCAGTGGGAAGACATGCTTCCTCCCCAAACCCCTTGCCGCCAGAAGACCTAGCCAGGAGCCACTGGCTTCTTTGGAGGGCACACGTCCTGGCGGGCTGAGGCTGGGCCCTCAGTGGAGCTGTGATCGGTGGGGCCTGAACGGTTATTTATAGATGGCTTGGGTGGCAGGCAGCAGCAGCTCCGGGCAGGGGTGCCAGGCCGAAGATGGTGAGGGCGGTGGCAGGGTGGCTGGGGAGAGGAGTAGGGGAGCAAGAAGGGGCCTAAGAGATAAGAGGCAGAAATCTTGGCAGGGAAGCCAAGGGGCCGTAGCTTGGGGGCTGTTTGGACACTGTCACGACTTTGGGTCCCAGTGCCCAGCCTGGGGCCTGGCACAGAGGACACAGCTGTTGACCAGCGGGTCTGGGCCTGGGGCCCACAGATCCTAGAGAAGCAGGGCCTGGGCCGAGGGCATGCTTGGTGCAAGCTGGGCATGGGTGGAGGGGAGTTGGCATTGGGGCCAAGGTTCAGAGACAGCCAGGGCAGAGACTTGGGGCTGCCCCAAGGCTGGGACTGAAGTTGGGACAGGTTAGAAACTGGGTTGAGTGTTGGACTGGAGCTGGGACAGAGGCCGACTTGGGGTCAAGGTCAGGGGCTTAGTCTTGGGGGCAGTGGGGTGTGGAGTCACAGCAGTCCCAGTGGGGCACCCCAGTAGGGCTGGGCAGCAGCTCCAGGCAGAACCCCAGTGTCCTCCGCTCTCAGTGACAGTTACAGCCTTGGGCAGGTGTCAGGCGGGCATCCCTTAGAGAGGACCCTTTTCTGTTCCCCTATAGCATGTCCTCTCAGGGGGCTGGTGGGGGGTGCCGGGAAGGGCTGCTGGGGTCTGCCTGCCTGACTCAGCTTTCCCGGCCTCCAGTAGCTCCCTTGTCTGCCCCACCCCAGCTTCAGAGCCCTGGAGGTTCCCAGGCCCCATCTCAGTGGCTGGCTGCGGTGCTGGGCTTGTGGGCTCCTCACTCGGCCGAATGCATGCAGGACCAGCCAGCCTAGCTTGCTTGGCACCCTCAGCCCCCTCGCCTGCCCCTAGGGCCTCTCTGAGCATCTCTGGGAGGGTGGGCTTTTTCTGAGGCCTGCCCCCTCCCCCCGTCCCAAGAGCCAAGTCCCCAGGGCCAACAGAGCTGTTGTGCAATTCTTGGGCACACACTGCGGGGGCAGGGAGAGGCCTGGTGACTGTTGGGGTTACTCGGGCTGTGCAGGTCTCTGTGCCCAAGCCAGGGTGCAGTGGCGGGGAGTCGGGGTGGGGGGTAGTGCAGGGTGTGGGAAGGAGAGTAACAATCAAGGTCCCCTGTCCCTTGGCCCCCAAGGTCTGCCTGGGTGACCGAGCCATCTGTCCCTGAGCAGGCTCCAGGGCCAGGTGCAGGCTGAAGGGGGAGGGTAGGGTGGGCTGGGGAGGCTGTGGCTGGAGGTGAGCCTGCCCCGTGGGGGCTGGGGTGCAAGCTCTGTGTGACACTGCCATGGGGCGGGGGGTGGGGCAGGCGCATGAACATGCGTGACCAAAGAACAGAGCTGTGGGCGTGTGTGGGCTCCGGGAGCTGAGTATGCCCCATCACGTGAGAGTGTGGTGTGTGCATGAGATGGTGGGTGTCAATGTACCCGTGTGGAGGTGAGCTGGCCAGGGGTTGCCAGGTGTGGGTGCAGACCTACGCAGAACAGCGGAGCAGGGGACCACGGCCTCTGGTCACCTCCCACACTTAAGGCCCCTTTCTGCTCCGCTGGCCTGACCCCAGGAGTGCAGGGAGGTGACTGACTCCCTTCCCCCACCCCAACACACCAGGCAGGGGTGGAGGGAGGCTGCATAGCAACTGGGGTCTCCCCTACCCGCCACCACCCTACCCCACAGTACAGGCCTCACCCCCCTCTTCTCGCTCTTTCTCTCTCTCTCTGGGCAGCCATCAGAGGAGCTAGTTTCCTATGACACAGATCTGTACCAACGCCCGACACATGAGTACTACCCCTATCTCAGCAGTGATGGAGAGAGCCACAGTGGTGAGTATAGGCCCGTTGGCCCCTCCTCATGCCCTGTCCAGGCCCCCTGAGCCTGCCTGGGGCCTGCAGAGAGAATGGGCCAATGGTTTGGGGGCTGCCTTGGAACAATTAGGGTCAGATGCTGTAGTTCTGCGGGAGGCAGAGGACGGCATCCCCACCCCAAAGAGGGAGTGTCACTGGCGTGCCCAGACTGGGGTTAGTCTGCCAGTTACCCTGTGGCACAAGGACCCTGCGTCTCCGGGAGCTGAGCAGTGTGGCCGTCACAGTGTGTCTGCTCCTCGCCTGGCCCTTCTCCTCTACTCATCCCCCGAGACCCCGCCCAGGCCCTCCTCGTCTCTGCCCATCACCCCCCGTGGTGTGCGGCCACCGTTGAACCTGGCCCTGCAGACACTGGGGACCGGGCAGCTCTGTGCAGTGTTGAGGCCCAGCAGTGTCCCTGGCCTCTGCCAGCTAGGTACTAGATGTCATGCCAATTACGATAAACTGAAGTGTCATTGCCCAATTCTCCTGGGGTGGGGTGGGGAGGCGCAGAGCAAACCCTTTGCTGGGACCTGTTGGTTTTCAAGAAAGTGTCCCAAGCCTCTGGGCAACTGACGTGGAGGCCGCAGGTTTGCTGGGGATACCAGGTGGGCAAGAGGCCTTGGCCAGCCGGGGTTCCTCTAGGCTGCCAGGTGCAGCTGCCGCACTGGGGCCAATTCAGGAGACGGGTGCCCCGGGCCAGGGCAGGGGGTGGTGAGAAGATACTCACTGTGTGGACCTTGGTGTATTAGGATGCACCCCTCCTGAGCCATCCATGTCCCCTGGGACGGGTACTCTAGGGTGTCCGAGAGGGGATGTTGGGGTGTCTGCATTCCCAGAGGACAAAGGGCTGAGGACGCTCTCACAGTTGAGGCCATCCCTGGTGGCCAATCCCTCGGGAGCCCACTCTGCAGATGCACCTGTTGTAGTCTCCCTCCGCTAAACGGTTGCACCCAGGGATGCCACATATGGTCACGGGTCTACATGGGAGGGCTCTTGGGGTACATGCCAAACCTTGACAGCATGCACACCTGCGGCCTGGAGGCGTGGCCTGGAAGCGCAATGGCCACACCTGGGCGGGAAGGAGTGGATGACACAGGCTTCTCTGGGAACTTTGGGGGGACAAGTCACTTTTCATTCTTTGAAACACCAACTGTAATTCTATGAAAAAAGACATCCCCTTTGTGGGAAAATCCAGTGGGTAAAGTCTCCCTCCTCCAACTCTACCCACAGCTCCTTTCTCACCACCCCATCCCCACCCCCACCTAGGAGCCAATGTGACCCAGGACGGCACACCCACTCCACCACAGTCCCTGAACCCAGCTGGCCCTCTGGCCTTGAGGATGGGCGCCCCCTGGTGGCTCCAACAGGGATGCTTCCCCTCTGCTGGGTTTGGTGCACCTGGCTTCAGGTCTCAGCTTTTGGTCCTATTAACAAGAGGTGCTTCCAGTTTATCTAGAAACCTCGCTAGACCTGGAGCAGGGACTGATGGAGGGGGCACATCAGAGAAAGCATGGCTTTTCCAGGTGCAGGCCCACATAGCTTCCTTACATCTGGGGGTGATGCTGCAGAAAATAACTCCCAGGTGAACTGCCTGGGAACCTCCTTCTGGTCACAAAGGCCTAAGCTCTCCAGTTGTCCCTGGGCTTGCCCCTGTCCCAGGATTTGGATGATCTCATCTGCACCTGTTGGAAGACCTTGTCTGCAAATTCTAGCCTAGCGATGCCCCCACCCCCATCGGTCAATGCCTGCCTGGGCTGTGTCCACATCTCAGGACAGTGACCCTTGGGGGAAAGGCTTTGGTGCGATTGCGGGTCCTTGGTTCAACTTCTCACCTGTGGTGTAACCTTGGGGCGAGTCACAGAACTTCCTGGAACCCCAATTTCCTCATATGTCAAACCAGACTGACCTTCCAGTGCTGCGATGGTTCAGTGAGGTAGCTCATGAGGGTCCCATGCTAAAGAACCAGGCCAGGACATGCTCCCCACGGCTGTGCTCACACCAAGGCCTCCCGTGTCGGGAGAGAAGCAGCAGCTGGGGACGTGAGGGGCAGGGGCAAGCAGAATGACACACACCTGGGTCACTATCCCCTGACTCACGTGACAGAATCAGCCACCCACCCATCTGTCCACTCATTCTAACCCCCACCCACCCATATTTCCACTGCAGGATCCCCTCATTGGGCCATGTACCATAGGCTCTGATTTTGTGCCAGGTACAGGCACTGCTGTAGGCACTATTGAGTTAAACCTTCCTACCCCAGCAAGGGCAGATGCGGCAAGCATCAAACCCACAGACACAGGCACACATGAGCAGGGAGCTGGCTCAGAAGTGGAGCAGCCATCGGGATCTGGCCCTGCAGGCTCGAGCCACTATGCCACAACACTGGTCCCCACATCCTTTGCTTTTTTTTTTTTTTAAGATTTATTTTTATTATTTTTTTTTATTGGAAAGGCGGATATACAGAAGGGAGAGCCAGAGAAGTAGATCTTCCATCCGATGATTCACTCCCCAAGTGAGCGCAATGGCCGATGCTATGCCAATCCGAAGCCAGGAGCCTCTTCCGGTCCGGGTCTCCCACGCGGGTGCAGGGTCTCAAAGCTTTGGGCTGTCCTCGACTGCTTTCCCGGGCCACAGGCAGGGAGCTGGATGGGAAGCGGGGCCGCCCGGATTAGAACTGGCGCCCATATGGGACCCCGGGCGTGCAAGGCGAAGACCTTAACCACTGCGCCACCGCGCCGGGCCCACATCCTTTACTTTTTAAAAGAACATATTCATTGCAGAGACTTGAAAAATATGACAACGTTTCACATAGGACATTCCCCTTTCTTTTTAATTTTTATTTATGTTTTTTAAAATTTATTATTATTTTTTTTATTAGAACATCAGACATATAGAGAGAAGGAGAGACAGAGAGGAAGATCTTCCGTCTGTTGATTCACTCCCCAAGTGGCTACAATGGCCAGAGCTGAACTGATCTAAAGCCAGGAGCCTGAAGCCTCTTCTGGGTTTCCCATGTGGGTGCAGGGTCCCCAGGCTTTGGACTGTCTTCGACTGCTTTCCCAGGCCACAAGCAGGGAGCTGGATGGAAAGTAGAGCTGCTGGGATTAGAACCAGTACCCATACAGGATCCTGGCACATGCAAGGCAAAGACTTTAGCCACTAAGGGTACCGCGCCGGGCCCCATTCAGCTCTTTCAATCTCATTTCCCCTCTGTCCCCAATCCATGTTACTGCCCGTCTTTGCCCAGATTTTATTCTACTATGATCCTGTATGTTTGTAAACACACACACACACACACACACACGTGCACATCCTTCACACTGCAGCATGTCGCTCTTCTGAAATGTGCTCGTTTGTAGTTAAACTTATTGTAAATGTTTCTGTGTGCCACCATCCTGGGGCACGTGGGCAGGGCACGTGGGCAGGGCACGCAGCCTCTGTGTCCCCGTGTCTCTATAATGACACCTGTCTCTCTGGGTTGCTGCCCTGACTCGGAGAGATTCCACCAAAATCGGCCCCCAGAAGTCAGGTGGGACGCGGAGGGGGAACTTGCTATTGCGACAGTCTTCCGTGGAACTGTGTGGGACAGTTTTGTGGCTGGCTATGTTGGAACTCACGCCCTGATTCTGTTCTTTCATTTGATCATTAACTAGTCAACTGCGGATAGAAAACTTGGTTGAAAATCCTTGAAAACTTGGAAGCATTTCTCTACCATAAATTGGTTGCTGGAGTTTTTCTTATAAAATCTGATGTCATTTCATGTTCTCTCTTTTTTTTTTTTTTTGAAAATAATTTGGTTTTTGTTTCCATTTTTGCTTTCCCCTGTGTTTTGTTGGGTCAGTCTGGGCGGGATTCGGGGGGGCTTAAAATTACTCATTTGCTTATTTGAGAGTGGGCTCCCACCTGCTGGTTTATTCCCCAAATGTCAGTGGCAGCTGGAGTTGGGTGGAAGCTGATTTCACTCTAGGTCTCCCACGTCGGGGGCAGTGTACCAACCATGCTAGCTGTACTGCTGTTTCCCGGTCTGATCATCGGGAGCTGGGATGCAGAGCTGAAGCTGGGGCCCAATTCAGCTACTCTGATGGGGAACGAAATTGTCCCAACCTGAGTTTTAAATGCTCTGCCAAATGCCAGCCCCATTTCTGCAAGTTTTTGGTGTCTTCATTCTAGCGAAGTGGTTCTAGCAAATAGGTTTTTCAAAGGTGGTGGTATGGGCCCAGCGTGGTAGCCTGGTGGCTAAAGTCCTCACCTTGCACATGTCAGGATCCCATATGGGCACTGGTTTGTGTCCCGGCTGCCCCGCTTCCCATCCAGCTCCCTGCCTGTGGTCTGGGAAGGCGATTGAGGACAGCCCAGGGCCTTGGGACCCTGCACCCACATGGGAGACCCGGAAGAGGTTCTTCGCTCCTAGCTTCAGATTGGCACAGGTGTAGCCATTGTGGTCACTTGGGGAGTGGGTCAACAGACAGAAGATTTTCTTTCTGTCTCGCCTTCTTTCTGTAGGTCTGACTTACCAATAAAAATAAAATAAATCTCCAAAAAAAAAAAAAGTGCTGGTGTTGTAGGTTAAGCGGTTGCCTGTGACACAGGAATCCATATGGGTTCCAGTTCAGGTTCCAGCTGCTCCACTTCCGATCCATGTTCCAGCTAATGCACCTGGGAAAAGCATCACAAGACGACTCAAGTACCCGTGGGGGAGACCTGGATGCAGGTCCTGGCTCCTGGCTTTCTGTGGCCCAGCCTGGGATGCTGTGGCCATTTCGGGAGTGAACCAGCAGGTGGAAGGAGAGAAACTGTGAAAGAGAGCATTTGACCATGACAGGAATAACCCAGGCAAGGGATGATGGCATTTAGGCCAGGGTGGTGGCAGGACAGAGGGAAAGGACAGCATGCATTCAAGACAAAGATACATCTGAACATATCTGTAGTTTAATTTTTCAGTAAAGAATGCTTATTTGAAAGGCAGAGTGAGAGTGAGAGAGCATGCGAGAGAGCTTTCATCTGCTGCTTCACTGCCCCCAAAGGCCACAGGAACCAGAACTGGGCCAGCCTGAAGCCAGGGACCTGGGACTCCCTCCAGGTCTCTCACGTGGGTGCAGGACCCAAGGAGGGGCCATCCTCTAGTGTTTTCCCAGGTGCCTTAGCAGGGAGCTGGACTGGAAGCACAGCAGTCAGGACTCTAACTGGCACCCCCATAATGGACTCTGGTGTTGCAAGCCATGGTTTAACCTTCTGTGTCCATATATAATTTTCAAGAGAGACAGAGTTTACATATCCACTGGGTCACTCCCCAAATGCCTACAATGTGTGGAAGTCAGGAGTTCATTAAGGCTTCCCAGGGGGCTGGCAGGGACCCAACCACTTGAGCCAGCACCTACTGCCTCCCAGGGTGCACATTAGCAGGAAGCTGGAATGGAGAGCAGAATCAGGATTCGAACCGGGAACTCTGATGTGGGATTTGGGTAGTCCAAGTGGTGTCTTAGCTGCTAAGTCAAATGCTTACCTCATCCTAACCCTTTTCATTTTGGCTTATTTCAAAGCTCATTCATTTTGTAGTATGTGTTTGAATTTCTTTTTATTTCTTAAAATTTATTTTTATTCGAAAGGGAGAAAGAGAGAGACAGAAACAATCTTCCATTCACTGATTTGCTCCCCGAATGGCCACAACGGCCAGAGCTGAGATCCAAAACAGGAGCCTGAAGCTTCTTCCAGGTCTCCCACGTGGGTACAAGGACACAGGAACGTGGGGCATCTTTTGCTGTTTTCCTGGGCATTTTATCAGGAAGTGATAGAGTCGGGTTCAAACCGGTGCCCATGTGGGATGCTGACACCACAGGCAGAGGCTTAACCTACTATGCAGGCCTCTCCTTTTTTTTTTTTTTCTATTAAAGACTTATTTATTTGTTTTTATTTGTCTCAGCAGTTACTGGGTGGGGAGGTAAAGAGAGAGAGAGAGAATTGCTTTTATCTGATGGTTCACTCCTGCAGCGGTCAGGGCTGGGCAGACCTAAACCAGGGATCTGAATTCCGCCCGGGTCTTGCACACGGGTAGCAGCAGCCCAGGCACTTGGCTCATCTGCTGCTGTTCTTCCAGGCTGACAGCATCTATTGATCTGCAAGTAGACATTTTGTTTGTTTCTGTATTGTTGCGACTATTGCTGCTATGAATGTGGGTGTATAAATATTTCTTTGAGACCCTGAATTTAATTCTTCTGAATCTATACTCAAAAACAAAATGGCTGAATCACATGGTTAATTCATTTTTTTCACTTCTTGAGGAACAATCGTGTGTTTTTAAAAGATTTATGTTATTTATTTATTTTATTGGAAAAGCAGATATACAATGAAAAGGAGCTACAGAAAGAGCTTCCATCTGCTGGTTCACTCCGTCCCCCAAGGGGCCACAATGTTCAGAGCTGAGCCGATCTGAAGCCAGGAGCTTCTTCTGGGTTTCCCAAGTGGGTGCAGGGTCCCAAGGTTTTGGGCCGTCCTCTACTGCTTTCCTAGGCCACAGGCAGGGAACTGGATGGGAAGTGGGGCAGGCGGATGCATACTGATGCCCAGGAGCCAGCACATGCAAGGCGAGGATTTTAGCCACTAGACTACCATGCTGTGCCCTGTCTTATACCATGTTACAATCCCACCAATGGTATATGAGCATTCTAGTTTCTCCACATTTTCACCAATATTTGTTATTTTTTCTGTTTTGCTTTTGTATTTGTTTTTAATAGTAGCCATCCTGACAGGTGGGGCAGAATTTCTACTTGTGGTAGGTTTAGTGGTGGCAAGCATTTCAAGTGTAACTTCCTGTCCATCCATCCATCCATCCATCCATCCATCCATCCATCCTTCCATTCATCCATCCATCCATCCATCCATCCATCCTTCCCTCCTTCCTTCCTTCCATCCATCCATCCATCCATCCATCCATCCATCTTCCATCCATCCATCCATCTTCCATCCTTCCAAATTTCCATCTCCTGCTTCATCCTTTTGCATCATTAACCTGTGCACCCAGCAACTTATTCACACATGCAACTAGTTACCACTAATTCACCTTTCCAATTGTCATTCCTTCTACCTACCAAACCCTCCACCCATCTCATAGTGACCCCTCCCATTAGTACATACATAGAACATATATATTTAAAGATTTATTTTTATTTGAAAAGCAGAGTTACTGAGAGAGAGGGACCTGAGAAGGTGTTCCATTCGCTACTTCACTCCTGCAATGACCTCAATGGCTAGGGCTAAGCCAGGCTGAAGCTGAGAGCCAGGAGCTTCTTCCATTGAGCCATCCTCTGCTGCCTTCCTAGGCACATGAACAGGAATCTGGATCAGAAGTAGAGCAGCCTGGACACAAACTGGAGCCCATATGGGATGCTGGTGCTGCAGGCAGTATGTTTATTTGCTAAGCCACAGCGCCAGCCCCTACACCACTTATCTTTTATATGCCAGACACATTGTTAGGTGCTGGAGAGTGAATAAGATACAGATCCAGTCAGCTGCAGCTTAGTTACAAGGGAAATAATGAGGACGCATGCTAAACACCACAAGCGCTTCGCTAAGCAGCTCTCTGTGAGCTCCACGAGTCCTGTGCAGAACTCTGCACTTCACTGCAAGGACTTTCTCTGCTCCATTCTGAATTCCTCACCTTTCTTTTCTGTTTTGATGGGGCTTTTGATCTCCCTAGGGAGATCAGCTGGGGTTTCTGTTCTGAGGAGATAAGGTTAAGTGAATGACACGGCTTAACATTTTTTTGAGGGGGTTATTTTGAATATCATTTTATTTTTGTCTGAATGACATAAATGAAATGAGTAAGAATAGAGATGTGGAGGCAGGACTTTGGCTCTCGACTGAGAGTTGGTTTAGAGGCAGGAAATGAAAGATCAAGAGCATGGATCACTTATGACCGGCTGGATGACAGTTCCGTGGGTGTTGGTTCAGTGATGGGTGGACAGACAAATGATGAATGACAAGATGGTTCATGACACATG
Organism: Ochotona curzoniae; assembly: GCF_017591425.1. Classification (NCBI taxonomy): domain Eukaryota; kingdom Metazoa; phylum Chordata; class Mammalia; order Lagomorpha; family Ochotonidae; genus Ochotona; species Ochotona curzoniae. The sequence goes on along the minus strand of NW_024465859.1, from coordinate 22,590,862 downwards.
GTAGGCTGGGGAGATGGACGTTGGCTGCCTGAGTGATTGCTTAACAGTTTAATGATGTATAGGTGGGTGGCTAGATTATTGATGGATGAGGTGGATGGATGATGGATGGATAAATACATGATGGGTGGATGGATGATGGATGGGCAGATGGATGGATTAGTGAATGGATGGATAACGGATGGATGAGTGGGTGGATGAGCGATGGAGGATAGACGGATGGGTAGACGGATGGATGATGAATGGCTAAACGTAATCAGTAAGGTGGGTATTGTGGTGTGGCGGTGAAGGCACTGTTTGGGACAGCAGCATTCCATGTTGGATTGCCAACATTTGAGCCTCAGCTCCACTTCCATTCCAACTTCCTTGTAATACACACCCTGGAAAGATGGCTCAAAAACTAGGATCCTGCCACTCCTGTGGAAGACGCAGTGAAGTTCTAACCTCTTGGCCTCAGCCCCATCCATCCCTAGCAGTCCGGGGGAGGGAGGGAATTTGGAGAGTGAACCAGCGGACTCAAGATCTGTCTTTTGTTCTCTGGATCACTTTGCCTTTCAATCAACGAAAAATAAATAGAATTTTATAAACGCCGCAGCCGGTCTTTCAATGTCACCATGGCTTTTCTCAAGCGTTTAGCCACACGCTGGTGGAAGTCTGCTCTGTGCTGGGCGCCAACCAGCTGCAGAAATGAGGATCCGCAGTTATCTGCAGAACTGTAAATGCCTCTGTTCTTCTGGGGAGCTGGAGTGAGGCTAAGATAGGCAGACAAAGGGTCAAGAGCGGCATAGATGAGGAGTCAGTGCCCAGGCATGCTGGCTTCGGTCAGGAGGGAAACTCACTTGCCATCCTTCAGAATGTCCCAGAATGCAGCATCTCTGCTACCAGAAAACGTTCATGACACCACTGCCCAGGGTCAAGGGTAAAAGTGAAAGGTCAAGGGTATAAAGGCAAGGTCTCCATTGGGCCTCCTAAAGTCTTTGTTGAAGCCCAAGAAGGTGCCATGGCAGTCCTCAGGGATCCCTGTTTCAATGAGCAAAGTAGCTGCCTGGAGCCCCGGTGAGTGCAGGCTCCCAGGTCCCTGCTCAGCCTGTCACTGTGGGTCTCTGCTGGGGCCCAACCCGCCCAGTTTCTGTGGCCCTGGGGCAATGGACAAAGGCCAAATGAGAGCACCCTTGGGAAACTAAGACCAGGGGTCCTTTGTGGAGCTTCCAGAGGTGGAGGAGGAGGGGGAAGGAAAGCAAGCAGTCGGGTCCCCCTCATCTCAGCCCTCAGAGTGTGTCCAGGGTTTCCCAGACCTGCAGCGGGGGCAGGTTTGGGGACCGGGAACTGGCAGGCAGGGCCTGAGGAGCTGGGCCCTTCCATGTAGGCAGAGGACGAGTAGGCTGGAGGGAGAGCTCCCGCTGCCAGCTACCTGCGTCAGCTCCCTGAATTCCCCCATGGCAAGTGGAGCCTCTGGGGCTTGGCAAGTCACTGCAGGAGGTTCTGGTTCACTTGCAGCTTTATGATGGAGTAGGGAGAATCAGAAAGCATTCCCACAAGGCAAGGGTCACTCATTCGTGTGTTCATTTATTGCTTTGGGGGATGTCTGCTGAGTCCAGGCACGGAGGACACAGAGGTGCCCAGGGCCATCAGGGTATGATGCTAGGGTGCCACCTATAGCTGCTGGGACAAAGTACCAGCCAGGTGCCCTAAAACTACTTTCCTGGGCCACTGGCTGACGTGCAGGGAGCAGAATAGGGAAAAAAAAAAAAAAAAAAAGGATATGAGAAGTGTCTACTCAAATCACCTGCCCCTCCGGGCTCTGAGAATAAAGTACTAATCGCGTAGGTGTTGGTGGCGGTAGTCACGGCTAACATGTTGGATCTTATCTGGAGCCAGGTACTTTTCTGCGGGCATAAGATGGGTATACATGCAGCCTTGGTGAGCAGATGGGAGAAACAGGCTGAGAGAAGTGGGACAGCCAGCCTAGGGCCACACAGCACTGAATGCTGGGAATTCAACCGAGCTCTGCTTGATTTTCAAATCCTGTGCTTTTTGTCCTCTATGCCACATGGCCTGCTAGAGGTGGATGCTCGTTGGACAGGCAAACAGGACCATCCTGTTAGAAGGGGAGGAGAGGGAAAAACCAAACAAATTCTGTCTAAGCTACACAACAAAGCAACCATGGATACCAGGACCAGAGCTGAAATACACGGGCCATTCCTTAGAGCTAAATGAACAAGTGTGTGTGTGTGAGAGAGAGAGACAGGGGAAGGGGGATGCAAGCAGGTATGTGTGTGCACACGTGTCCCCAGACAGTGCTTTGACCTGGCACTAGGGAAGAACTCCCCCAGGTCCAGTTAGGGCTCCTGGGGTCTGGGGCTGTCTGCCAACCCTTGCCAACCTCTCCCCCAGCTCATATCCGCCCATCACAGGCCCAGGCCACCCACAGCGGGGCAGGGGTGGAGGTTCTGGGAAAGTTTCCCATCCAGTAACCTCACTGGGATACAGGTGTATTTGCCCAAAGTCACGGCTTGGAAGGGGCCCAATCATGTCCCTGGAGAAGCTCTGGTGTCTGAGGAATGATGGCCCTGTGCTTCAGCTGTCAGGCCGTGGCTGTGTAACAAGGCTGTTGTGTGTGAAAGCAGGGGCAGCCAGGTTGGGGGCTTCTAGAGGAGAGTGCTGGGGGTTTCGGCAAGAGTGGATGCAGGGGGCATCCTCCCAAGCACTCAGATCCACATTTGACAGGTGTATGTGCTAAGGTAAGAGAGATAGTACCAGGATGCGGGTGTGCTGTGTCCTGGGATGCAAAAACAGGCGGTACCCGGCTGTGACTCGGCCTCGGTGTCCTCATCCACGGAATGGAGCCACAGAGTCCAGAGGTGGGATAAGAGCCTGGGCGTGGCCAAAACCCCAGGCAGCCTGGCCTGACCCACTTCTGATCCTCACCCCCCACAGATCATTACTGGGACTTCCACCCCCACCACGTGCACAGCGAGTTCGAGAGCTTTCCCGAGAACCACTTCACGGAGCTGCAGAGTGTGCAGGCCCCGCAGCTGCAGCAGCTCTACCGCCACATGGAGCTGGAGCAGATGCACAACGTCCTCGACACCCCCATGGCGCCGCCCCACGCCACTGGCCTCGGCCACCAGGTGCGTGGGGCTGTCCTGCTTGCGCACGCACTCCTGTGTGCATCCGCACGCCGCCGCCACCGGTGCCCCCCCCCCCCCAAGGGTTCGCAGGAAGCTGACACAGCTCTTACTCAACTTGGCTTCCTGCTCCCGTGGCGCCAACGGCGGCCTGAGCCCCAACCGCTGCTGTCTGATCTCCCTTAGACTGACCATGTGGCCCCCAAAGTCCCTGCCCGCACCTCTCACCCAGTAGGACCAGATCCCAGATAAACTCCACGCCAACTCTTCACCACGCACATTTACGGGGTTCCAAGCCTCCTTGCCCCCTTGCCTAGTGCAGCCCAGCTTATTGGCTCTGATTGAGCCTGCTCCTGGGGCACTGCACACTTCCCGCTCCTGGGTGTCCCCACCGCCACCCTGACCTGAACCCTTCAGCCCCAGCTTGGGATCCTTGCTGGAGTCTGCTAACCCTCGGTGACTCCACTCACTCCTGACCCTGCCCCCAGAGATGCTACAAGCCCCTTCGCCTTGGTGTCACTGCCTTGGGAACCTGCATCCAGCGACTTCCACCCCTACACTGTGCCCCCCACCATCGCTTCCCATTTTCCTATCCTTCTGTAACTCCAAAGACCCACATACACCCCCTCCCAGTGCCTGCGCTGCGCCTCACTGACCTCAGCCCCTCTCCTCTCCCGCCCAGGTCCCCTATCTGTCCCGGACATGCCTCGTGTATCCATCCCTGTCCCCACCCCAGCCCAGCTCCGATGAGGAGGAGGGGGAGCGGCAGAGCCCCCCGCTAGAGGTGTCTGACGGGGAGGCCGACGGCTTGGAACCCGGCCCAGGGATCCTGCATGGAGAAACAGGTAAGGGCTCCCCACCCTGGATCCAGCTCCCATCCCCACTGGCCTTGACCCCGCCTGGATCTGTGCTTCCTAGGCTCCCAGGCAAGGCCATAGCCCTGGCAGTCACCTTGCAAGGTTCTGTGTGTGTGCGTGCGTGCGTGTGTGTGTGTGTGTGTGTGTGTGTGAGAGAGAGAGAGAGAGAGAGAGAAAGCACGCGCCGGTTAAGGGCAGGTGAGTGTGCCTGTGGGAGTGTGTGAACACATAGAAGTGTGCGTGGTGCGTGAGTGCAGCTGAATATGCACGTGGGAGCACACGTGTGCACGTGAGGGGTACAGGCCCATGAGAAAGTGGGGCTGTGTTGGATGGGGATGCCCCTGGGGTCCCCTAGCCGCCCCCAGCGCACCTGGCGCCTCCCCCTACCCTCGCCCGCAGGCAGCAAGAAGAAGATCCGCCTGTACCAGTTCCTGCTGGATCTGCTGCGCAGCGGCGACATGAAGGATAGCATCTGGTGGGTGGACAAGGAGAAAGGCACCTTCCAGTTCTCGTCCAAGCACAAGGAAGCGCTGGCGCACCGCTGGGGCGTGCAGAAGGGTAACCGCAAGAAGATGACCTACCAGAAGATGGCGCGCGCGCTGCGCAACTACGGCAAGACGGGCGAGGTGCGCAAGGTCAAGAAGAAGCTGACCTACCAGTTCAGCGGCGAGGTGCTGGGCCGCGGGGCCCCGGCCGAGCGGCGCCACCCGCCCCATTGAGCCCCGGCCCCCACCGGGCCGCCCCGCTGCCCATAGCATTAAGCCCTCGCCTCGCCGTCCCGGACACAGGGAGCGCGCTCCCAGGGGCCAGAGGCTGGACTGTGGCGGCCAAGGTTCGCCGCCCCCGTCTTCCCCCTGAGTACACCCTGCTTTCCCCTAGTCCCACTCCAACACCCGGACTCCATTCCCCACCCTCCCCTTAGGGTGGGCTGTCGAGTAATTGGGGGGGCGTCCTGGGAGCCAGTTCTTCCCATTTGGAGGACTCCCCATCTGGATCCTTCTTTATAAGCACCTATCCTACCCCTCCTACACTGATCATTAATTCAGTAAAGTTGTCTCCAGTGAAACCTCTTGATGCTTTTAAAACTGTTCCATCACCTCTGGGCCAAGATTAGTATGGGGGAGGGAAAGGAATCAGTAGTGGAAGATTCACTTTGCATGTTATTAATCCAACTGCAAATTGGTGCTGAATTATAACAACGGTAGCCGCAACAGGGACATTTTTCTGGTCATTGGCATGTCAGCTTTGAGAGGTGGAGCGTGACATCAACTCATTTTATGGAATGGAGAAACTGAAGTTCATCAAGGTCAAATGCTTTTGCTGAGGCCACACCGTGGCAGGGAGTGTTGGCCATGAGCCTTAGGCAGCTTCACATGTCAACCTGCCTTGGGAGCAGACATTGAGCTCTGAAGTCCCAGGTGGCTACAAAGCGCTCTCATGAGGTGCATGTCCAGCGGGGCCTTAGACCCAACAAGTGAGACCCTGGGATGTAGCGGATGTAGCTGTGTGTCCAGGCTCCCAGCCCCCAGCAGGGGAGACCCAGTCGAAAATAGACCGGAAGCACTAAGGGAGGTGGGGTGCACACCCCTGAGGCAATTCCTTGGGGGCCTCCCTGGGGCCATCAGTACCACCCTGTGCCCCTCTCCAGCCCCAAGGGCCTGTCTGCGACTCACCCTGCTGCCCTTGGGGCCCGACACCAGCCTCATAGTGATCAGCATCTTAGGAAGGTGCAGAGGCAAGGTGACACGGCTTGAACATGAAACATGGAGGAAACAGTGAATTTGGGGGCTGAAAGAGATGGTACATTTGGACCAACTGTGAAATACTGCTGTGCAGACTTCCTGTGCCATGGGGGTAAATGCTTTCATTTTATTCTTTTTAAGATTATTTACTTGAAAGGCAGAGTTAGAGAGAGAGAAGGAGGGAGAGAGAAAAAGAGAGATCTTCCATCTGCTGGTTCACTCTCCCAGATGGCCCCAACAGCGAGAATCGGGCTGATTCCAAACCAGGACCCTGGAATTCTGGCTCTTCCCTGGGGACGCAGGGGCCTTGCGCCACCCCCTGCTGTTTCCCAGCACAACAGCAAGGAGCTGGATGAGAAGGGGAGCAGCAGTGCCTGTATGGGATGCTGGTGCCACAGGTGGCGACTGTATTTGCTATGACACAGCACCAAGCCCTAAATGACCTTTCTTAATGTTGGGTCTGGCTTGGAGGGTGTCATCTGTAATTTGCTTGTTTCTTACAGCAGCTGATGGCCCTGAAACAATAAAAGATGGGAATCCAGTAGGGATGGGGCGGGGGGAGGGGTGGTGTGGACCAGGCTGTTGAGGGGTGGTGTGGACCAGGCTGTTCTGATATCACGCTCTGTGCTGACCTATGTGATCGACTGGCAACAGCAGGCTCTGCTCTGCTGCTCTGCTGTCCTCCACTTTGGGGTGTATTTACAGTCACCCCACACCCTCACAGGCAGACTCCTCCAGCCCCATTCCCAGTTCCTGATTTGCCAAGTAACAACAAACACTGATTCAGTATTTTCTACATGCCATGCACTGCCTTAAAATATTTCATTTTAATTAATAACAGAGTGACAAGATAATAGATAGATGGGTAAATAGATGATAGATAGATGATACTTCATTTTTTATTGTAAAGGCAGATTCAGAGAGAGAGAAGTAGAGACAGAAATATCTTCCACTCACTGGTTCACTTTCCAAATGGCCACAATGGCCAGAACCGAACCCATCTCAAGCCAGGAGCCGGGAGCCTTTTCCAGGTCTCCATGGGTGCAGGATCCCAGGACATTGGGCCATCCTCCATTGTTTTTCCAGGCCACAGGCAAGGAACTGGATGGGAAGTGGAGCAGCCGGGACATGAACCATGGGATGCTGGCTCCTGCAGGTGGAGCTATCATACAGTCCCCTAGATAGGTAATCTTTCATCTACCGGGTCACTCCCCTATGCCTGTGTCAGCTGAAGATACAGGGATCGAAGCCAGAAACTCCATCCGGGTCTCTCATGTGGGTGGCAAAGGGCCCAACCAAGCTCCTGAGCCATCCCCTGCTGCCTCCCGGAGTGCGCCATGAGCAGGAAGCTGGAATGGAAAATAGAATCAGGACTGAAGCCTCACACTCCAACATGGGGCTGGGCGCCCCGAGCAGGAGTCCCTGCTGAGCCAGTCGCCCGACTAGCACTGTAATGCATAAACCCTCCTCACACGTGTGACAGCCCCACTTTTCTGATGAGAAATCCAGCAGATGGCAGTGCTGGGGGTCTTGCGGGGGTGGAGGGTGGTCTGTGGCCCAACCTCCCCCTCCCCCCACCTGCCAAGGGCATGCCTGATTGGTGAGCCTCAGACTACGGGCCAGGCATGCTTGGCTTCTAGGAGTTACAGTCAGGGGCTGGCATTGTGACATAGTGGATTAAGCTGCCAGCATTCCACTTCTGGTCCAGCTCCCTGTGAATGCACCTGGGCAGGCAGTGGGAGTTACCAAGTCCTTGGGTCCTTGTCGCCTACGTGGGAGACCTAGGTAGAAATCCTGGCTCTGGCTTCAGCCTGGTCCAGCCCCAACCATTGTGGCTGTTGGGGAGTAAAGCAGTGAATACAAGTGAGTTCTCTTTCTTCCTTTCTGCTTTCACATAAGTACATCTTAATCTTAAAAAAGGAAAGAGACTGGGGCTTGTGGTACTCTGGGATTCACCAAGAGCAGAGGCCATTGCACTGCAGTGGGGCAGGGGCAAGGGATAGGAGCCAGCCAGGAACAATGTGGTCCTACCTTCTACCCTAGCAGACCTCAGCTCTCTGGAATTTGTCTATATTTAGCAGGTGCCTGGGCAGGAGGCAGATAAGCAGAGCTGGGGAGTAGGGGGGAGGCCCCCATATATAGTGAGGAGGCCGGGACCCCGCTCAGTCCCTGTCTGGGTGGTCTGTGCCTGCGTGGTGCCTGGTGCGACTTCTCTCTCACGATGCCTGAGCCAGGCAAGAAGGCAGGTGAGTCCTGGTCAGGGTCTGCGGCTAGGTAGGGGGTTAGGGACGGGGGCGTCTATAACTGGGGAGCAGGGCTGGGAAGAAGGGGTGGTGAGGATGAGGTTGCATTCTCTGCCCCATCCTTCTGAGGATGGAAGGGAAAGCCTGACACAGGGACCCGCAGGGCTGAGAGTGCCAGGCAGGGAGCAGCATGTCCCCAAAGCCAGCAGGTCCCAGGACCAGCCCCTGCACACCTCCTTCTCCGCTTCTACAGGCCTCCTGTCCGGCTCCCATAGGAGCCCAAGTTTAGCCTAGACAGGAGCCAGGCTCACCGCATGCCCTTGTACCAACCCTGCCTGCTCTGTGCCTCGGACTCCCTGTCTGTACAGGGAGGGCATGGCTTGGTTCTGTTCAGCTTGTGCAGCTCCAGCTCCACTCCCCAAAGCCGGACCTGGTCCAGGCTCAGGGCCTTGCAACCACCCCCGTTCTCTGGCGGAGAGCAGGCATGAGGTCCCTGAGCCCAGGCTAAGGGCAGAGAAACCTGCAGAGCGGGATCGGGCAAGGTTGCCCAGGGCAGGCTCCCAGCCCCCAGCCAGAGCCCAGTCTTATCTCAGTTGCTGATTCTCGGCTGAGGCCCTTGGAGGACAAATTTAGCCACATTCCATGTAAGTGGAGCTCCTGCTCCCTTGCCAACCACCCCGCTGCCCTGCCCCCTGCCCATGATGAGGTGGAGGGGGTGGGTCGGGTGGGTGGGAGTTGGGCTCAGCAGCGGTGAGTGGAACATTCAAAGTCCTGTGTGGAAATCAGGATCACAGCCTTGGCTTTCCTGCTACCTACTATGCACACATGTACAGTTCACCCAAACCTGTCCGGGCCTCAGTGTGCACATCTGAGAAACGGACATCCTAAGTGCACCTAAGTGATCGGAGACATAAAAGACATACTGTGTGATTTCACGAGACAGGCTGCAGGAGCAGGGCACACAAGTCCCCCGTCCCTGGACCCTCCCTCCCCGCCCTGCAATCTCCATCTGGCCCTTCAGTCTCAGCTTTCAGCAAGAAGCCAAGATCAGCAGAGGTGGCCACGGGCAGTGATGCTGTGTTTGAAGCTGAGACCGAGCGAGCAGGAGTGAAGGTGCGCTGGCAACGGGGAGGCAGTGACCTCGGGGCCAGTGACAAGTATGCCCTTGTGACCGAGGGCACGCGGCACACGCTGACCGTGAGGGATGTGGCCCCTGCTGACCAGGGCTCCTATGCGGTCATCGCTGGCTCCTCCAAGGTCAAGTTTGAGCTCAAGGTCATAGAGGCAGGTAAGACCTAGGTTAACTTAATTTGGGGTTTACACTTCTGCAAGCAGAGGAGGCCCCACCACTTCCCCTGGCCCCCTAGGGAGCTCTACTATTCACAGCCTTGCCTCAGCTTGGGCTCTTCCTTCTGTCCGGTGTGCCCTTTCCTGGTTCTGCAGTGAGATCCCCTGGCCTGAGCTGGTCCCCGTGCTGCAGGTTCAGGAGAATTCAGAGGCAGACAATGGCAGTCCCCAGGTGTAAGCGAGGAGGGGCCTGGCTGGAGGCTGCAGCCTGGGGAAGCAAGTAGGGAGGAACCTGCAGGTGGAGAGGTTGCTGAGTACAGGGCTGGTGGGGACCCAGCTCAGCATGAGCCAGCCCCACCCCCCCACCCCTATGAGGGACCCCCAGGCTAGGGGTGGGTGGGAGACAGGGTCCCAGAAGTACAACTGGGACCCAAGCACTTTGGACATCCTGCCATGATGAGTGGTGTGCGTGAGAGGGTAGAGACAAGGTCTCGGCTTAGAAGCTCTGCCATGACAATTCCCCCACCCCATCGATTCTGCTCCCTCCAGAGAAGGCAGAGCCCTTGCCAGCCCCTGCACCTGCCCCTGCTGAGGCCCCTGGAGTAGACCTGGCCCCAGCCACAGAGCTGGATGGCAGCGTCCCAAGTCCCGGAGGTGAGACAGCTGAGCAGAGATGGTCAGGGCTGGCTGGCAGGTGTGGGTGTGTCCCCAAGGCAGGTCCTGAAGATCTTTGCTCTACAGCCCCCAACGGTTTTGCCCCTGGCTGCCCTGGGGCCTCCGACGACCCTATTGGCCTTTTCGTGATGCGGCCTCAGGATGGCGAGGTGACCGTGGGTGAGTCTGGGCTACCGGGCAGAATAGGGAAGGCTGTGGGTGGGAAGGGAGGCAGGCAGCAGGGTACCATCCTGAGTCTCCTCTCACCAACACCCTCACTTGTTTTTTGTCCCTCTCCTGCAGGGGGCAGTATCACTTTCTCAGCCCGTGTGGCTGGGGCCAGCCTCCTGAAGCCCCCCACGGTCAAGTGGTTCAAGGGCAAGTGGATGGACTTGAACAGCAAGGTGGGCCAGCACCTGCAGCTGCATGACAGCTATGACCGGACCAGCAAGGTAGGGGCTGGCTGTCACACTATGGGGGGTAAGGAGGGTTCAGGGGACACAAGGAACAGCGACAGAGAGCTCTGGGGTGGGAGACACAATAGGGCATTGTGATAATGGGGGCATCCAGAAGGTGCGAAGAAGCGGCCTGGAGGACGGACCTGAGGGGCTCTTTGGGGGTACACAGAGAGGCCCTTAGATCTTGGGGTTCCACAGAATGCAGACAGACCTGGGGATGTCAGGGGGCATCCGGAGCATGTGTCCAACAAGGCTTGCATTGCAGGGGGCTACGGAAGCACCAGGGTCACCCACAGGTGAGGTTGAGTGGGTGCCAGAGCTGAGGGGGCTCCCAGGGACGGACCAGGGCAATTCCTCCCCACAGGACACCCAAATTTGGGAGATGCCATCACCGTCCCATTCCCTCAAGGCCAGTCCCCGGACCTTAAGCTCTGAGTCCTCCTTGTATTCTGACCCCCTTAGTCTCTGCTCCTCCTAACTTTTCACAGTCCTAAATCAGATGAGCGGGCTGCTAGCCACGCACGGCCGACAGGTTCAGCCATGTGTGTGGGCTCTGTCTTGCACAGTGTTTCATTGGCCCTTTTTTAAAAAAGAAGATTTATTTTATTTTTATTGGAAAGTCAGATATACAGAGAGGAGGAGAGACAGAGAGGAAGATCTTCTGTTCGATGATTCACTCCCCAAGCAGCCCCAAACACTGAGCCAATTTGAAGCCAGGAACTTTCTCCAGGTCTCCCACACGGGTGCAAGGTCCCAAGGCTTTGGGCCGTCCTTGACTGCTTTCCCAGCCACAAGCAGGGAGCTGGATGGGAAGCAGGACTGCTGGGATTAGAACTAGTGCCCATATGGGATCCCGGGATGTGCAAGGCGAGGACTTTAGCCACTTGGCTACAGCGCCAGCCCAAAGCATTTCATCATAAGCAGATGCCCATCATCATGGGCTTGCATTTTGCGCCAGCAGATGGCAGTCACAGGCCTGGAGAGGGATGAGAAGGTGGCTGGGTGTCTGCCACTCTGGGAGATTCTTGGTTCATCCCCCAACAGGTCTACCTATTTGAGCTGCACATCACCGACGCCCAGGTTGCCTTTGCCGGTGGCTACCGCTGTGAAGTGTCCACTAAGGACAAATTTGACAGCTGCAACTTCAACCTCACCGTGCATGGTGAGGGTCCTAGGCTCGAGCTCCCTGTGGATCCTGGTCCCCGGGGCCTGCCATCACTCTCTAACACCACGGGGCAGCACTTGGAGGGGTGGGAGGGCATCTGTGCTGAGCGGGTACCCGCTGCTCACACAGTGGGTGTGAGCAATTCATGGAGACCCCCAGGGCTGGGCTGGGGACTTCAAACCGAGCACAGACTTGACCTGCGGTGGGCTCTGCTTTAGTCAAGGTAAGGTCCCCTACTCCCAGCACAGAGACAGGCAAGCGGGAAGCTGAGACAGGAGGAGCCCGACCAGCTCCTTATCCTGGTAATGGTGGGGACCAGGAACTGTCCTTGGCCAGGAAGGCTGGCAGGTGGGCCTAACAGGTGGATGGCCACCCTCAAGGTGTAGTTGGGTGGGCTTGGGGGTTGTTGGAGACCCCAGTGCAGTGCCTTCCCAGTGCCCCTCTGAGGCCCCCTTTTACTCTTCTCTCGGAATCCAGAGGCCATTGGCCCAGGGGACCTGGACCTCCGCTCTGCTTTCCGCCGCACGTAAGTTGGGCAGGGCTGAGGGGTGGAGTCCTGCTAAGGTCTCAGGCCTGTGAGGTCAGGGCTGGGGGATGGGGAGGCAAGGCTCTTGAGAGGGAAGGCAAGCCAGTCCCCAAGGGCAGGTGAGCATTGAGAATCCAACTCCACAGGAGCCTGGCTGCAGGTGGTCGGCGAACCAGGTAGCCTTCCCCCATCCCTAACTGTACTGGTCACAGCCCCCTGTGTCCCCTCCCCATACTTCTACACTGCACCCCACCCCATCCTGCTCCCAAGTTCCTCCCAGTCCCCAGCGCTGCCCTTCTGCGCAGTGACGGTCACGAAGACGCCGGCACCTTGGACTTCAGCTCGCTGCTGAAGAAGAGGTGAGGTCGAGCAACGACATCCACTGAACAGGTTACTGTACCCCACTCTCCTCGCCCCAGGGTGGTCCATGGTGGGCAAGAACGATGGGGGGGTGGGCTCCGTACCACTGTGAATCACCCAAGTCGCCATGCCTGCCCTCCAAGCCTGGCCTGTGGGAGCTCCCGCCCTCCACCCTGGGCTCACAGGAAACAGGGATGGCCCTCGGGCTGCAGGAGTTGCCCACCAAGCCCACCCAGCCTGACCCGCGTCTCTTCTCTGTCCTTCCCCTCTCATTCGCATCACCTTCTGCCATGACTGCGGCTGCCCAGAGAGTAAGATGTGGGTTCAGGGTGCGCTGGGGCAGGCAGCAGTGTGCAGCAGGAAATCAGACCCTTGTTGGGGGCGGGGGAGTGTCTAGGACCTGCCCCGCCAGGGTTCTGTGAGAGGCTTTTACATAACACGGTGAGGGTCCTGATGGGATGGGCCCCCGTGCTCAGCAGCTGCATGGCTGTTGGGCAGTGTACACAGGAGGGAGCCCAAGGATGCAGGGGCTAGTTGCAGGGAGCAGGTAGAGGTCTGGGTGGGAGGGAGGTCTGACCTGTCCCGTGTCCTTTGCCCTCTATGTGCCCCTTGGAGCAGCAGCTTCCGGGCCCCAAGGTGAGTGCCCTGCCCTGTCCAGCACCCTGGCCTCCCCCTGGCTTCAGCCACAAACCCCTTCCCAGCCTCAGGCCCTCCTCAGCCACCCTGACCCGTAAACCTGGTCCAGAATCCATTAGGAGGGAAGGGGGCAGGGAGCTGTTACAGCTGCTGGGTCCTGGGGCCGAGGAAGCCTCATCCCGGGAAAGGGTGCAAGGGGAGTGAGGGACCTGTACCCTGCCCCCTGCCTTCCCCTAACCTTTGGTGGCCACTGAGTCCCCTCTGCGTGGATCCTGGGACCCAGGGACTCGAAGCTGGAGGCGGCTGCCGAGGAAGATGTGTGGGAGATCCTGCGGCAGGCGCCACCCTCGGAGTATGAGCGCATCGCCTTCCAGCACGGCATCACCGACCTGCGTGGCATGCTCCGCCGGCTCAAGGGCATGAAGCAGGAAGAGAAGAAGAGCACAGGTTAGCCCCGGCCCCGGCAAGCAGCGGGTGCAGGTTAGCCCTGCCCTCACCAGAAAGCAGCAGGTCCCGCTCCCACTCCTATAGCATAAGAGCAGAGCCCAGGCTGCCAACCCCAGTCCCACTCCTTGTGCAGGAAGAAACGAGTTCCCAGAGTAGTACAAAAGCGGGGTCACTGTTAAAACAGAATCAAGAGGGAGGGGAGGGACGCTTGCCTCACTCCCAGAAAATGCTTAATTCTGATGTCCTTCATCTGAGCAGAAGGAGATTCCAAGGAAGACAGGAGGATAAAAGAGAGAGAGAGAGAGAGAGAGAGAGAGAAAAGGGGTGACCAAAACAGGACAGAGATGAAGACAGAGTCACCCCCAAGACATAGACATGGGGAGACTGGGAGGGCTGACTGGAGGACCCAGGTTTGCCCACAGCCCCATGGCCAGGCCCCCCACACACCCTGCCGCTGCTCACCAGGAGCAGGTGTGGGGGGCGAGGAGACTGGGGCTGAGGAGTAGCACTCAGTCTTTCAGAAGAAGCTGGAGCCAGCCTACCAGGTGAGCAAGGGCCATAAGATCCGGCTGAGCGTGGAGCTGGCTGACCCTGACGCCGAAGTCAAGTGGTTGAAGAATGGGCAGGAGATCCAGATGAGCGGCAGGTGCGTGAAGTGCTAGGGTTTGGGCTGTGGTGAGAGCCTGTTGCCCTGTCTCTTTCTTTTTTCCTTGCTGGGTTACATTTCCCATGTTTCTGACTCTGTCTCGCTTCTTCTCTCCCTGTCCTACTCCCTTTTGGAATGCTCCACTGGCTTCTTCCATCCCACAGCAAGTATGTCCCCATCCTGGACGGCCTGGGGTGGGGACAGGGTGTCATCTGAACCTGAGGGAGGCACCCACGCCTCTCCTACTGCTCTCCTGGACCCTCCCCTTCCCCAGGTACATCTTTGAGGCAGTGGGCACCAAGCGCACCCTGACGATCAGCCAGTGCTCCCTGGCGGACGATGCCGCCTACCAGTGTGTGGTGGGTGGTGAGAAGTGCAGCACTGAACTCTTTGTCAAAGGTGGGTCCGGGACCACCTGCCCCAAGGGGATGGAGACCTGGGGAGGGGACGAGGTGGCCCCTGAGTGTCCTGTCCTCATGTTCTCACTGCTGCGGGACAGAGCCCCCAGTGCTGATCACGCGCCCTCTGGAGGACCAGCAGGTGATGGTGGGACAGCGGGTGGAGTTTGAGTGTGAGGTGTCGGAGGAAGGGGCCCAAATCAAGTGGTGAGTGTCAGGGACTCCCAGGCATGGACAGGGGGGTTGAAGATAGCTGAGCTGGGGGAGTCAGTTGCATCTGTGTAAAGGAGGCCACAGCCCCTGTCATTTTCCCCCTTACCCCTAACCGGCCAGGCTGAAGGATGGGGTGGAGCTGACCCGGGAGGAGACCTTCAAGTACCGGTTCAAGAAGGACGGCCACAAACACCATCTGATCATCAACGAGGCCACACTGGAGGACGCAGGCCACTATGCGCTGCACACCAGCGGGGGCCAGACTCTTGCGGAGCTCAGCGTGCAGGGCGAGTACCCCACCTGCTCACCAGGAGGTTGAGGGAGGCAGACATGGTGATGGGAGGATTGGTTGGGCCTGCTCAACGTCATTCCTGGAACGCTTGAGTTTCTCAGTGTGCACTGCGTCACATGGGCCCAGTTGACCCCTCTGCGACACATGCACGTGTTACATGGATGCACACAGTCGTCAATGCTTGTCTTGCCAAGGCCACACATGTCCAGACACGCCCCCATCCTCACAGAAATCGACACCCACACCCTCCTCCCCAGGAGCTCACTGCTTCTGCCTTTCCCCTCACACGCTAGAGAAGAAATTGGAGGTGTACCAGAGCATTGCGGATCTGGCCGTGGGGGCCAAGGAACAGGCCGTGTTCAAGTGCGAGGTCTCAGATGAGAACGTGCGAGGCGTGTGGCTGAAGAATGGGAAGGAACTGGTGCCAGACAGCCGCATCAAGGTGTCCCACATCGGGCGGTAAGTGTGTGTAGGCAGCCAAGGGGGATGAGCAGAGCAGGGATACGTAGGGAGAGAGACAAACACGTCCAAGGAGAAGCCACACGTGGAGAAGGGAGAGGGACAGAGGGTCAAGAGCACGAGAGATGGGCCAACTGGTGACCCAAGCAGAACGGGAGGCCAGGGCCCTTTGATTCATCCCTGGGGCAGCTGAGCCAGCCGTGCTGGGCCCAAGTTTTCAGGGATTAACATGTCCCAGCCCTGCTCGGGCTTCAACAGCCCTGCCAAGGAGATAGTTTGATGTAGAATCTGTCTCCACTGCCGGCTTCGGACAATGCTTGAGGGAGCTGGACAGCCCAGAGATAGAGAAGCAAAGCATTCTCTTTCAAAGTCAACACACCCACGAGCCAGGACAAAGCTAAGGCCTGCTGGAGCCCCAGCTGGGGGTGTCTGGGGAAGACAGTGGTATGTGTGGCCCTGGGGAGACAGCAGAGGTCAGGGCAGGTCCCCTGAGCCACCACCACCTTGCAGGGTCCACAAACTGACCATCGACGACGTCACGCCCGCTGACGAGGCAGACTACAGCTTTGTGCCTGAGGGCTTTGCCTACAACCTGTCTGCCAAGCTCCACTTCATGGGTGAGCTGATGCTCCGGGGGAGGAGGCATGGGGGTGGCAGAGCCAACATGCCAGGCCCCGCCCTGCCCTCTATGCTACCTGCCTTTCTTCTCTTGTAGAGGTCAAGATTGACTTCGTGCCCAGGCAGGGTGAGTCTGGGGTCCCTGCGTGCTGCCTGGACTCTGCCCCCTCCTCCCTTCCTCTGGCTCCACCCTCCACTCAGACCTAAATGAACAAGGCTCTGGGCATGGAGTCCTTAGACCTAGCCCTGCCACTTATGCCCAGGGACCACTTAAATTCTCTCCTAGCCTCTTTATCATCTTTGAAATGGCAGTGTGGGTGGTGCCTCCTTCTTGGGGTGGTTATGGAGAGGAGGTGAGGCTGAGACCAAGATGCCAAATGAAGTTCCTAATGTCCAAATGTAACACCCTTTGCGTCTTTGGGAGATCCCTCCCCACACTGGATCTATTTTATGGTATCATTCATTGCAGCAGGGTTCTGTGGCGAACAGTTTGGTAAACACTGACCGTTTATTCCAGCTGTTGGTGATTCAGGGGCCATTGACTTCCCCTCATCTCTTTGCCACTGGTTAAAGGTTCTGAAAAAGCCATGATCAGGAAGCTTAAACTTGGTTTATTTGACCATGGAAATGATTTTATCCATCCAGTGAAAAAGCTGGGGGTGATGGAATGTTCTAGAGCTCGATAGGGTTGGCGGTTATTTGGGTGAAAACATTTGGTCAGACACACCAGAAGAGGCTCCAGTCCACTCAGTTGGTCCTATATGAATGGTGCCCCCACAAAAGTGAGGGTCAAAAGCCAATAGCCAAGGTCATGGGCTCCCAGCAGTTCCTATGCCCCACCCAGGTTCCTCTCTGGCCATGGCCCTGGCTGTCTCCCCTCTCTGACCTATTTCATTGTTCCCTGCCCCCACCCCAGAGCCTCCCAAAATCCACCTGGACTGCCCTGGCCGCACACCAGACACCATCGTGGTGGTGGCTGGAAACAAGCTACGCCTGGACGTCCCCATCTCTGGGGATCCTGCTCCTACCGTGATCTGGCAAAAGACCATATCACAGGTACCATAGCACCCAATGGTGAAAGAAGTATGTGGGACCACATACCATCCCATCGCGCATGCTCCTGTTCCGTGGCTGGTCACCTGCTGGGGATGACAGGTGGGGAGGTGAGAGGAGACAGGGGTCCCTCCAGGCTTCTCTCCTGCTCTGTTCCCAGGGGAAGAAGGGCTCCGCTGTATCAGCTCCTGATGCCTCACAGGATGCCGGTGACAGTGACGAGTGGGTGTTTGACAAGAAGGTGAGCCAAGTGTTTTTGTCCCTCATTGCTTCCTCTCCCTGGAAGTGTGCATTGGCTCAGGTGCACACATCTGCTTGGGTGTGAACCTGCCTGGGTGTGCACCTGCCTGGGTGTGCACCTGCCTGGGTGTGTACCAGGCCATGTGTGCCCCTGCCAGGGTGTGCACCTGCCCTAGGAAGGGTCCGCCCTAGTGGAGTATGTAACTGAAAGGCGTGAGGGACCTGATGCCCTGGACATTGCCAAGAAGCCCTTGTGACTGGGCTGCTCCCTAGGTCCTGGATGCTCACCACAGCTGTGTGGGAGGGAGACTGAAGCACAGTCTCCAGCGTGACCCACAGACCTAGCACGAAGGCAGATCCAAGGCCCTTTGTCCTGGTGCTCCCCCATTCATTAAAGGCTTTTGAACGTCATGCTTGCTCTTCCTCTCCCCCATCTCTGTCATGGCTGTGGGCTCCTGTGCTGGGCTCCCCCCACCCCCACCTCAGAGCCCTTACACCATTGCAGGGGCCTTGGGGCTCCAACTTGGGCTCTGACCCAACTTCCCATCCCCGCAGCTGCTGTGTGAGACTGAAGGTCGGGTCCGGGTGGAAACCTCCAAGGATCGCAGCGTCTTCACGGTCGAGGGGGCAGAGAAGGAGGATGAGGGCATCTACACTGTCACGGTGAAGAACCCCGTGGGCGAGGACCAGGTCAACCTCACAGTCAAGGTCATCGGTGAGGCCACCTAGGGTTCCAGGGCTGAAAAAACAGAGGAACAGCCCCAGGGAGGGCCTGGGCCATTCAGCCGTTGGCCCAGATGGGGCCACCACATGGGGCATCTGTGTGGACTAGGGCAGTGGCCGTGGGGGATGAATGGGGCTGGCGTTTCTGTCTGCAGATTTGCCAGGACACAGCTGTGCCCAAATTAAGTCTGAGCTGGGAGCAACCCCTTGTACCTGGGGGAGGTGACGCCTGTAGGGAGGCATCTTGGGGAAGGCATCTTGGGCAGGGCAAATCGCACAGAGAAGGAACGGATGAATGAATAGACGGATCACGTAGACCTGTGACACGAGCCGATGCACATTCTAGAAACAGGCTGTTGGTCCCGCAAGTGCTGAAAGAACCGTGTGGTCCCCTCTCTTCCCTCCAGATGTGCCGGATGCTCCTGCAGCCCCCACCATCAGCAACGTGGGCGAGGACTCCTGCACCGTGCAGTGGGAGCCACCAGCCTATGATGGTGGGCAGCCGATCCTGGGTGAGTCCTAGGGCCCCAGGGCAGGGTGTGGGAGGAGGTGCATGGAGGACAGGGTGGGTAGGGGGAAAGCACGGGGGTGCCAGGGCTCTAGCCTTCCCCCACTCCCAATCAGAGATCCCACCTCTCCCCCTGACCAGGCTACATCCTGGAGCGCAAGAAGAAGAAAAGCTACCGCTGGATGCGGCTCAATTTCGACCTGCTGCCGGGGCTGAGCCACGAGGCGCGGCGCATGATCGAGGGCGTGGCCTATGAGATGCGCGTGTATGCAGTCAACGCTGTGGGAATGTCCAGGCCCAGCCCTGCCTCCCAGCCGTTCATGCCTATTGGTGAGCTGGCACTGCCCCCAGGCTGTCTGTGCTGCCCCCTCCCATCTGCTCTGTTGGGCTGCCACTGCGCTGGACATGAACACCTGGAGTTGTCTTGAATCCTTAGCTGGGGAGAGCCCACCCCCATTTTACAGACAAGGAAACTGATTCTTGGGAAGGTAAAGTGACCGGCGAGACAGCACTGTCCCTGTGTTGGGTTGTCAAGCCTCACTCTCCGCGTCTGTGAAATGGGGATAACACCATGTGCTTTAGAGAGCTGTCATTAGGATGGACTGAGATAAGGCGGGCAGGGCACCTTGCATGCAGTAGGGGTTTACTGAATGCTAACTGTTCCCCGCCCCTTCAACTCAGGATTTGTTGGTGGGATCAGAGGGAGCACCCATGGGCTGAGGCCTGACTGGGAGAGTCCCTAGGAGGTGTGTGGCTGGTGGGGCCAGCTCCAGAGTTCCTAGGAAGTCACCGGGAGTCCCCTCTCTCCCTGGAGACTTTCTTCATCCCTGCAGTGGACATCTGGAAGGAGAAAGCAGAGGCTAAGGGCGTGGCCTTGGCCCTCCCAGGGTGTGTGTGGGGGGAGGCTCCCTAAGCCCAGCTTGGGGGGACAGCAGGAATTGGCAGGCGCCTGTGTCAGAAGGGGCAGCTTGCTGTGCTCTGGGTCACCTAATGACACAGCTTGGTCCACATCTTCTGGCACAGGTGTTCTTCCTATTAGATCCTTAACTGTGGCTTGGGGACAGTCTGCTTTGAGTTTGGTGGGCAGGGGTGGATCCAGGGTGGTGGTTGCTGCAGGCTCACTCACAGGGGACCCCCTCCTACCTCCTCTCTGCCCAGGCCCCCCAGGTGAACCCACCCACCTAGCCGTGGAGGACGTCTCTGACACTACAGTCTCCTTGCGGTGGCGGCCACCAGAGCGTGTGGGAGCGGGTGGCTTGGATGGCTACAGCGTGGAGTACTGCTGGGAAGGCTGTAAGTGCTTGGCCCCCATGCTCCCCAGGCTGGCTCTGGGGCACCCCCAGGCCCGGGCCCCAGCCGGCCACACCCAGCTCAGGGCTGGAGCAGCAGGGCTGGGCTGTCCCTTACTGACCCCATCCCATTTCCATGGGCAGGTGCTGAGTGGGTGGCTGCCCAGCAGGGACTGACGGAGCGCACATCCCTGTTGGTGAAGGACCTGCCCACGGGGGCCCGGCTGCTCTTCCGTGTGCGCGCACACAACGTGGCAGGGCCTGGAGCCCCTATCACCACCAGGGAGCCCGTGACTGTGCAGGAGATACTGCGTGAGTGCCCCCCAGTGGTCCATCCACAGAGCCTGACCAGGAGAACGGGGCTGACCAGGGCAGGAGGGGCTGAGGCCTCAGGTGTGTCCTTGGCTTCGGGCACTCTTGGTTCTTCCACAGCAGCTACCCCTCCACTTTTTGGGGGAACAGAGAAAATCTAGGTCGTGATGCCCAGGCTCAGTCAAGTCCCCCAGGCCCCGTGGACAGGAACTGTCTGTGTCCTGAGGACTGAGCCATGAGGCCACTATGGGTCAGTTTGGGCCACCTGGGATCCACTTGTGTTCCTCTTTCTAGTTCTCCTACGGAATCTCCATCCTGTTGGGGGCTGGTTCTTAAAGCTGGAGGGAGGCAGCTAACCAGGCAGGACACAGCATTAGAGTATAGGGTCTGAAAGCCTTGCTTTGCCTGGCTCATGGCTTTATAGGCTGTGTGGCCTGGAATGAGTAGCTCAGCCTCTCTGATCCCTGCCTCCAGTAGCAGTGTAGCCAGGTACAAGTGGGAGGAGAAGCTTGGTGAGGCATTTGGGAATGGGCAGTCTGGGTTGTTATGAGTTAGGGGAAGGCCAGAGGAGGGACAGGGCCTGGCAGGCAGCTTTCCCCTCTCCCCTTAGCTGAAACTGAGTCGGCTCTGTCTCAAGTGAGAGACTGGAGCTGTGGAGCTCCTCAGGGCTAGGGTTGGGGTGGGCATGGTTTAGCCATCCCCTCTGTACTCACAGAGCGACCACGGCTCCAGCTGCCCAGGCACCTGCGCCAGACCATCCAGAAGAAGGTTGGGGAGCCTGTGAACCTCCTCATTCCTTTCCAGGTAGGGCTCTGACCCCCTTTCCTGTCCCCAAGGCTGAGGCCACGTTTGTGGTTCATGCTGTGTCTTAGGAACACTCCCCCCGCCACCCACCCACATACATACACACACGTGAGGTTAGCCCAGTGACTGGCCCTGGCAGAGAACCAGGCGCACGGTGCAGCTGTCCCACCCCTAGGGCAAGCCCCGGCCTCAAGTGACCTGGACCAAGGAGGGGCAACCACTGACCAGCGAGGAGATGAGCATCCGCAACAGCCCCACAGACACCATCCTCTTCATCCGGGCTGCCCGCCGTGCCCACTCGGGCATCTACCAGGTGGCAGTGCGCATTGAGAACATGGAGGACACAGCCACTCTGGTCCTGCAGATCGTGGGTGCGTGACTGCCAGCCTCCCTCCACATTCACACCCTGGAGTTGGGCTGCCAGGGGCAAGGAGGCGGGCCTCAGCTGTGGTTCAGGTGGTGGGGGGAGGGAGGTAAGCTGAGCTGATCCTCCTTCTGCAGACAAGCCAAGCCCCCCGCAGGACATTCGGGTGGTGGAAGCATGGGGTCTCAATGTGGCTCTGGAGTGGAAGCCGCCCCAGGATGACGGCAACACGGAGCTCTGGGGTTACACAGTGCAGAAAGCTGACAAGAAGACTCGGGTGAGCCTGGGTTCGGGTCCCCCTTGCAGCACCCCCTCTGAGCAGCCCAGGGAGGCCATTGGCAGCAGTGGTAGGGGAGGCAAGCTACCCTCTGAGGTCTGCCTTGCCCCCTGTGCCCCAGGAGTGGTTCACAGTCCTGGAACATTACCGCCGCACCCAATGCATAGTGTCTGAACTCGTTATTGGAAACGGCTACTACTTCCGGGTCTTCAGCCATAACATGGTGGGCACCAGTGATACAGCTGCCACCACTAAGGAGCCTGTCTTCATTCCCAGACCAGGTGATCCCTCCTAATTCCCACATGGGGATCTGGAGCTGAGAGGTGGGCAGGGGATGGGGGAAGCAGGGGCACCAGAGCCTGGCTTGGTGGGGCCCTCTTGACACCAAATTGTTGCCTGTCATCCACAGGTATCACATATGAGCCACCCAACTACAAGGCCCTGGACTTCTCCGAGGCTCCAAGCTTTACCCAGCCCCTGGTGAACCGCTCCATCATCGCGGGTTACACCACCATGCTGTGCTGCGCCGTCAGGGGCAGCCCCACGGTAGGGAAGCTGGGGCTCTGGTGCAGCCTGACCCAGGCAGCAGGGCTCACAGGTGTAGTCCTCTACCTCCTGGGAGTGGGGTGGGAGACATCTGCAGGGACCTCTGCTTGCAACAGGCCTTGGTCCTCCCCATCCACTCTGAGTTCAAGCCCAGCCTTCGGCATGGTCTGGGATTTGTGGTATTTACTGCCAGAGTAGAAATAAGTCTGTCTAGGGCTTGCACCCAGTACCCCCTCAGCCTGGGATGGTCTGTCTCCACTTGCAGCCCAAGATCTCCTGGTTCAAGAACGGCCTGGACCTGGGGGAGGATGCCCGCTTCCGCATGTTCAGCAAGCAGGGGGTGCTGACCCTGGAGATCAGGAAGCCCTGTCCATTTGACGGGGGCATCTATGTGTGCAGGGCCACCAACTTCCAGGGCGAGGCGCAGTGCGAGTGCCGCCTGGAGGTGCGAGGTGAGGAACCCTCAGGTGTGACCCTGCTGTCTGGTACCAGCTGAGTCCTATCTGGGTGGGTCCCAACTCCCTGGTGGGGAGGTCCCACATGATGTGGCCTTCTCTCCTGCAGTGCCTCAGTGACCCAGGCTGGCTTCCAGGGATGGCCAGGTACGGAAGCTGGATGGGACTGAGCTTCGGGCTTTTGGTGGGCTGGTGTTCAGGCCTCGGGTCACTCACAATGGAGCCCCCCATTACAGGCACAACTGGATGCCAGCCCCTCCCACCTGAGAGCCGAAGAGAAGCCAGCGAAGCCAGCATCCTGCTCCTGGATATGTGTGTGTGTGCAAGGAGCTGGGGCGGGGGGTGGGCAGCAGCGATGGAGCAGGCTGAGTGGGCTCTGCTCACAGCAGACCATTAGCACCCCCACAAAAGCTCTCAGAACAGGGGGCAAAGAATGGGCCAGCCTCCTGCCTGGCCTGTCTTCTCAATAAAGGATGAGCACAGCCTCAGAACGGAGCCTTTGTGTGCAGTGGGCTCTGGAACACTGGCTCATCACATGTAGCTGCTTCCTGGATGCTGATACAAGACCAGAGAATGGTTCTAACCTAACGTGAGCAATGAGCACTAGACCCTCGGTCTACTTCCACATTCACTCCTCGGTTGGGGGGGTGGAGGAGCTGGCATAGAGGGTAGCCTAGCATAGCTCTTCTGCTCGGGAGCCTGTGCCCACCACCTGTAGTCTTGGCAGGTGGGTGTGGGCTGTGTCCACAAGTGCTGGGGTTGAGCGGCATGGGGCTGCTGGAGCCCTGGTGAACAGCAAGTCCTGGATCTCAGGCAGCAGAGGCAGTCCTGTCCTCCCTGACACTGCGGGCCAGGAAGGCCTCCCCTGTTGAGGCAGGCCCGATTCTGGGACGGCCTGAGTTGTGGTCAACCTGGGACACTCCTGGCCCAGGACCCAGAGCCAAGAGCCTGGCTTCAGGCAACTGTTTGGGCCCCTAACCCTGGCTTGGCACCACAGCCCTGGGGGAAGGAAAGCTCCTTGTTCCAGCTTCTCCCCAGGATCCTGGGGCTTGTTGGGCAGCAGCTGGACTTCAGCCCAGGTATGGGTGACCCTACCTCCCTCATTGCCTGCCCCAAGGGCATTTTTGGAGTCCAGGCGCAGCCCTGCCTCAGGCCTGGACTGGGGAGGAGACCTCATTGACCACAGGGCAGCCAGGGAGGCCAGCAGGAGTTGAGGACATTTATTTCATGATCACGTGGCTGTACATCTTCTATAAATAACATGGAGCAGGAATATCTACATCCTCCCTCACCTTCCTCCCCCAGCCATCTTGCCCACCTGGCACCCATGCCAGGAGATGCTGAGTGGATTTTACTTGGCCTTTCCCTGACCCTTGGACAGAGCAACCAGTGGGACACTGCTAGCCTCCTTCCAGGGAGGGAAGTCAGTGCCCAGCACAGGGCCGCCCTGGGTGATGCTGCTGGCTTGGGAGATGTGAAGGAGACTGGGAAGTGTGGCTCACTCAGCTATCCCCAGACTCCTCCCTTCCCCTCCCTGCTCACCCCTCAGTTGGGAGAGCAGGCTCAGGTCTCCCCCTGGCTACCCAGCATGGACCTGCTCCAGGAGCCTGGTCAGGCTGAGTCACACAGGGTGTAGAGCTGGCTCCTGCACTAGGGGCATGTGGGGAGTGGCAGTCAGGGTGCCGGGGTGAGAACGAGAGACCACAACACCAACATCTACAGGACACGCCATGGTGGGCTCACACTGGCCCATCTCTTTCTCACACACACACACACACTCTCTCCCTCTCTCTGTTGGGACAGCTCGCCTTCTGGGAGTAGAAGGGAAGAGAAGGTGGCAGGGGCTAGCTTAGCCCTGGACAGAGGGCTCAAAGACACACTCAGACTGAGGCATGCCTCGCGGAGCACACTCACACCACCGCCCACGTCTTGGTGCTGATGGGAGCACTGTGCACGCGGACACAGCAGGGCGTGGCGGTGTCCCCTGGGCTGGCGGCTGCTGCGCCCCTGTCAGCTGGAGACAGGCCGAGGTGGGGTTCGGAGACCTTCCTCGCTGCTGTGCGCGGCGGCCACATATGAGAAGAGACACAACACGGAGTAGCAGATCTCGTGGGCCTAGAAGGAGAGAAGTGCGCACAGGTTGGTCCTGCCAAGACCCCAGGGTCTTCCTGTGAGGAGGCTGTGCCAGGCCGCCAACTCCTGCCCTCACAGTAGGGTATGCAGCCTCGGAGGCTGGCCCCAAGGGAGAGCGGGCTTGGGATGCATGTGCCTGCTGCCTCAACTGTCTCTAGCACCTGCAGCACCCACCCTCCTCCTGGGTTGAGGTCCCCTAGCAGCCCTGGCATATCAGGGCCAGGTGGCACACTCACCATTGGTGTCTTGTACTTGTGGCTCACCACTTCTTTAATTTCAGGAACTAAAACCGGACAGGCAAGAGACAAAACAGAAAGTTCAAAACTAAGAGTGACAGTGCCAGGTTCCCTCAGGTGGCACTGCTTGGCACCAGGGTCCCCGTCCCCTCTTGTGGTCTCTTGTAGTGGTTGCAGCAGCTCAGGGTACTGCAAGGTATCAGCCCCCAGAGCTTCTGTCTGGGCCCTGCCCCAGACTGCCCTGCCGGGGGCCTGCTGGTGCTCAGTGTTTGACATCTGTGGCTCTGCTGGGCCCAGTCTGGTCCAGCACTGTCCCAGGGCACCTGGGGGCTGGCAGTGGGCAGTTCCCAGATCCAAGCTGGGAGAGGAGTGCCGTCTCTAGGCTGTGCCTCACCTTGCTGAAATGACCATGTACTTAACCCTGTCAACAGCCCCAAAGTCTGGGCATGTGATGCACACACAGATCCCTTTAGTTCCCCAGCCCCTACCCAGAGGGTCCTGAGGCTACGGGAAGAGGTAGCCTGCCAGTGTCCTTCCCTGCGTGGCAGGAGGAGCCCAGGCCCGCCTGTGTGAGGGAGAGCGTCAGAGGGCTCGGGAGCAGACACATGGAGCGGGAGGCAGGCGGGGGCAGCACCCAGAGAGCTCAGGCAAGTACACACATGTCCACAGCCCAGAATGCCACACTCAGAGTCGCCCTGTCCCAGCCATGCAGGGGTTCTGCCTGGCTACAGGAAGGAGAGGGTCCCCCCCATCAAGGCTTGGCCACCATCACAGGAGCACAGGGATGTGGTAGAGCCCTGGGAGCCAGAAAAAGTAGGGTGAGAGTTGGCACACCTTCTCCTGATCCTGGGAGTAGAATTTGGGGGACTGGGAGTTAGCAGATTAAACACTCGTTAAAGGCCAAGCAAGTTGCCAGACTCCCCCCAAACATCTCTCTGGCAAAACAGAGAAGGGAGCACAGGGGCAAGGGGGTGAAGGGGAGGGGAGAGAGGAAGAGACACAGTGGGAAGTGGCAGTGGGAGCGGCTGGAGTTGGGGGAGGAAGCCCGCCCACCGGCTGCAGGGCCTGCAGGACCTGGGGGGTAGGCAGCAGGAGCCGAGCCGAGGTCACTTTACCTGCTGGAGAATGAAGGTTTTCATAGCAGCGATGAGGGCCACAAAAGAACGAAGCACAGACACAGCCGAACTCAAAGCCCCAGAGCGAGACCCTCCCTGCACCACGCCCTAGCACCTGCTGAAGGGGCGGATGGCGCCTGGCTTCCACTGCCATTCCCCCAAGGCACAAGACCTGCCAGGTCTCCCTGCCCCCCCACCATGGCGGGTGTGCCCGCAATGCCCCATGCCCCTCTTCTAGCACAGGGACAGAAGGGACAGCAGAGCTGGGCCAGGGGGCCTGGGGAGAGTGCTGGGCTGCTGGAGTCTGGCAGCAGGCAACATGGACACAGCAGAGCTCGGGCATGGCCGGCCCGATGGGCCCCAGGTCTTTCCGATTACCAGCTCGGCTGCTGGCCAGGGGAGGGGAGGTGGCGCTACCTCCCCGAGCCTCTTGGGTGCCACCTTACACTGGCTCTTCCGCAGCCACTTGCCGGGGCTTGCCCTCTCCATCCCTGCCCATCTCGGGCTCCCCCTTCCTTGGGCCCTGTCACTCCTTGCTCTCCTGACATCTCAGCAGAGGCGTTTCTTCTCCCTGCCCCTCATGCCTCCTCTGGAGCGCCGAGGTCTGAGTTACTGCCATGGGAGTCCAGACCTAAGAGCAAAATAGTGTAATTACCAAATTCCTCCAGGACAAAGACGCCTCGAACTGTATTGCACTTTTTAATGTGATTCAGCTCTATGAAAACCTGCAAGAGAGGGAGGGAGGGTGGGGTGAGGCCTAAAGGCTCCGCCCCGGTGCCCCCACGAGCCCGCTCTCCCGGCTTCTGCCCCATGCCCACACAGAGGGAGGACAGAATCACACACAAACACGCACACAAGCGCGCGCACACACATGCACACGCACACACACACAAACTCCAAAGCGCTAAGAAGCAAAGACAGCAGAAAGGGTGTGTACCTTCCGCTCCTGGCCGGAGGAGAAAGCATGGGAGAGAAATGAAGGCGTTAGTTTTAACGGTCAAGTCCAACCCGAAGGCCCCTGTGTTGGCCTGGGCTGCCCGCCCATGCACTCTGCCTGGGCAGTGCTCCAAGGACACGGTGCCCTGTCTTCCCCCTCAGCCCGTCAGGTCTCGACCCTTCCATGCATCCTCCTCCGGCGCAGAGGGGCTGGCACGGGCGCAAAGCTCCCCGGAGGAATAGGGGGAGGACTGTCCTTAGGGTAGGAGCGCTGGGGTCTCCCAGGATGGCTGTGGCGATTGGGTTAACAGCTGCCACTTGCTGGGCGCCTCCTGGGAGGTCTGTGATCCTTACGCCTCAGTGGGTACAGTCTACGGGCGACTCCTGCCTCAGTGTCCAGCCTGAGGATCAACAAGCCAATCTACGAATAACAAGATGGGGCTTCAAATCCTAGAACATCTTGGCTCCAGGCCGATGCCTGTCCTGTTTTGACTCCACCACTGCCCAACTCTGCAGGGAGGGTCTGGCGTGTCCCCTTGTGTGCCATCTGAGTGCTGTGTGGCAGAGGCCACACCATAGGCCACCATCTCGTTACCAGAGGGGCTAGGCCAAGAAGTTGACATTTACTCCCCCTGCAGAGGGGGTCTCTGCTGGGCCTGAGTCAAAGGCAGAGTGCCTCACTCTCCTGCTTGTCATGGTGTCAGTGTGGCAGACACCCCCAGGGCAGGGCCCCGTATCACTTAAGATTTTCATCTTTGGGAGAGGAAGTCATAGCTCTAAAACATGGCCAGAAACCTGCTCCCTGAGAAGTGCCAGCATCTGGGTGGCCCAGGAAAGCACTTAGGCAAACTCCACTTGGGGCTGATCCCAAGGAGTTTATGGGTTTAATGCCCTCCTAAGCCCCAGACTGAAACCAGTGAGGAGCTGTGCCTGAGCTCAGGAACTGGGGTGTGGCCTGGCGGTAGGGGTGGGAGCCTCAGGGAGAGGAACTGGCCCATCAGGGAAGTGGGAGGCAAGGCACTTGGGTGACGTCGGAGCTGTGGATGGAACTGGGATGATGCGCTGGCCTCAGAAAGAGATTAGCCTCAAGAGTGTCCACTGAGAGAAAAAGTAAGACTGTGTTAAAAAGGCCGGGAGGGAGACAAAGGCAGCTCCTAGGGTGGCATCGCCACGAGGCAGAGATGATCCTTGAGTGCTCCCCCACCACGAGAAGGGGCACAGGGCCTGTGGAGCGGTGGGGGCGGGAAGGGGGGAGACAGAGCGGGGACATTCAAAGGAAGGGAGAGAATGAGAAGGACAATCGGCGGGAGAAGGAAACGGCAAAGAAACACACGCACTTCCAAGAAGACAGAGCCAAGTCGCCCGTCCGTGCACGCAGACACACTGGAGGAGCTCAGCCAGTCCAGACTCTCAAAGCAAAACCACCAAGCCAAGCATGCCCTGGGGGGGGGAGGAGGGGCAGGGGCGCTGCGGACAGGGGCCGAGGGAGACGCTCCCACTCACACTGTGCGAGACTAACTGCCGGGCAGCGTGTCCCCCAAATCTCACTGTCTCTCAGCCTCCCACCACGCTTTCTTGCTTTGCCGCCAGCGTGGTCACTGATGTCACTGTGCCCTCCCCTTGCTGTCTCTTGGGTCCAGCTGCTCCAGTTGGCCCAGTGGCCCTCTCTCACGCTCACTGGGAAGAAGGTCCTTGGGGACCTGGACAGAGATCCCTACTTCAGCTGGAAGTACAGGGGCAGGCAGCCTCGGGCTGCCTCCTCCACCTACCTGGTTATGCATGAACTTGAGATTGATCCCTTCCAGAGTGACCTGCAGCAAGCCACCCTCACCAGTTTTCATGTCCTGCACAGGGAACTCGCCACCTAGTTCAGGCCCTGTGGTGAGGGAGGGGGTATCAGCTGGCCAGTGAGGCCGGACAGCCCGTGCCCGACTTCCTCGTTGGACCTCCACCATGCAGGGGGACCAGTGAAGACCCCCTCTGAGGGACGCGCTGTCTTCTCACCAGGCTTGATACTCTGCTGCCGGGCGGCCGCACGCTCCATGCTGTCCTTCACGCAGTAGTACAGTTCGCGACACTGAGGCCCAGGATGGAGGGAGAGAGAGCTGCTGTCACACGAGCCTTCTGGGGCTCCCCACCCGCTACCCTCTGATGGTTGCTGAAGGCTAACGCTGACACCAGGGCTCAAGGACACTTGTGTCCCACACAACAGCTGGGGACCCAAAGGGGGTGCTCCCGACATGGATCCTTTACTTTCTTAGCTTGTAATTTGGCCTTCGCTGCTCAACCCACCCCAAGGCCTACACCTGCTGGCAGCCTGAGTACCTTCTTAGTGTAGAACTTGTTGAGCTGGGTTTCAGAGCCATTTCGACGCCACAAGCACAACACTTTGGTCTTGGGGCAGTACGTCATATTGATGAGTTTCTCGTACCACCAGCGCTCATGGACCGTCCCGATGTTACTGCGCAGCACCACACAGTCATCACACACCTGGGTGAGCCAACAGAGCCGCTAGGTGGCACTGGTCTCTGCAGAGCCTTGCCCACCCCTGGCCTCATGACACTGCTTCTCACATGACAATGATGGGGCAATTGGGTCCTGGGCACCATGTAGGCAGACTTTCTGCCCGGTGGAGACACACATACACACACACCATACATACACACCACTACTGGACATCATATCTGCTAAGGCTGTTGAAAGCAATAAGGCACTGGGGTTGGCATGATGGCCTACCAGGCTAATTTTCTACCTGCAAGCCCTGACATCCCATATGTGTGGCAGTTGGTGTCCCAGCTGCTCTACTTCCCATCCAGTTCCTTGCTTATGGGCTAGGAAGGCAGTGGAGGGTGACTCAGATCCTTGGGCCCCTGCATCCATGTGGGAGACCAGGGGAAGAAGCTCCTGCATCCTGGCTTTGGATCAGTTCAGCTCTGGCCATTTGTGGCCATTTGGGGAGTGAACACCTCTCTCTGTCTTTCCTTCTCTCTTAAAATCCATCATTCAAGTAGAAATAAGTCTTAAAGAAAGAAATGAGGGCACTGGAAGGATACTGTGTGCAAGCACACAGGACTCCTTCACCTCTGCCATCTTTGTCGTGTCCTGTACCCTAACAGTGTTCCCAGCATGTCTCCTGCCTCACTTGTTAACCTTCAGAGTCAGCTCCACGGACAAAGGCAGGAGACGTGGCAGACTTAACCAATGCATTTTCTAATTCATTCTTTCTTTCTTTCTTTCTTTCTTTCTTTCTTTCTTTCTTTCTTTCTTTCTTTCTTTCTCTCTCTCTCTCTCTCTTTCTTTCTTTCTCTTTCTCTCTCTCTCCCTCTTCTCTTTAGATTCATTTATTTTATTTGAAAGTCACAGTTAGAGAGAGATATGGAGCAATCTTCCTTCCATTGCTTCACTCTCCAAATGGCCGTAATGGCTAGGGCTGAGCCAGACCAAAGCCAGAGCCGGGATTCTTCCAGATCTCCCACGCTGTTAGCAGAGGCCCAAGTACTTGGGCCATTGTTTATTGCTTTTGCCAGACCATCTGCAGGGAGCTGAATCAAAAGTGGAACATTCAGGACATGAACTAGTGCCTATATGGGAATGCCAGCATTGCAGATAGTGGTTTCAACTGCTGTGTCATAATGCCAGCCCCCCTTCCCTATTCTACAAAAACATTCTTATAACTAATTTCAGAATAAATATGAACAATGTTCACTGCATAAAAATTATATAAAACACGAGGCAGGCATGCATGCAGTGGATGAGAC
The DNA here is from genome assembly GCF_017591425.1 of Ochotona curzoniae. Classification (NCBI taxonomy): domain Eukaryota; kingdom Metazoa; phylum Chordata; class Mammalia; order Lagomorpha; family Ochotonidae; genus Ochotona; species Ochotona curzoniae. The sequence continues at coordinate 22,559,987 of NW_024465859.1, read as the reverse complement.
TGCGTTGCCTAGCGGAATGTTCAGGTTCAAGTCCTGGGCTCTGTTCTGACCCAGTTTCCTGCTAACGAACACAGGAGTCGTCAGACTGCCTGGCTTCTACTTCTCATTCTGCCAGTACTTAGCTGTGACTCCTTGAACACAAACTCATCTGTGTACAATAAACTTCCGTCTGGTGTACAATAGGGCTAATATTGTGGAGTAGATAACGAGTTCATGTGCCAAAAAGCCTGGGTGCACATATAGGAAGCACATGTAGTCAGCTACTATAATCACACCACACTTACCAAAACTATAATAATGATCATTACTACCACGTGAATGGTTCTTCAGTCTCTCTCCACGGGGGCCTCTCACCCCAAGCTCCTGAAGAGCAGCTTCTCAGCCTCATTCTGTCCACAACTGAACTCGGCTTCTCTCTCTGGGCAGATCCGCCTCTCGTGTCCCCTGCCTGATGCCAACCACGCACAAACAGCATTCCTTGGCCCTTAACCTCATCCATCACTGAGTCCTCACATGTCTCTGAACCACTCTTTCCTTCCCCTACTCCGACCACCATCCTTTATTCCTCCTTCAAGTCTAAGCTGGGGGGTGGCTTCTCCTGGAAAGCTGCCTGTGACTTCCAGTCCTTGGCTACATCTATGTTCCTGGAAATCCTGCCCCAACCCTCCATGGACACCCCCTCTCATGAGGCTCATCATGTTTTGTGGCACTTGTTATGGCTACTCAAATCTAGGAGAGCAACAGAAGTCAAGTCGATCTGCCCCACACCTAACCGAGGGCTTGCGTGTATGACGTGGGCCCCACAAATATTGGGTCAATGAGTAAGGAATACATACAACTCTCAGGGTTCAGCAACTACATCAGAGCTCAGTGGAGTTCCAAAAGGATTAGGACAAGGCAGGTTAATTGGCAGGACTGATTTGGAAACCTGAGTTCTAGCCAAGCCTGATCCCATGGTTTGCTACATGTAGGAAATGGACACAACTGCTTCATCTGTTAGCACCACATGGAGGTGGTGGGCATATGCAGGACACGTGATTTCTGGGCCAGAGGAATGATGGTTAACAACGTGGTTTCCTTGGGCTGCTGATGAAGTTACGAATGGACAGTCTTGGGGCTGGCAAGGAGGTAGAACCTATCAACATTTTAAATGTGTGTATCCTTGATTTGGAAACTCCATGTCTAGGAATATATATCCTAGAGCAAACAGTGAGAGGTACTAATTAAACAGGGTAATGACTGAGCATTGACTTAAAACATAAAAAGATGTCCATGACACATGAAGTTAAAAATACCAAATTATGGGGCCCGGTGCGGTGGCCTAGCGGCTAAAGCCCTTGCCTTGAACTCTCCAGGATTCCATATAGGCACCAGTTCTAATCCCAGCAGCCCCACTTCCCATCCAGCTCCCTGCTTGTGGCCTGGAAAAGCAGTCAAGGATGGCCCAAAGCCTAGGGATCCTGCACCCATGTGGCAGACCTGGAGGAAGACCCTGGCTCCTGGCTTCAGACTGGCTTAAGTCCAACCGTTGTGGCCCCTTGGGGAGTGAACCAGTGATTGGTGAATCTTTCTGTCTCTTCTCTCTATACATCTGACTTTGCAATAAAAATAAATAAATCTTTGAAAAATACCAAATTATATAATGATATTTGAAGTCTGAAATCCATTTTATAAATGTCAAAACAAATTCCAAATAAATAAATGATATTTGTGCAAACAGGCTTCCCCTGCCCTTAAAGCTGAAAGGCTACACACCAAACTCTCTACAGCGGTTACCTCCGGGGAGTGGGATAGGGAGAAAAGTGAGGGGAATTTTTACTTTATGTAAAGTTTTATATTGTTTACAGCTTTTACTGTTTTACTTTTGTAACATAATAATAATATAATAATAATAATAAAGCAATAAAACATTTAAAAGCCTTCCCAAAAGACTGCCCCACAGATCATCTCTCAGGCTGTTCTAAGAAAGGTGGGATCAGACTCTGAGTGGCCACCAGGTGGCACAGGGTGGAGGTACTGAGTGAGCATCAGCAGGTGGCACAGGGCAGAAGCACTCTTGTTCTGTGTGGTAATATGGCAAGAAGAGACATCTGGGAGGGTCAAGGGACCAATCTCCCACGACAGAGGCTCAGGGTGAGGTGAGAGTGTACTTCTGCAGAAGGACAGGAAGTTTTTAGAGAAGTCCAGAAAGGAGAGGAACGACTTGCCACTTCCACGGCAGCAGACATCCTCGGTGAGGGCTCAATTAGAGGAACACCAGGCCACAGGCTAACGGCCCTGGAAGGTGCCAGGGAAACGACCCCTCCTTGATTCAGCCTTGGTGCGGGCTCGTCTCTCACCCCCACACTCGCTCGCTAAACTACTGGCTCAAAAACTGTGTGAAAATCAAACTTGGCTAAACCAAAGCCCAAAAGAGCACTAGAAAGGTTATTTAGTATTACTACTTTACGTAGGGGTTGCTTGTCCCCTAAAATTACTGAAAATAAATCTATTTTAGAGTTATCACAGAAATGAAGAAAACATGGACAATCTCCCTTTATAATCCCAGAGTAAGAAAAACTTTCTCCAAGTAGGCCTCAAAATCCAGAACCCATAAAAGTAACTGATTAATTTAACAGCTTTTATGTGAAAGTAAAAGGTCTCCGGGGCAGGAGTTTGACACAGCAGCTGAGACACCATCAGGGGTGCCAGCTCCACTCTTGATTCTGGAAGGCAGCAGGTGACGGCTCCAGTCATTGGATGCCTGCCACCCATGTGGGAGATCTAGATTGAGGAGATCTCAATCGGGTTGCAAGTAATTAAACAGTTAATTAGCAGTTAATTGCCTTCCAAAATACACTGACTGGTAAGTAGATAGGAAGAAGAATGGATTTTATGGCCAAAAAAATACCACAGGCAAAATCAGAAGATAAATGACAAACTTTACAGTGGCCAAATCTGGCTGCCTAAATGTGGCTCACTGACCATTACAAGAGAAATGACCACGTAAGATAACTGGAAGAACGCAGCCCCTCCTTTGAGGGATTCTTGCGAAAACATTCAATCTGAAACTGGGGCCCAGTGTAATGGCTCAATTGACTAATCCTCCCCCTGCAAGTGACGGGATCCCATAGAGGCGCCAGTTTGTGTCCCAGCTGCTTCACTTCCCATCCAGTTCCCTGCTGTGGCCTGGTAAAACAGTGGACGATGGCCCAAAGCCCTGGGATCCTTCACCAGTGTGGGAAAAATGGAGGAAGCTTCTGGCTTCAGATTTGGCCTTAGACTGAGCTCCAGCCATATGGCCATTTGTACAGTAAACCAACAGATGGAAGATCTTTCTCTGTCTCTCCTCTCTATAAATCTCTTTCCAATAAAGAAAAAAAAATACAGAACCTCATTCAATAGATACGCGTCTGAAACTGATTAGATCTCTAGTTTGAACTACTAATGTCTAAGAAAGACAAGTGGTACAGAAACGTGTTAGTGACGCCCAGGAGGGTGTCTGCCAAGAATGCGGACGGTGAGGTGCTCCACGGGTAAATGATCCAACGTGTTCAACAACGGCCAAGCGGGAGTGGTGTGAGTTACGGGGTGCCAACGAGTCCTGTCAAGCAGAGACATTAGTGTGCTGTCCCTTTGAGCCAGCAGTCCCACATCAGGGACTTCTTTCTTACTGACATGTGTGCACAAGTTAGCAACAGCCAAAACCTGGAACCCGCCCGAGCATGCCCAGGCACTGACTGGCAGTCACAGTGGGAACACAGGTGGTCCTAGAAAGCAGGGCTACCTGTGCTGATACAGACCACCACCAGGATGTGTTTAATCAAAAAAGCAATATTTCAACAGATACATTGTGCCACTTCTTTTTATTAAAAAATGAATAATTTATATCTATATTTCATTGCTTACATAAAATTCACTGTAAGACAAAAAGAAAACCAATGAAACTGGCTACGGGGGGGGGGCGGCATTTGGCCTAGCAGTTCAGCTGCCGGTTGGAACATCTACAACCCACATTACAGCGCCTGGGTTCAAGGGCTAGCTCGGCTTCAGTTTTGGCTTCCTGCTAATGCACACCCTGGGGGACAGCCAATATTGGGCCAAGGAATTGGATTCCTGCTGCCCACTTGCGAACCTGGATTGAGTTCCTAGCTCCTGGCTTCTGCTCAGCCTAGCTCTGGCCTTTGCTGGCAGCTGTGCAGTAGATCAGTGGACAGAAGCTTTTATCTCTCAAATAGAAATTTACAAAAAAGGAAAACCAAAATAATAATCGAGTGTATGGGACTATGAAGGGATGAATGGGAAACTGATGGAAGGAGTTGAGAATGAGTGCAAACCCTCCCAAAATATACTATTTTATGTTGTTCCAGTTTATGGCTAGTATGGCCATTCATTCATTCATGGCTAGTATCACCTATTCAATATATACTTAAAAGAGGTGGAGCAATAAAAGAATCAGTACATTGGTTTAACTATTTGTGAAATAACCTGACAATTCAGACAGCTGGATTACAAGGATAAATGGGGGATGAGATGAATGGCAAAACACACACACACACACACACACACACACACACACACACACACACACACTGCTGCCATCAGTTTTAGGAGTTCTTGATGATTTATAGATATTCCTTGAGGTCCCGACATGAACCAGCACCTACCTCCATGAAAAAGATGTCTCCATTTGTGTCTGTGCCTGCGTGTACCACAAATGTCTGCTTCTTCATGTGCCGGCTCCCACTGGACCGGATGGAGAGGTCCCGCCCGTTCTGAGGAAGGAAGGGGTAATGCGCACAGTGGGCTCCCATTCAGAGCAGCCGCCTCAGCTGGCTGCCAACCTCCAGACAAGCACTTGCAGACCTGACTCGTCTCAGGACAGCTGCAACTCAAAAATTCCTGAAGACCCCAAACACCTTTTCTTTGTATGAGTTATATTTATAGATGTCACACTAGAAATTAAAACTAAAAAATATTTAAACATTCACTAACTGATTTAACAACTATAAATCATTTGTAAAAATGAATGACATGGGGCCCGGCGCGGTGGCGCAAGTGGTTAAAGGTCCTCGCCTTGCACGCCCGGGATCCCATATGGGCGCCGGTTCTAATCCCGGCAGCCCCGCTTCCCTTCCAGCTCCCTGCTTGTGGCCTGGGAAAGCAGTCGAGGACAGCCCAAAGCTTTGGGACCCTGCACCCGCGTGGGAGACCCGGAAGAGGCTCCTGGCTTCGGATCGGCATAGCATCGGCCCGTTGCGCTCACTTGGGGAGTGAATCATCGGACGGAAGATCTTCCTCTCTGTCTCTCCTCTCTGTATATCCGCCTTTCCAATGAAAAAATAATAAAAATAAATCTTTAAAAAAAAAAAAAAAATGAATGACATGCAGGGCCTGGCGCGGTGGCGCAAGTGGTTAAAGGTCCTCGCCTTGCACGCCCGGGATCCCATATGGGCGCCGGTTCTAATCCCGGCAGCCCCGCTTCCCTTCCAGCTCCCTGCCTGTGGCCCGGGAAGGCAGTCGAGGACGGCCCAAAGCTTTGGGAACCTGCACCCGTGTGGGAGACCCGGAAGAGGCTCCTGGCTTCGGATCGGCATAGTATCGGCCCGTTGCGTTCACTTGGGGAGTGAACCATCGGACGGAAGATCTTCCTCTCTGTCTCTCCTCTCTGTATATCCGCCTTTCCAATGAAAAAATAATAAAAATAAATCTTTAAAAACAAATGAATGACATGCAATTCAAGTACATTGTTTAAAAAAAAAACATTATTATTACTTTAAAAAATGTGGCACTAGGGCCCGGTGTGGTAGCCTAGTGGCTAAAGTCCTCGCTTTGCATGCGCTGGGATCCCATATGAGCACCGGTTCCAATCCCAGGGGCTCCATTTCCCATCCAGCTCCCTGTTTGTGGCCTGGGAAAGCAGTGGAGGATGGTCCAAAGCCTTGGGACTCTGCATCCACATGGGAGACGCAGAGGAGGCTCCAGACTCCTGGCTTCAGACTGGCTCAGCTCTGGCTGCTGCACCTACTTTGGGAGTGAGTTGGCAGGTGGAGGATCTTCCTCTCTGTCCCCTCTCCTCTCTGTATATCTGTCTTTCCAGTAAAAATAAAATACATCTTTTTTTTTTAATGTGACACTGCTTTCACATTTTATAAAATATATATATATATATATATATAAACACATTCCCCTCTCTGCTTCTGCAGCGATCTATTGCTTTGGTTGACGCAGATGAGGAAAATCTGACCTCATAGTCCCTGACTTGAGAAAGGGAAGGACATCTGAACGGACATACTCGTCTTCGGCACTGTGCAGAACTTAGCAACAATCCGTTTGCTGGACTCAGTGGCAATGAATGCCTTACACTATTATGTTAACTGCATCTGTGTGCCTTAAGCTTCTGAGGGCACCTTTTAGCCACACTTAGATGTGTAAATCACACACTGGGTGTGAGAAGTACTAGTTTCCTGGATATTACAGCTCTTCCAAATGCTGACATGTTTTATTATACTGTATATTTAAAAACCTCACCCATTGTGCTCACTTAGGTGGCACATATACTAAAACTGGGATGATACAGAGAAAATTAACATGGCCCCTGTGCAAGGATGACACACAAATTCGTGCAGTGTTCCATATTTAAAAAAAATTTTTTTTAAATCACATTCATGAATGTAACTACCTATCTCCTTAGAAAAGCCTTACAATGTTGGAAAGCTTCAAGTATTCCAAAACTTAAGAACTTGAATTCTACCATGGGCAATAAATACTTATCAGTTGTTTTCTTTGAAACGACTCAATTTATTAGCTTTAGAGAAAACGTCAGCCAGATACTCAACTCTGAATAACCACAGTTTGCTAGCCCTCCTTCTGAGTAAAAACGCTGTCCCCTTGCTCATCTCGGAACTCAAACTGTTGCAAGCTGCTTTCCTCCAAACCACCACCATCCTCGGTGGGCAGCAGAAATGCTTTCTGTACACGTTTCACTCTGTCCCCAGAACATCGGAGATGTGTGACGGTCAGCGGGAGCTAATGAGAGCAGAGGGACTCGCTGCTTCATCCAGACACTGGCTCTTTCAGAACTGAGTGCGTCAAGTCAGGACTGAGACAGCTCCCGGCACATCTGCCAGGGGAGAATTCTACCACTGAACCACCAATGCTCTGGCACATTTGGGGTCCTGCCCTTGTCTGTGCTGAGGTGCCAGCCGTCTCACCCACCATCACCACCACTGCTTTTGTAGTATCAGTGCAAACATCAGCTGGGGAGAAAGGCACAGAGCACACTAGTATTATATGATGAAAACGCTGTTCACAAACATTGTACTGCAACCGCTGCACCAGGAGGATTCTACCCTAAAAAGGGGCTGTGAGCCTCATCCAAGCATCACAGACCACTACCCCATTTCCAAGCAGGGAGCAAAGTGGACCATACAGTGACAAAACCGAGTGATACTCACCAGGCTAGCCAGCTGATCCAGCACCTCGTTGATCTGCTGGCTGTACACAAGCCCAATGTGGGACTTCCCCATCAAGCGCCTCACCTTCTTCCGGATGTCATTTTTATTCACCTGAAAAATCCAAACAAGAGTCTTAGTAAGAGATCTGTCCCTCTCATGACCAAGATGAAGGGTCGACAAGCGTATGGCTAGGCATCCTCCCATCTGGGTGAAACAATTTTCTGACAGAGCACACCGCTGCACATGGGGTGGCACTTTGAACTGCGCACCCTACCAGGGTGCTGGGGTGAATCCTGGCTTGAGCTCTGCTTGGCTCCTGCAGAACGTGGTTCTCCAAGCCGCTCTGCACAGGCGCATTTCCTCTTTATGTCCAACCAACACTGAAATATTGGTTCCTAAAAGCCTCAGTGTAATTCAGAAACTGTGACGCACAGGGGTGCTGGGACTCGGCTGTGGGCAGAAACCCTCCAAAGGTTAAGGATCATTGTCCTTTCTCAGCCCCTGCAATGCACCAGAGCAATGAACATTCCACAGAGAATGGATCCAATCCAGGGGCCTGACCTGGAGGGTGTGCTGTGCATCTGCTCAACGCACCCCTTCCACATCCGGGCAGGCTGGGAGAGCAGGAGCAGAACCCCAAGTTCACTGACAACCTTAGGTCTCCCCTTTCCACTGCAGCATTTGTTGAGTTGGCAACATTATTTCTTTTGCAACTATGGGAACCAAGCACAACCAACTCAAACTAGAACCTACTATTATTTTGTTAATGGGCAGCTCTTTCTGCAGCCAGAGAAAATTCTGTATGATGCAGGGCTAATACTGAAGTTTGAACTCTGACCTTGATTCCCAGGATTTTAGAAATGACTACCACACACAAAATATCTGTGGGGAGCTCTACCGGAATCCTAAACTACTTAGCAGGAGGAGCCCAAGGCAGCATTCAAAGTAGACACAGGAGGAGGAGAGTGGACTCAGCAGCTGGGTGACAGTGCCCTCAGCACACAGCTTTGGCTCACATGGGAGCTGCGGGGGAGCTCAGTCAGGCCGAGCCCTGGGAAGCTGCTTGCACAGGACTTAGGAGACAAGCAGCAAGTGCCACCTTTCCAGCATCAGGAGCACGAGACCTAAGCAAAGCTGTCACTACCTTCATTAGCAGCATGTAGGAGATGAGGTTATGCAGAAGGGTGGCCAGCAAGCGATCTTCGTCATCCTCCAAACGCTTCCGGTCATGCTCTCCCAGGGACAGGTACCTAAGCGGAAGACCAGACCCAGGTCATCCCTCAGCTTGGAGATGGCAGAATGGAGCAAAGGTGGAACATTCCCGAGGGTTGCCTGAGAGCCATACCTGTCAATCATTTCTTGGGGACCCTGGTCCATACCCATCCCTTCTCTCTCCAACATCACAGCATCTAAGAATGCATCTTCCCAGAACTGCATTTGGTCCCATAAAGTAGAACGCTCTTTGCCTACAGATAGGATAAAATGTTTGCTAAGGGTATTTGTTCAGCATTTAAAGACTACAACTGACAAATAATAAAAATGAAGAAAGAGTAAATACCAGATGGGAGTTGTTACCAATTTCAGAGTAAGAGGAAAACACAAAACTCTGTACCCCAGACCTCACAGTCCAGCCCCACACGCCTTCACGCGAGCCCCAGGCCCTCCCAAAGCGGAGGGACAAACACAGCACGCAAAGAAAGGTGGTTACTTATAGAAAAGGTCTCCATAGCAGCGTCCTCTAACTGGTCCCACATTGATCCTTTGTCCCTTCCTGCCAATTTGTGAGCAAGAGGAAAGATAGGAAGACAGAAAGACGGACACTGATGGTTAATGCCAACACCAAAACCCCAGCTTGTCCTTCCCCGACTGTGCGGCTCAGACCCAGTTATGTCGCTTGCTTCAGACACCAGCCCACCAGCTGGTGTCAGCCGTGGCATTAGCAAAAACCCAAGTGTTTGGCTTCCTGGTGTGGTGCCACCCTCTCCCCGGACAGCTGGGTTTCCGCACTGTGCAAGGGGCCTCCCCAGGCTGCTTCTCACCTAGGAGTCCCTCATAGAGGTACACGCGTTGGCTGACGTCTTCAGTACAGCGAATTGGGCTGCCCATTGGTTTCTCCTTCACCTTCGGCTTCAGGCTGTGGGATTTCCCCTAGAGAGAACAGGTGATCGGCCGGCTGTCCCGCACAGGTGCCGAGTGAACTGAGCCTTAGGGGGAGGCCCACACAATCAGGCGCCAAGTGCAGTGACACACTCTGATCCCCCTACTTCTGCTGCTACTCTGTGGGACTCTAGGATTCCAGCCAAGCCCGTCTGATAACTCTGATTTCTATCACTGCTTCCTACGTCATATTTTTTAATTCAAAGATATTCTCTTAAGAAAAAAAATTGGGCAGGGCGGGGGGTGTTGGTATTGTAGTACAGCAGGTTACACCACCACCTACAGCACACAGATGTGTCAGTTTGAGTCACAGCTGCTTCACATCTTCTCCTTTTTTTTTAAGACTTATTTACTTTTATTGGAAAGGCAGATTACAGAGAGGAGGAGAGACACAGAGAGAAAGATCTTCCATCTGTTGGTTCACTCCACAAACAGCCACAACAGCCAGAGAAAAAGTGATCTGAAGCCAGGAACTAGGAAGCATCTCCAGGTCTCCCACGCGGGTGCAGGGTCCCAAGACTTTGGGCCGTCCTCAACTGCTTTCCCAGGCCACAAGCAGGGAGCTGGATGGGAAGTGATGCAGCTGGCACACAGACTGGCGCCCCTAGAGGATGCTAGGACTTGTTGGTGCAGGATTACCCTGTTAAGCCATCATGCTGGTTCTTTTTTTTTTTTTTTTTTTTAATGTGAAAGGTAGAGTTACAGAGAGGGAGAGACAGAAAGAAAGGGGGAGAGATTTTTCCATTTATTGGTTCATCTCCCAAATAGTCCCAATAGCCAGAATTGACCTGGTCTGAAACCAGGAACCATGAGTTTCCTCTGGGTCTCCCACGTGGGTACAAGGGCCCAAAGACTTTGGCCATCCTCTGCTACTTTTCCAGGTACATCAGTAGAGTGAAGGGCTAGAAGGAGAGCAGTCAAGACTTGAACTGATGTTCACATGTAATGCTCGTGCGGCAGGCAGAGTTAGCCTGCCAGGCCATGGCACTGGCCCCAGTTGCTTCACTTATTTTTATTTTTAAGATTTTTCAAATTTTTATTTAAAGGCAGATTTTAAAAAGAAAAAAGGAAACACAGAACGAGAGAATTTCCATCTGCTGGTTCACTGAAGTAATCTGAAGCCAGGAGCCAGGAGCTTCTTCCAGGTCTCCCACGCATGCACAGGGGCCCAAGACTTGTGCGCCATCTTCTGCTGCCTTTCCAGGCTATAAGCAGAGAGCTGGATCAGAAGTGGATCAGCTGGGCCCGACGGCATGGTCTAGCGGCTAAAGACCTCACCTTGAATGCCCCGGGATCCCATATGGGCGCCGGTTCTAATCCGGGCAGCTCCACTTCCCATCCAGCTCCCTGCTTGTAGCTTGGGAAAGCAGTTGAGGATGGCCCAAAATTTTGGGACCCTGCACCCGTGTGGGAGACCTGGAAGAGGTTCCTGGATCCTGGCTTCGGATCAGCATAGCACTGGCCGTTGCACTCACTTGGGGAGTGAATTATCAGATAGAAGATCTTCCTCTCTGTCTCTCCTCCTCTCTGTATATCTGACTTTGCAATAAATAAAAAAATCTTTAAAAAAAAGAAGAAGTAGTGGATCAGCCATGACACAAACTGATGCCCATAGCGGATGCTGGTGCTAGCAGGTGGAGGATTAGCTTGCTTTGCTCCCACACTGGCCCCTGTTTCACTTCAGATTCAGCTCCCCTGCCAATGCACCTGGGGAAGCAGCAGAGGATGGTCCAAGTACTTGGCTCCCTGCACCCAGGAAACCTAGATGCATAAAGCTCCTGGCTTTAACTTGGGCAAGCCCCAGCTATTCGCTACTCATAACAGGAATGAACCATCAGATGGAAGATTAATTTTTTTCTCTCTCTCCCCTGTTTCCCACCCCTATAACTTTACCTTTCATGTAAATAATAAATCTTTTTTTTGGAAGTCAGATATACAAAGAGAAGGAGGAGAGAGAGAAGATCTTCCGTCCAATCATTCACTCCCCAAGCGGCAGTCATGGTTGGAGCTGAGCCAATCCGAAGCCAGGAGCCTCTTCCGGGTCTCCCATGCGGGTGCAGGGTCCCAAAGCTTTGGACCGTCCTCTACCACTTTCCCAGGCCACAAACAGAGAACTGGATGGGAAGTGAGAACTGGTGCTCATATGGTATCTCAGCATGTGCAAGGTGAGGAATTTAGACATTAGGTTACTGTGCCAGACCCCGTAAATAATAAATCTTTTTTAAAAATTCAGGCTAGTTCTCTGGTATCAGCATGCTATAGTAGAAAAAAATACAGGGTTTAAAGTCAATATGACTAAGTTTCAAATCCTTGACTCTTATTAGCTATGTGACTTTAGGATAAATCTTAGCTTCTCTGAACTTCATTTTCCTCCCCTCTAAAATGAAGGTTAATGTTTTTAACTCATAGGATTATTATAATAATTAAGTTTGAAAATGCATAAGGGCCCAGCCCAGTAGCCTAGTGGTTAAAGTCCTTGCCTTGCATGCACCAGGATCCTATATGGCTATCGGTTCATAACCCAGCTCCTCTACTTCCCTTCCAGCTCTCTGCTTGTGACCTGGGAAAGCAGTGGAGGACGGTCCAAAGCCTTGGGACCTTGCACCCACATGGGAGACCCAGAAGAAGCTCCTGGTTCCTGGCTTTGGACTAGCTCAGCTCTGGCTGCTGCAGCCACTTGGGAAGTTGAAACAGCAGATGAAAAATCTTTCTGTCTCTCCTCCTCTCTGTAAATCTGACTTTCCAATAAAAAATAAATAAAATATTTCTTGATAAGAGAAAATGCATATACATAAAGCATTTAACAGTACCTAGTGCTGCTTGACAATGTTAATTTCCTCTCTTCAATCATCTCTTGTTCCCTTGAGATATACCACTGTCTTCCACTTCTGTGATAATAAGCTTTATACTCATTATAGAAAAAAAAAAAAGATTTTCAACAAGGTAAGAAGCTGGTAAAATCATGCCTCTTCATAATACATGGAATAGCAGAAGCAGAGAAGGTTAAGCAACACCTAATTAGTGTAATGTCCAATGGATTGTATGACCCAATAGATAATATTATATATATAGCTAAGCCAGCCTTCTTGAGCCAAAACAATTTAGGTAACCTCTCTCAGCAACTCAACTGCACAAAGAATGCTTGTCCATCAGCATAAGACAAGTAAGTGTTTTTCCCAGGAAGGTAACAAGAGGGGTGGTTTGAGGCTGAACCGTTCTTCGCCAGACCTACATGCATTAAATACGTCTCCAAATGCAGGATGGAAGTACAGTAGAGGGATTCTAAACGTCTAAACAGCAAGTGAGAGAGAGCAGCGAGGCCATCGGAGCAGGCCTGGTGACGCCAAGGCAGCTCCCAACCTTCACGCTGTGAGGGTACTGGCTCCCTTAGGGACACACAAACCAAAGACTGGAACGGGAGTGCTCACCAGGAACACCAAATGGCTCTCACTTACACTGATCTGTCTTTCCCACAGACCCCAGACAAGCACCTCTTAGTGAGCAGTCTTCGTCTTTGTCTAATAGTACAAACTGGCAGTGGCTGAGCATTGAGCACTGCAGGAGCAGGCACACGCCCTGCAAGGCAGGGACTGAAAGAACTCACTTCATTCCAGCTGATGGAGCGCTTATGGGGTGATGCAGGATGAGAATGTTTTCTTCTAAAGCTTTTTGCCCCTCACCTCTCAGAAGACACACACTGTCTGCTGGATTGTAAGCTCCCTGAGAATGGAAATCACGCCTTAGGCACCTGTTTCTCAAGTGCAGAATCTGGAACTTCTCGTAAATCACTAATAAATGAAAACTTCCAACACCTGTTAGAAGTACACTGAATTAATATTTTCAAGTTCTATGCAAATAGAGCTCTGACCAGAATAAAACTGAACTAGTCCATGCAAACACATAGACTGATATCAATGAAAGCTTTAATTAATTGTTCTAAGAGGCACAATTGTACCTCTTTGATCATTTTAAACACAAGGGCTACAACCACATCACATTCACAGCTCTTACTAAACAGGGCAGGAACCTGACTCACCAAAGATTCAAGCCAGCGTCTTAGCCCACTACACAGCAGAATAGCCTAACGGCTAAAGTCCTAAGCTTGCACATGCTGGGATCCCATATGGATGCTGGTTCTAATCCCAGCAGCCCCGCTTCCCATCCGGCTCCCTGCTTGTGGCCTGGGAAAGCAGTTGAGGACAACCCAATGCTTTGGGACCCTGCACCCGCAAAGGAGACCCGGAAGAAGCTCCTGGCTCCTGGCTTTGGATCAGCTCAGTTCTGGCCATTGTGGCCCCTTGGGGAGTGAACCAGTGGATGGAAGATCTTCCTCTCTGACTTTCTTCCTCTCTATATATCTGACTTTCTGATAGAAATAAATAAATCTTTACAAAAAAAAAAAGAAAAAGAAAAAAAGAAAAGAAACATTTTCCTTAAAGCTAAGTACTTGCAGATTGCTGTTCCTTGCTTCATCTTTTCCTTCTTATTATCACTCTCTTTTTAAAAAGGCTTGTTTTTTATGGGCCTGGCAGCATGGCCTAGCGGCTAAAGTCCTCACCTTGAATGTGCCAGGATCCCATATGGGTGCCAGTTCTAATTCTGGCAGCTCCACTTCCCATCCAGCTCCCTGCTTGTGGCCTGGAAAAGCAGTAGAGGACGGCCCAAAGTTTTGGGACCCTGCACTCACGTGGGAGACCCGGAAGAGGTTCCTGGATCCTGGCTTCAGATCGGCATAGCATCGGCCGTTGCGCTCACTTGGGGAGTGAATCATCGGACAGAAGATCTTCTTGTGTCTCTCTCCTCCTCTCTGTATATCTGACTTTCCAATAAATAAATAAATCTTAAAAAAAAAAAAGGCTTGTTTTTATGTAAAAGGCAGAGTTACAGAGAGGAGAGATTGAGATAGTGATCTTTCATTAGCTGATTCACTCTCCAAATGACTGGAGCTGAGCTGATCAGCAGCCAAGAGCCTGGAGACGCCTCTGGGTCTCCCACACAAGTGCAGGGGCCTGTGGATGTCAACTGTCCTCTGCTATTTTCCCAGGCCATAATCAGTGAGCTGGATCGAAAGTGGAACAGCCAAAGACTCAAACTGTCACCCAAAGGGGAAAGCTTAGCCTACTATGTCACAGCACCGGTCCCTTCTTAGTATTTTTTAAATTTTTTTCCATTAACCCACTTCTTTCCCTTATTAAATAAATAGGTTTTTTTGTTGGTGGTGGTGGTTTTTTGTTTTGTTTTTTTGCTAAGAAACAAAGCTTACAACTCCTCTGTCAGGACTCAGTCCCTGCAGGTGAGTGCAAAAACCAAGACTGGGAGCAGCCTAGACCAGACCAGGTTATAGTACCAGTCAGCATATGTTTGGGTCAGGTCAGGGGGTGAGCCAAGCTGGGTCAATTCATAGCACCCACCAGCATACGGCAGAACCAGGACAGGGTGCAGGAAAAGCCAAATTGGGCTGCAACACCAGCTAGTCCACATTAGGGCTGAGACTGGGGGCTGAGGCAGGCCATGCCAGACTGGACCACAACACCCACCAGCACACAGTAGGGTGAGCCTGGGGGGGCGGGGCAGAAGATGCTCCCCTGCTGGGCCATTGCTCCTGCTGGTGAACATGAGGACTAGGACGGCGGGGGGGGGGGGGGGGCAGACCAGACTAGGCGGGGCTACAACACCCGTCGGCCTGCATGTGAGCTGGGTTAGGAGGAGAGCCAGGCTGGGCTAAGTGATGGCATGCACTGGTGTATGCGTGAACCAGAGTAAGCACAGGCTGGTCAGACTTTGTCGCAGCATCAGCTGGCAAGTGCTGGGAATGGGGACAAGTCCTGCCAAGCCACACAGCAGAACGACCTGGAAAAGTGCAAGATCCAGGGCTGGGAGTGGGTCTAGTAGGGAAACTGTAGGCATCTCTTTGATGGGCTGCAGATCTCACCCACCAGTGAGCATGAGAACCAGAGCTGGGGATGGACCTATTTAGACAGGTGGTAGCACCCACTAGCATAAGTGTAGGCTGGAGAGTGAAGTCAGCTGGGCTGAGCTAGGCTGCAGCACCCATTGGTGCGTACAAAAGCTGAATGGGATGTGTGACAGACCAGACTAGTTTGTTGCACATACCAGCATGTGCAGGAATCATGGCCAGGGGCAGACCTGGTAAGGCGTATTGGGTCCCTCCAACTGGGCTATACTTCCCGCTGCTGTGTATGAAGGTCAGGTGTGTGGTGGACAGAGTTAGGTTGGACCCTATCATCCACTGATTTGCATAAGAGATGGGGCTGGAGACAGAACTGACCCAACAACTGTGACTACCAGTTAGCGTGTAGGCTGATGTGGGAGATGGACTGAGCTGGACCTCACACTGGCTGGCAAACACAAGAGTCAGGTCTGGGGTCACCTCATATGAGGTTTCTTCGGGGAACCCCCCAACTGGACCCCTGGATTTTCCACTGGGAAAATCACAGGATCTGTGGTCAGCCCATGGAGTGCATGTGTCAGAACTGAGCCTCCTGAGTTGCTGAAGACAGTGCGGCAGATGGCATGCGCAGATGCACCTGGGGGATACTGCAGTTCATTGGGGCCTCCAGAGGAGATCTAGTACCACAGAAGAGGATGGAGGACAAAACAAATTGAACAACTCTCCATGCCAAGCATTGATAGCAAGTATGTGGGTGAGTGGAGACTCAAGGGTGGACTATGTCAGCCAATGGACCTTGGAAGGATTTCCTCATCCTTGGAGCAACAAAATCAACAGCATTTCAGAACTATCAAAATCACCATAGCAGTACTCTCGGAGCTTGATCCACATGGGGACTCCGGGATGACATCAGGTAGCCGCCCCCCACCCCCGCATACTGATGTGTTTGGGAGGCTGGGTGCAACCTCTCCCCTTTTTTTCTCCACTGGAAAAAAATGGTCCCATATACCTTCTCCTATTCTTTGACCCTTCCCACCCTAATCAGTGGTCCACATGGACATACACCCTCCTCAACTATGTAATCATCATCAAAAATAAAATTCAAAAAATATATATAATATAAAAAAGGCAAGCTTACAAAGATGGCGCTTGTGGCAGAGTTGGTCTCAATTTCACTGTCAGACAAAGTTCCCCGAGAGCTTGCCAAGTGGATGCTGCCCTCGCCGCCTGGGCCGTCACCTGCATTGCTGCTCAGATCACTGTCGGCTCCCAGAGTCTCCCCAGAGCTATTACTCACCTGGAAAAGAACAAACATGTGAGGGCTGTTGTCCAGGGAAGAACCCCAGAAATGCCAATCTGTTACAGGCCTCTGCTGCCATAAAAAAGCATCATCTTGAGCTTGGCACAATAGTTTAGTGGCTAAATCCTCGCCTTGCATGTGCTAGGATCCCATATGGGTGCTTGTTCATATCCTGTCTGTCCCACTTCCTATCCAGCTCCCTGCTTGTGGCCTGGGAAAGCAGTTGAGGATGGGCCAAAGCCTCGGGACCCTGCACCCTTAGGAAACCTGGAAGAAGTTTCTGGCAACTGGCTTTGGATCAGCTCAGCTCCGGCCATTGTGGCTACTTGGGGTGTGAACCAGCAGATGGAAAATCTTTCTGTCTGTCTCTCCTTCTCTCTGTAAATTTGCCTTTCCAATAAAAATAAATAAATCTTAAAAAAAAAATAGGGCTCAGCATAGTAGTCTAGTGGCTAAATTTCTCGCCAAGCAAGTGCCAGGATTCCATTTGGGTGCCAGTTTGTGTCCCAGCTGCCCCACTTCCCATCCAGCTCCTTGCTTGTGGCCTGGGAAAGGAGTAGAGGATGGCTCAAAGCCTTGGGACCCTGCAATCACTTGGGAGGCCTGGAAGAAGCTCCTGGCTTTGGATCAGCTTAGATGCTACAGCCGTTGGGACCACTTGAGAAGCGAACCAGCAGACAGAAGATCTTTCTCTGTCTCTCCTCTCTGAAAATCTGCCTTTCCAATAAAAATAAATAGATCTTCAAAAACAAACAAACAAAAACCCAAAAAAGCAAAGCACTGCCTTTGAGTGGTGTGCCAGACAGCCTCTCAAAGCCCCTCCATCAGTGGATGCAGAGAAGCCCTGGGTGAGACCCTGCAGACACACGCCCACTACAGGTGCATGTCTCCATCATGACAGCCATGTTGACCAGAGACTCTGAAAGAACCTCCAGTCAGAAAGAGTGCCCTTCTCCAGAAGGGGACTCCACACCCTGCCCGCCAGGATGCCAGTGTGGTGTTCCCCTACCACGGTGCTAACTTCAGAATCCTGGCTGGAGCTGCGGATCATAACAGCAGGACTCACACCGACCACTGAGTCTTGATCCATCCTCTGAAACGAGACATGGGAACAGGCCCATCAGGGGAGGCGCCCCATCTTGTCTCAATCTCTCTCAGAAACACATGACCTTCTCCTCTGACCCTGTCCCCATCCTTAGGTTGTCATCCCTATGGAAGTCAGGTAAAACAGGTATGAGTAACAAACAAGACAACAGAAAGTAATATACATTCAGGAAACATGATAACTGTCAGAAATACATAAAAGACTAAGGAAATAGAATAAGCCCTAAAACTACCACCCACTTAACCAATGCTTTTCAGTATATTCCTCCTTAGTCTTTCCTTAAAACATTTAAAAAATAAAACTGGAATCATACCATACTTGCAGCTTTATAAACATTTCCTCATGTCATTAATCTTTAACTATATAATCTTTAATGGAATTTAATACTACATTAGGTGGGTCGATTGTATTTATTTCATCACTTCCTTCTTATAGGTATTGATGTTGCTTTGAGGCTGTTTTAACTTAAAGAAGTTTTCTGAGAGAGCGAATTTGAGCCTTATGATTCTCAACAAGACTGCCACAAACCTGGGAACCAGAGGTCAGGCTCACGCCACTGTCCGCACTGATCTGGGACTTCTTCTCCTCTGTCTCACCAAGGTCAAAGACGGGTTTGATTACTTCTGGTCCTGAGTAGGGGAAGATTTCTGTTACTCAGCACACAGAGCAAGGGGGCAGGCTGGTGAAGGGAAGGAATGGCAGCATGATCTGGCCTCAGATCTGCTCAGCACATCCCAACTACTTTTCCAGGGACTGTGCCCCCCACCCCTCCCGTGGGATCCACTGGAAGATGTCCCCAGATGCCTTGAGAACCAAGTAGGATGAATCAGGCCTGGTCTCAAGGGATTCTGCAGCCATCTTCTTGTCCTGAGAACAGTATGAGCCACTTGCCCTTAATTGAAAATCCCCACAGACAAATGTCTCCACCACAATCCATCATGCTCAGAGTCCAAGTGTCCCTGGGCCTAGGTCACTCACTGCTTCTGTGACATCTGAAGGAGCCAGGAAATGCCAGGTCCGGTGCACAAAGAGACACCTACTGTTTTAGTGGGCACTGCTTGCTCCCACCCAAAATCATCTGCCCCAGAGGTAAAAGCCAACCCTGGTGCCACCCCTCCAACCAACCCACAATGATATGGCAGAAGGACAGAATGACAGAAAGCAAGAGAGCGTGCCTAGGTAAGCCACCAGAGAACTGGGCAGCTACAGACTCAACACAGAGGGATGGCCACCATCTCTGCCAACTGTGCCCGCAGGCCTTCCAATGGGTTGGGGAAGGATCAGCCAATGAGGTCACTGAATGAGAACCAACTTCTAAGGGGTTTGCCTCTGTGACACCCTGGACATTCACAGCCTGCGTGCTAGAAGGGAAGGGGCACGAAGCAGCCTACCAGCCACACGCCTGGGAGTCACACACCACCTGCCTGCTTTCAATCTGTTCACCATCCCTCAAGAGCAAATTTGGAGTGGGGTTGACAAAGGGCACCTGCCCTGCCTGGGCCCGGGGAGTTGGCAGGTATGGGAGACTTAGAGACAGGAAAGGGCATTTGTTCCTTACTCTGTTTTTCCAAAGCTTTTTGCTTTTTCACTTCCTGGTGCTTGTTCCACAATTCTACCCCAGATGCAACGCAAGCAGGAGAGAAAGACACAGAGTCAGAGGCTGGTCAGACAGACGGAGTGGAAACCCCCCACCCCAGCTGCTTCAGGCTCAGACATGGAATCACCCACCAAGAGGCACAAAGACATCTTCATTGAGGGGAAGGAGGGGAAACCAAGAAATCCAGTACTTTCCCCAAAAACTTATGAACTAACAGTTCCAGACTTCTAACACTAAACCCCAACATGGCAGTGAAATCCTTGTAGATGAAGTGGGAAGGCTTGGGTGAGGCGTGTCCACTGTGGTCTGATGAAACGGATCCATCCCAAGCTGTGGCGCCTGAAACCTGGGATCTGTTTCAACTTCTACCACCTCAGGCACTCTCTGAGGAACCAGGGAATGGCAATTTTCACGGATTCCAATTCCAGATCAGAGAGAGGAGCATCTCAAGCAGCCGAAGGTTTTCAAAAGTGTGAGCACCAATCCTCCAAGTCACAGGACAGGAGAGGTCAACTAGCAGGCAGACTTCAGCAACCCTCCTGGTGCTGCCCCAAAACCAACTCCCCCTCACAACCAGTGCCTGCCCTACCAAGACTTAACAAGTCACCTGTGAAAACATGTGAGTAGAGTTAACCAAAGCCATTAAAAGGCCACGGGGAAGCAGATGGAATGCCAAGAACATCAATTCCCTGCCTGGAAGGAACCCCATAGTCTAGTTAGCATGATCTGCTTACTGCCCAGAGAAGGAGACAGACTCAGAGATGGAAGTGATTTGCCCAGGACTGTAGCTGGGGACTGTCCTAGCTGGGGACAGATACAGACCTAAAACTCAAGACCATCAGACTAGTAAGTTGGTACCTTTTCTAGAACATCCCATGAGGCAAGACAGTCAGGGCTCACTGGGAATACACTGAGAGAGTATTCTGCTGACTACCCAAGCATAGTTTCTCCATAAAGGACACTGGCTCCTAATTACTATCTCTGGGAACATAAAGCAACAGCAGTGACTGTGACAAAGGCATCAGCCGGAGACCTAGTGCCCAGGGCCCTAGCAGAAGAAAAAGGAAGATACAATCTGGGATTCTAGGGTTGAGCAGGTGGTGAGCCAAATGCAAGCGATACCCAGAGAGCTCCCTAAGACACCACCTTAAAGGACTTGGAGAAACACCACAGGGAAGCAAGCTTTCAGTCACGTCCAGGGAGGCAGTCTGAGAGAGCCGAGTCTGAGGTCCAGAACTGAGGGGAGCGGGGTTGGCAGACAGGCCCAGAGGAGCAAACTCCAGGGCAGTGCCACGGTAGATGGGGAAACCTGCTTCAGAAACGCAGACGACCACACCGTCACAGCCCAGAGATGCAGTTGTAAGCTTCCTCATGTCTTCTTAGGAGCTCACATAGCCTCTCTACTAGCAGGAAATAATCCAGATGCACAAACAGGGACCCAGAATCCAGCTCAGACTTCCTGCACGGAGCCTCGCCAGGTCCTTTAAACACAACTCCGGCTCTTCCTCGAGGATGTGGATCAGGGGTGGCCATGCAGAAAGCGTGAGGGAAAGAGAAGAAATGCTACTGGAAATGGGCACAGGCTTGTCTCCCTCTCAAGACAGCAAAGCATGGGGAAGAGAAAGGCGGGATTCTGGATGAATCGAGAGGGAGGAATACTTCAGAAGGCAGATCCCCACCCGCACACACCAAACACAGTGGCACGTACCAATAGAAGCGACAAAATTCTCTTCCTTTAAACTCCTGGTGTCTGGCTCCTTGGGACCTTTTCCTGTAGCACTTGGTGCCCGAGGTCCCAGCTGGGGAACTCTCAGCTGAGCCATAGCTTTTGCGTCCCCCCGCCCAGCCAGACCAGGGTCCTTGCCAGCTGGGGTAGTTACACTCTCTGTTGGACTTTTCTTCCGCTTGTCTGGTTCTGGGGAAAAGATTCAATACAGAAAAGTGGTCAAAAGAGGTAGTAAATGGCAACCAAGGAAAGGAACCGCACTGGGAGAAGGAGAAAGAACATAGAAGTGGGAGGAAAGAAAGCTAACACTCCACCTTTGATGACAGAAGAAACGCCCACAGATAAACATGCACCCGAGACTAAAATCTCAACGCCTACAGGAAGCATGGTGCTGGGGAACTTGCTGTGGGGACAAGCACGTTTTCTCTTTTGGAGATGACTGGGGGATGCCTGGCTGATGTGATCCCTACCTTTACTATAGTAGTGGGTCTGGGCTATCTCCAGAAGCCCAAAGATGCTGGCCATGCCACCCAGACCTGCGTGGGCATAGGACTGCTCCAGACTGAGGATTGTGCACTTGAGGAGGTCCAGCATTCCCTTATACACCTTCCGGCTGATCTCCTGCAATGATAACCCAGGCAAGGCAATGGCCAGACTGCCTTTTGAGTCCACCTCCCTCTGCCCAGTTGATCCCAATGCCTCAGCCCAGATACTGACCACATCTGGGATGACGTCCTGCCGGGCATCGTCCTCTGACTGCACGATGCGGTTCAGCTTGCTCAGGACGAAGACCCGCAGCTGCTCGCTCTCCAGCAGCCGGCGCACCTTCTTCATGTTGAGCCAGCCGACGCCCTGGCCATCGAGCACGCTATGTACCACCTCCTTCAGGAACTGCTGGTTCTCACTGCGGGGCCCACACACCACTTCTGTCACCATTAGCTCCTTGGCAGAGCCTCCCCTCTTGCACAGGCTAGATGCTTCCTTCCAGGCGCAGATACAAAGTCAAGTATGCAAATGCTCAAGATTAACACCTGCCTGTCCCCTCCAAATACCCTGGTCTGCCCGAGTCCCCAGCTCTGCTATCTCCCACTCCTCAACGCTGTGAACAATTACCGGTGCACTGGATTGCATCAGCATGGACACTGTTGGCAAGGACTGTTGTCATCTACCACCCAGAGGGTTTTTCGCCCATTCTTGAGCATCCCTAAAGCTTTGCACAGCAACCATGACCTCTAGCTGCCAACTTTTAGAACAGCACTGCTCTTCAGTACCTGGAATTGCTGGATCGACCCTGGGGTGATGGAGGCTCTCTCTTCACTGTGGGGCTGTGTTTAATGACAGAAGATTTCTGGTCCACTAAGGCCCTCCTGTTTCCTATGGTGGGAAAGAGACAAATGAGAGCCTTTGTCACTATCGTGGTCCAGCAACTCGTGTTAGCTGGCCATGATCCAGGCCCATTCCCCAGAAGGGCTGGGGGAGGGTGGCACTGGGGCGTCACGTGGAAGTAGAGACCAGCCATGGCAATGTGGAGGAGGTGGGAATGGAGACTCAGGCCACTCCACATGCACCAGCAGGACGCCCCATGAGCAAGCATGGGCGTCCCAGGGACAGGGCAAGGCAGGTCACGCAGGTGATGCTGCTTGCTGCCTGAGGAGGATGGCCCTCAGGCAGGCATGAAGATGCTAGGAAAAAAATAAAATAAAATAAAAACTAAAAACCCCAAAAGTTCATGCACAGCTCACAGGCAAGACCCACCTTCACCACTCCCGGGGCCGGCTTCAGTAACAATCTCCATTAGAGTATTTAGCCCAAATACTGGGACACAAAATACACAATTAGTAGGTGCACCACGAGACCACAACCCCTATATACCTGTCTGAGGATTTACACCAGCTCATCTGAGAACTCTCCCAAAGCTTGAACAGTGCATGTAACCTTGGGTCTTAGGCACTGCGGAGCTGGAAGCCAAGTGACCAGGAGACACCCAAGGCTTCAACAAAGACCATCCTTAGGACTGTGGCCTCTGCAACCACAGGCAGGGTGAGCGTACTCAACAGGCACATGCATGACGGAGGGATTGCTGATTTTCATGAAACATCTAGCACAGGGGTCCCGAGGGCCTGTGGGTATGTTTGGGGAAGAGCCCCTATTTTGCAGATGCTGTCATGGGAATTCGGGGGTAAGGTATCAAGATGAGAGGCAAGTGGGCGGGTTCAGTGCAGCAAATGAAATGAAGCATCAGCATGCAATGAAGGAGTTTCAATCATTCTTCTCTTAGGATATATCCAATCAGAGTCAGAGACACCACACCTCTCCATCCCCGATCTACCTAACCCCTGCACCAGCACTGGTGTGCTTCCTGTATGACGAGTTCTGATGCCCACTGGCCTATTTATCTTATGTTTCCATTCCTAACAAGGAACATTTCATAGACTCCTGATATTTTTAATCATCGGGAATGAGAGATAGGTCAAAGACCAGTATTTTATACTATACTTCCTACCATAATTAAGTATTTTGGCACAATATTCAGAAAAAGCAAACCAAAGTCAACATAAATTCAGAAGCCCCTCAAGGCATCAAGAAATCACAAAGAAATTCAAACAAGGTCTTAATTGCCCCTAGGAGCCAACAAATACTATCTGGCCCCCTCAGAATCTAAACAGACACCAAGCCACAGAAAGACAGAATCCTACCAGCACTGCCTACTCTCCCTAATCTCTATGTGCAGGCTGACTCCTGGGGATGGATTCTGTCATAAGTCACGCAATGAGAACCTGGTGGCTGACTGGGGGCAGCTGGAGACGCCTGTGTTCATCATGTCCCACCACTAAGGTCTCCCCAGAAGCAGTGGCAGCCACGTAGTTGTTATTACCCAAAAACATCCACCAGGACCTTCTCTGGCCACAAAGGTGGTTCCCACATGATGTGCAGGGAAAGCCTGAGAAGCCGCGTGATCAAACGACTCATCACACATCAGACTTCTGAGAAGCACCCACAGGCCCAAAGTACCTCCCAGAGAAGAAACCTGGTTTGGCAACAGGTAGGTTGTGGTTACCTTTCAGACTGGGGAAGGGTGTGGTCTTCTCTCGGGCACCTTTGGTGGGTAGAGTGAGGTTCGAGAGACTGAAGCTTGTACTGTGGTTCCGATACAGGCTGCCTATCCAAGGGAGGGGTGATAGGAGGGAGTTAGCAGGACAAACAATGAAAACCCCATGTTCCCGGGACTGTGCATGCTCTTGTTCCCCTCTGTTCTTTGCACACAGAATCCCCCATCAGTAGATCAGATAGTCCTCTGCTCTGCCTCAGAAAAAATCAAGTCTAACTCGAGGCAGGACTCTTTGAAACCCATTCACTTTCTTTGGGTAGCTTCAATGATTGCCATGTCTTTCATTTACTATGAACATAGCATGAAAACAGGTAGTTTATACACTTCCCGTATGAAGCTGACACTGTCCCTCCCTGGCTTCTGAAAAAAAAAAACAATCACACAATTATCCCTTCTGGTGACTGGAGACCTTACTCCATCCTCAATCTTTGACTGATACCTGCCACTCAAGGTCTGAAATACACTAAGCACAGAAACCAATCTCAGACAGACTTCAAAGCCTGTTGATGGAAAAAAAAAAATCTCTCAATGGCCAAAGAACATATCAGATATATATATATATATATACTCAATTTTAACCAGTACATTTCAATAAAGAGCGTGAGTATTTTGAATATAATGCTTATTTTTCAGTTGGTCAGTCAGCTGTCCTGCCTTAACAAATCTGAGATATCCAAACATAATGATAATGACTAATCTGACCCTGCCCTTTAAGAACCTCCCCTGAAAACATTTGGTATTACTTAAATGATAAAGAATCAGGCCTTGACCATGCCAACCCAGCCCTCCATCTGCAACTGGAAGCTGGATGAGCCTGACCATGGAGGAAACAGAATTAGGGAATGACAGCCCTGAAGGCCACTTACTGGCAAACGACACGATGCCCCCGAAGCCCTCGGTGCTGTTGTTGGAGACGGTGGAGTTGGGAGAGCTGGCACGGGAGTCAGATTCAGCATCGGAGTCACTGGCCAGCTTCAAGCTGTTGGGCCGCAGCAGCTTTTGAGCCCTTGAATGCACAGTGGCACCTGTGAGCCCCACACAGGGGTGCCTGATCTTGGGAGTGTGGGCCTTCACTACGCTGCCATCACCACGCCCTTCCACATAACTCCTCGCTCCCAGCCACCCTCCGGGAACGCAGGACCACAGGAACATTCAGACATCTCAGAATTTCTGACTAACCCTTGCCCGGGGTCCACTGTAGTGAGATCTTTCAGTCCCGCAACTAGAAGGGATTCCCCAGGCTCTCACTGATTGCCACTGACATGTTGGCTGAATTGGGGAGTGTAACTTTCTTTCCCTTGCTCATCATCGTATTCCTCAGGGTGAAACCCATATTGGGACTCAAAGAATGGATTGTCATAGGTTTGCCAGCACACTGACCCCTCTCCGGTTTCTGCCTGACGCCTGTCCACAGTCGGTTTGCCAATGCTGGGAGGCACGATAGGGAGAGGCTTGGAAACACCACCTGCTGCCTTAGCATCTGTCTCCGTAGAGTCAGCGGGTTCCTAAGGGACATATTAAATAAAAAGTGATCACCTGTTTTTCAGCAAGGATTGTTTGTATTCTCATTCTGGCAGGCCAGGCCAGATTTACTAGATTCTTGGCTAAAATAAACGTGTGGGAAAGTACCTACAGAATCCCCTATTGTCATTCCCCACAAGTTACATCCTAAACAATGCTATGATCTTCTGGGGTCAAAACTGTCTGTGAGCCTAAAACCCACACCCCAGGGGTCTATGGAGATGAGAAGATCGTAAACAAAAAGGCAAACTAATGGCTACTGTGTGGTTCTCCTAATGGACATAGGGCTATATTCCCACCAATGCTTCTTGCTCGCCCACCCCTCCATATCCTCACATACAGAGCTGGTTCCACGGACGATGGTGCTGGGGCTACTGCTGGCGGTGGTGCTGGAGCTGGAGCGCGCTGGGGGGATTTCATGAGAGTTCTCGCTG
The DNA here is from genome assembly GCF_017591425.1 of Ochotona curzoniae. Classification (NCBI taxonomy): domain Eukaryota; kingdom Metazoa; phylum Chordata; class Mammalia; order Lagomorpha; family Ochotonidae; genus Ochotona; species Ochotona curzoniae. The sequence goes on along the minus strand of NW_024465859.1, from coordinate 22,533,691 downwards.
TCTGGGCCTGGCTCCTCTGCTTCCTTCTGGTTCTGCAACTCATCGATCTGGACCTCGCTGGCATCGCCCAGGGCTGCGTGCGTCAGAGGGTCTACATCTGGCAAAACCCAAGGGAGGCAGGTACAGACCACTCCATCCCCATCCAGGAACTCCAATCCCAGCCCAGGGATGGCCAATTATCTACCCAAACCCACTTACTGGGAGTATCACCGTTGATGTCACATTTCATCATTTCACTGACAAAGTCACCAAGGGAGGAGTAAGAAGAGCTTGAGTCATCATAATCCATGCTATCACTGCCACTGCAGAGTGAAGAACATAAAATATATACATACATACCCGGAAGGGGCAGGGGAAAACCTGCGATTAGCATTAGGACAAAACAAGAGGAACACTCTAAGTTCAAGGTTAAGGAGTAAGACAGAATAAAGATGCCAAGAAAAAGAATCAAATATAATCCGAGGCTGCAAAGACTGAAATTCTGCTAATAAAGGGCTAGTGAAAGGGGCCTGCTCGCCTGTCATCAGTAGGGTCGGAGTCAGAGTCGCGCTCAGGTGGCACGCTCAGTGCCTCGGCCAGCTGTGAGTTGCTGTCATAGACCCGGTAGTGGATGGGCTGCAGCTGGTGAGCATACCACTTTGGCTTGTCACCGATCAGGGCAGGGTCAAACATATCTGCCCAAAGCAGAGAAACAACAGAGTTAGCAATGAGCAATGCATCATATAAAGGCAGGAAGAAATTTATAGCTAAACAGAAGTGGAAGGGGATAGGGCAAAGATTAGCAAAGAAACACACAAAGGAGGACAAAGGCAAAGGGTGGGTGGACTTACTGTTGTGAATTCGCTGAAAGGCATAGTTGGTGGGGTTAAGGATCCATTCTCCAAAGTACTCCACGGCCTGAGTTCTAGCCAATTTCTCGGCAAAAGGAGTCTGTCGGGGACGTGAGGCTAGAAAGGAGCCGGTCTGAAAAGCTACCACTGGCCGAGGGAAGAGACGCAGGGTACGTGTGTGCAGCTGGAAGCCCTGCAGCACGTTGGCAGAGTTGAAGAAACGGACCATGGCCACTCTGGGGAAGAAGGTGGTGGTGAGGCAGCATAAGACCATGCCCCATAGAGCAAGGGTGTCCATGGTTCGAGGTTTCAGACCATTTGGTCAAGCCATCATATAACAGGTTTCCAAAGTCAAAAGGAACGGTGTTTTAAAAGAGTCACCAATCCCTCCCTTCTCCCATGAATGTGAGCAACCATTTCTCTTCTTTACCTTATACTTAAGTAGTAAACACACCCCCAGAGTCACATGCATTTTCTATATAAAGAAACTCTATAGCTCGGGGAAGTACTGTGTGTCCCAAGGTCACCGAGAGAGCAATTTACAACTCATAAGTAGAGAGCCTGCTCAGTCTCACCTGGTTGCCACATCTACAGAATCCACGTCATTGCCGTAAATGAGTGGGTTGAACTCGGTGGAAGGGGTGGACTGCAGGTCACTAGAAGGCCTTCCCAGGAGAAAGGGGATCTCCTGGCCCTCGTGGAATTTCTCCAGATTGAGGATGGGCTGGGTGTTAAGACTCATGCTGGCGAGGGCCTGTGGAGGAAGCACTCTCTCATTCAAGGCACACTGCTGGCTAGCCAACCAATCTCGACTGCTAGGAGATGCCTGCTTCAAAGTCTTCTATTCCATACTTGGTCCCTGATGAAAAAGTTCTGCAACCAAGAACTATGCTAATTTGTCAAAAAATGACCAACTTACTTTAGATCCTTCATCTTTAGAAAACAGTCTGAATTACATAGCAATTTTAGTATTTATTACAAACATTAAGGGCATTGCATGTCCACATAGACCTCTGATTAAGATGGAGAGGGTTGGGAAAGGGCGGAGAAAGGGAAAGGAAGGTGGGCAGGATAAATGTCTTTCTTTTCTCTCCTTTTTATTTTTTTGGGGGTAGGGATGGGCAGCAAATGCACTGCTCTTTGCTATTACACTACATCAGTGCCAGAGGACAAACATGGTCATTTGATATCACCTTAGAGACCCCCACTGGGTAAGCATGGTAGCCTAGTGGCTAAAGTCCTCATCTTGCATGAACCAGGATCCCATATGGACGCCGGTTCTAATCCTGGCTGCTTCACTTACCATCCAGCTCCCTACTTGTGGCCTGGGAAACAGTGGAAGATGGCCCAAAACCTAGGGACCCTGCACCCATGTAGGAGATCTGGAGGAAGATTCTGGCTCCTGGCTTCAGACTGGCTTAGGTCCAACTGCTGTGGCCACTTGGACAGTGAACCAGTGGATGGAAAATCTTGCTTTCCTCTGTAAATCTGCCTTTTCAATAAAAACAAATAAATCTTTGAAAAAGAATGTTCCAAAGGTGTTACTTAAGTGGTCCTGAGAGGTTGCTGGCTTTATTGCACCAGAGGTAAGAAATTCTAAGGGCTGTTGGCTGTCCACGTCTACCTCAGTGTGTCCACAGGCCTAGGTGCTTGCCATAAAGTTTGGCCTGCTGTGCTGTTCAACCCACTCTTTTCTCCATCATTTGAAGAGGTACTTAAAGTCTTCTGTTGGCTTAGATGAGCTGACTCTCTTGTCTTTCATGTACATCCAGACATGCTCTCTATTCTTGCATGGTAGTCAGCAACTGAGGTAGCCCAGGCCTGTAACATGTGCTCACATGTCTTTGTGAAGTTCCCTGAGGTCAGGGGTGGAGCATAATGGTCTAGCTGGGAGCCACCTAAGAAACCCCTCTGCAGAGGACTCAGACCTGGCTCACATATGTACCAGCTGCTGTGGAGCCAGGTCTGGCCTGCATCCTGCACCAAACAACAGATGAACCAGAAGGTTCATCTGCCTGGCCAGTGCTGCCCCCAGGACTGATTCTCATAAAAACTAGTGAGTGCTATAGCCTTAGCCCAGCCTAGTCCACTCCCAGGGCTAGCTCCCATCCATGCCAGCCCCAAAGAACCCTTACCAGGCCCATACCCAGCTCTGGTTTTTGCAGGCTAGCGGGTTCTGCAGCCCAGTCTGCCCCAGCCCACACCCAGCCTGGTTCTTGGGCATCCCTGTGGGTGTTCTAGCCTAACGTGGCCCTGCCCATCCCCAGTCACAGCTCTCACCAGTGGCTGCTGCAGTCTTGCCCAGCCTGGCCTACCCCCAGCTCTGGACTGATTCAATATATCTGGGGTGACTGTGCATCTTTATTTTTTTATTTGGAAGGTGCACACAAACACAGAAAAAAGAGACATATTTCCCACCTACTAGCTTACTTCCAAAATGCTTATAACAGCTAGGGATGGACCAGACTGAAGCCAGAAGCCAGGAACTCAATCTCAGTCTCCCACATGGGTGGCAGGGAGCCCAAGGATTCAAACTCAGGGACTTGGGCATCTTAGGATGCCCAATGCCCACCTCTGATTCCATACTTTCAGATTTTTTTTTTTTTACTTTCATTTTTTTTACTTGCAGGGTAAACACATATATACACACACAGGGAAATAGAGAAATCTTTCACCTGCTAATACACTTAAATGCCTGAAATAACCACTGTAGCATCAATCTAAAACTCTGTCCAGGAACCCAAGTACATGAACCACCACATGCTACCTCCCAGGGTGCACATTAGCAGGAAGTAGGAAGTAGAAGTGGAGCTCAAGTTTGAACCCAGGAACTCAACAAGGAATGTGGGCATCCCAAACCACACCTTGATCACTGAATCAACGGCACACCACTTCCCCGCTTCTACAGGCCTAGGTAACACTAACGTTGCTGCTGGTCCGGGGACCACACTGTGAGCAGCAGGATCAATGAGCCCTAGCATCTTAGTGCCTACAAGCATTTAAAGCAGATTTCTATGTATCTACCTTCCCAAGACATTGGTCATATTTAACCTATCAGCAGGAAGAAAACCACAGTGAGTGAGGTCACCCAGAGGACTTGCTGAGCTTGCTATCCTCACCAGACTCTGCAGCACCAAGATTTGATACTACATCAGCAGGGCTGAAGCAAGTGATAGCAATGACACAGACCAATCCATATAAACCCAGGTATCATCAAAGGAACTAGTACGTACTTAGAGGACACACAGAAAGATTTCTCAAGATCCTCTAAACAAGCATGGATTCCTAAGAATAAATCCAGTGCCATCTGGTGGTCCTATGTTACACAGACAGCAGGGGAAGGGAATGGAGGCTTGTCAAGTTTTACCTTCAGGTACTGTGTTCGCATGCAGGAGAAAACAAACTAATGAAAAAAGTATATAAGAAATTACTCAAAGACTCTACAGGCTCATGGAGCTCAATTCAAGAAGATAACACAATTATAATTCACTAAGGAAATATGAATCAGATGGTCCAAACTTCTAACTCCTGCCTGTAAGTCTGACAGAATATTCCAAAGCCAACAGAGTTGATTTTCACAGCATCCCTGGCACCAGAGGGCAACAGGGCATATAACCAATCAGAGGAAATCTACAAACTGGGATATGCTGCTGTTTAAGCCCATCTGTTCCAATTTTAGTATATGTGCTGCCGAAGCGAGCACAAGCCCATCTGAGGTAAAGAAAATCTACTACCCTGGAAGTTAAAAAGGAAACTGGCTCTTAGAACAACCGTGTTCCTTCAGCAAGCCTATGGCATCTATTGTTCCCTGTTTTTCCTTTTGTTCTTCGCCTACCTGCTTTAAATGTTTCTTCAGCTCTAATGATTCTGGTTCTGGTAGAATAGGTAGCACTTCTGCATTGGTGGGGGCAATCACCTGCAGGAGAGAAAAGGTGAAAGTCATGGAGAATTAACCGCTCGGGAGTTTTACCTACAGAGAATTACAAGACCAGGAAGATGCCGGGATTAGAACTGGAGCCCAAACGGGATCACAGTGCATTCAAGGTGAGGACTTTAGCCATGCAGCCACCACGCTGGGCCTTTTTTTTTTTTTAATAAGGTTTAACAATGGACATACAGTCTGAATGTCTATGTGACTGCCAAAATTTGAATGTCCTTACACTGTAGAATATTAACACAGTTTTTAAGTCTGTACTAAAAGGCTGTTTTTCACAAAAAAAAAAAAAAAACAAAAAAAACTACATCCCAGAAAGCCCTCAGAAGACGGTCTACACCAGGCCCTACTGTTCTTGGGAGGCACAGTGAGCACATCTTTGAGTACTAGTCAATGGCTTGCTTAGTCAATAAAGTAAAAGCAGCATTTTAAAAGACGTTTTTTGATGAATCTCACAACAGAAATTATCCACTGATTTAGAGCCTTTCTGGGAATCATCTTAAAAAAAAAAAAATGAGTCTCACAGGACTAGGTCTACAGCAATCCTCTCCCTGGCCCCAGAATGCCTCACCCTATTGCTGTCCAGATCCACCAACCACACGTCATCAGGCATTTTGAAGTCCAATTTGTAGAGGAAGAAGCTGGCAGGGACTCCGATAATGTATGGGGTGGGAGCCAACAGCAGCTATGGAAATAGCATAGAGGGTCGGAAATAAAGGCAAAAACGACGGTGAGCATTATCGAGCTCATAAACTTTCTAGAGGTTTTCCAAAATGCTTGAGAAAAAATGCATGTCAAACATCAGATATTTTTTAGATTCATAAACGTGACACAGTACATTATATATATATGATTCCACATATATACGGAATTTTTTTTTTACTTATGTAAAAGGCAGAGAGATGACTACTACTTCACTCCTCATAGTGGCCTCATTGGCCACAGCAGTCAAGCGAGGCCAGGAACAGGGAACCCCATCCAGATCTTCCACGTGAATGATAGAACATTAGCAGGAAGCTGGATTGGAAGTCGGGCACCCAGCACTCCGATATGAGACACCAGCACTGCAGGCAGTGGCTTGATCCCTGTGCCACAATGCTAGCCCCTGTATAATTTGAACATCGGCAGCATTGCAGCCAGGAGACTACATTAATTAACATTAACTGTGGCAAACATAAAAACTATAGGTTGTACCATCTTATCAGTTTAAATTAGTCAGATTTTACAAACTAGAAAGTTGTGAGAGGGAGACAACTTAAACTAACACTCACTCACTTCCCTGGGCATTGAGCCTGCTCTTTCAAGAAGACAGAAGTGACAGAGTCAGATGACGCTTGAGACTCACCTGTTCTGCCGATGCCATGCAGGTGGGAAGCAGTGGGATGACAGGAAACATATACTCCAGCGGGTAGATCATTGCCACAAATGCCATCACAGACATGGAGAGTGCATTGTAGTCTCGGGACTGTAGCACCACCTGCCAGGAGCCACCACAAGGTCACTCGGCTGCATAACATACGGTTTATAACAACTTCCAATAGGACAACATGGTATCTGTTTTACCATGCTATTGCCCCAACTTTGTTTCCACAATCACCACTGCACCATGTCTGTCACCTGCCAGCCCAAGTACTGAAGAACTCCTTCCCAAACCACTCCTTTCCCTTCCTATTTCTTGCACTCTGTGTCCCAGCATCACTCATTCAAATGACTACTGCTATTGCCAGAAAATAAGGTCCACAGGATAAAGGAGCGTTCAACAAAGCAGCTAGCTTTCTGGAACACAACCCGTGAGATGCTGGTACCACCCGCATCTACCAGGCACCTGCTCTTCATCAGTGTCAGATGCAAAGTTCCAGGTATGGCTCACAGCCCTTTCTCTGGCCAGGTCTCAGAAGCTGGCCCTCACCTTGTGCTCCAACAGGATGCAGGTGAGCACCTGGAGACAGGCATCCACACCCAGAAGTTCCAAAGGCAGGTGCAGCGGGAAATCTACCAGCGTGAACCGAGAGGGATCCGGAAGAGCAAAGGTCAAAGCTGGTTGTAGCTCCTGGGGCAGGACCTCAATGTCCACTCGCTTCTGCCCAGAGACGGGCACTGGGGAACGCAGCAGTCGGTAGATCCAGGCCTCGATCTCCCGCAGGTCATGCAGCAGGGCGCTTGACTTCTCCTCCACCAGCAGTGATCCGGTAAAGATGCGCCACATGGTGTCCCTGAGGGGCAGGCAAGCAGGAATCGAACCTGTAAACACTGCAGCTGAGTCCCCGGTGCAACCCAATGTAACCACAGAGCCTAGCATGATGATGGCTGGACTGAAGAGTGAAAAGAACCAGAAGGCTTACTCTCAGAGTAAGATCAGAGGGGAGGTAAAGGGCAAGAAGAAACTACCCAAGCAACACCCTCAGAACACTCCTCCCCACATCGGGGCTTCTACAGTGTCATCAAATGATGGTCCCCCACCCCCGTTGTTGATGCAGCTTGACAGCAAGGAGCGGCCCCTTCCCCTTGCCCACTCTGTGAACACAGAGAAAAAAGAAAAGAAAGGAAGCATTTTTCCCACCCACCTTCCTTCATACTTGACCCTCCCCCTCCCTCATCAGAAGGGTGTACATCCCTCAAATTATGTAAAAAATATTAAAAAGAAAAGGAAATTGTAAGTCATCCAACTCCCTAGCATCATCCCAAACATGCCAACCTTCTGCTTGATAACGGCCACCAACTGAACAAGCTGATGTGAGATGCACTGCCCTGGTCCCTGGCCTAACCTCCAAAGGGCCTCCCTCTTCCAAGCAGAGGCAGCAGCCCCATACCTCTGTACGCCTCGAGGAAGGCCCAGCTTCTTGCCCAGCAGGCGCTCGCTGCAGCAGTCCACCAGACGTTTGAGGGTATACAGGCACTCCCGGAAGGTGGAGAAGAAAGGGTAGTGGCTGAGCACACACAGGGACGTCAGGGTGCTGTTGCGGGACCGGCTCCCTGCCTTGGCCCGGCGTTTGCCCCGAGGAGACTGGCTCACATCAGGCGTGGAGTCAGTGCTGGGAGGCTGCAGGGATGCACTGCTCTCAGAGCTCTCGGCGCCCACCTCTTCGGGGACACAGGCGGCCCGGGGTCCCTCCTTCCCGCGGGACCCTGCTCCCCCTTCTCCCTTTTCCTTGGGCATTCGCTTCTGGAAGGAGCGGTAGAAGTTGACACAGATGCCATAGCGCGTGACTCCGGTGTCCTTGTCGGTGAGGGTGAACACAAAGGAGGTGTCATCGCGGAGGCTCATGCGCCGCTGCCGCACGCTCAGGCAGCCCTCGGGCTGGCAGAAGAACACCACATCCGGGGGCAGGGGGAACTCGGCATGGTCCTCTAACGGGTACCGCCGCAGCAGTTCCGGGGTCTGGGCCACGCTATCGCTGCTCGGGTGCCTGAGGAAGACAGAGACCAAAACTCAGAAGCCTAAAGGGGATGGCACACGCCATGAGAGGCTAACCACAGTACAAAAACAGAGATGCTACTTGGGGCAAAGTAACCCAAATGCAGGACCTCAGATGACACAGGGGCAGCAGCATGAAATATTCAGTCAGTGGCCTAGAGGAGTCTGCACTGTCATGAAGTTATCAGTCCTAAAAATGCTTTTGCAAAAACCAGCAACCTAGGGCCCAGCGGTGTGGCTTAGTGGCTAAAGTCCTCACCTTGAACGCGCCAGGATCCCATATGGGCGCCGGTTCTAATCCCGGCTGCTCCATTTCCCATCCAGCTCCCTGCTTGTGGCCTGGGAAAGCAGTCGAGGATGGCCCAAAGCCTTGGGATACTGCACCCGCCTGGGAGGCCTGGAGGAAATACCTGGCTGCTGGCTCTGGATCGGCACAGCACTGGCCATTGCACTCACTTGGGGAGTGAATCACCGGACGGAGGATCTTCCTCTTTATCTCCTCCTCTCTGTATATCTGACTTTGTAATGAAAATAAAATAAATCTTAAAAAAAAAAACCAACAACTAAAGAGTCATGATCCAATGAAGATCTGTTAGTTAATGAATTATCAAAGCAGAGTATGTACCCGTAGGTGGAGAAGGAACACAATGCACTGTGCCTTTTTACAAAACAAGAAAACTGGGGCATAAAGAGTAGATGTGCTCAGGCCTGGTGAGACGGCTCAGTTGGCTAATCCTCCCCTTTGCATGTGCCGGGATCCCATATGGGCACCAGTTCGTATCCTGGCTGCTCCATTTCACATCTCCCTGCTTATGGCCTGGAAAAGCAGTCAAGGATGATCCAAAGCCTTAGGACCCTGCACCCACGTGGAAGACCTGGAAGAAGCTCCTGGCTCCTGGCTTTGGATCGGTTCAACTCTGACCATTGTGGCCACTTGGGGAGTGAACCAGCAGATGGAAGATCTTTCTGTCTCTCCTTCTGTCTGCAAATCTACCTTTCTAACAAAAATAAATAAATCTTAAAAAAAAAAAAAAAGAATAGTTGTGCTTAAGATGAAAAGGAGGCCAACTAAGAGCACAGGTTTGCTGTCTCAGTCAAGGCCAAGGCTCACCTAACAGGACTGTTTTCCCTTCGAGTAACAACCCTACACTCAAGGTAAAGCAGAAGACAGAAGTACGCAAAGCAGCATGGACAAAGGAAACAAGATTCCTTGCAGATTTTACAGCTATCCCATCCCACAAGACAAAAAAATAAATAAATGAATATATATACATATATGTATGCATGCACGTATGTATCAGTCTCTTTGCATTACCTGGCCCCTACGATCACTAGGTAGTCAAGTAACCGAGGACAGAATTTCTTCTCCTGCACCATGTTTCCGATTCATCAGTTCATCACAGAGAAACTTCAGGGCACTGGGCAAGGAGTCAGCATCCCCCAGAGAAATTCAGAGATTGCCTGAAAATGCAAGTTTAAAAGGGGCAAAAAAGTCCTCATAAGATGCAAAGCTGTGCCCGAGGGCCTCTTCCCTCTCTACTTTATCCCAGCTAGGGGCAGAGGTCAGAGGCCCTTTGTTTTATTTAGTATTAAAGATGGGTGAACTTGACACTTGTAACCTCCTGTTCAGGCTCAGGAGCTCAGATGTCAAGAAGTAGGAAAAAAATGGCTTGCCTGCCTCCCCAGGCTTCCCAAAGCAGCTTAGTTCCAGCCTACCTACCCTGGGGCTGTTTGCTAAAAACCAGATGCAGGTAGGTCTAATCAGGATTCAGCCATTAGGATAACAAAAATGAAGTCACTTTCAGGACAGCCCCAGGGTAGACTAGGATATGCCATTCAGCACGCATCTGCACTTCCAGGTCTAGGTGGAAACCTAATTATGTTGTTTCAACAATCTGCTTTCAGCTGGATATAGAACCACTGTGGGGCCTGGCTGGTTCCTGGCACTCACACAATAGCACTAGCTGGCTGTTCTATCCTACTGTCCATGCACCCCCATCTCGCTGCACTGCCTTATCTGAAGCACCTGTCTTCCCCTCCAAGCCAGAAAGGGCACCAGGTGGCTACGGCCACCAGTTCTGCCTATGGTGCTGAACCACGGGCTCTCCTATTCTGGTCTCTGTACCCAAATGAGCAATACAATAGGCACCGATGAGACCTTGTCCTACTATACCTTACAAAGATTGTGGGTGAGATTTCTCTGCAAAAGGTTAAGAAGTGTTCAGGAGGTTTTCTAACCTGTAATTGTAAGATCAGGAAAAGCTTACATGATATTCATGGTCATTTATTTCCTATTGGGCCTCTAAATAAAACATTTCACTCTACTACAAAAGGCTATTTTCAGGCCTGGCATGGTAGCCTAGTGGCTAAAGTCTTTGCCTTGCATGTGCCAGGATCCCATATGGGCGCCATTTCTAATCTCAGCAGCCCTGCTTCGCACCCAGCTCCCTGCTTGTGGCCTGGGAAAGCAGTCAAGGATAGGCCAAAGCCTGGGGATCCTGCACCCGCCTGGGAGACCTGGAAGAGGCTCTGGGCTCCTGGCTTCAGATCGGTTCACCTCTAGCTATTGAGGTCGCTTGATGAGTGAATCATTGGACAGATCTTCCTCTCTGTTTTCCTTTCTCTCTGTATATCTGACTTTGCAATGAAAATAAAATAAATCTTTAAAAAAAAAAAGAGGCTATTTCCAGTTTTCCAGGATTATCTCTGTGCTTGCACGAGGCTACACTAACACACTGTTGACTGTCCACACAGAGTACTCACTATATTAAGACACACATCACTCCCTCATCGGAGGCTGAGTGCCCTCCCATACACAGGGGTGCACACACACTCCCTGTATGTATGCTTAAGGCCCTGTTTGATTTAGATAATGAGCTGAAGTTCTATTTTTTCCCCCTACTTCATAACAAACAACACCTATGTGTGACACCTCACTCCCTCTTCTCTCTTGCTCTCCATAGAAGACCTGCAGGTAAGAGGATTCAGTGGTGTCTCCATAGTGACTCTGGCTCCCAGCACTATTTATAGCAGAGCCTCGGCCCCTCCCCTGCCTGGTGACCGCACAGTGCTAGCAGCTGCCACTGCAGAGCTGGCCAGAGCCCCTAGCACAACAGTTCACTCTCCTGGAACCTGGAGACGCTTCTTACTAAGAATGAGGCTCTCCTCTCCCCATTTCCTGTCTTTAATTTGCACTTGGTCCTAATTCTGGCTTTTGAGAAAGCTATCTCCTTGCCACCAAGTTCCTTCCCGGCCTCATCATTGCTTAGAAAACTCCAACAGTCCCTTCGCTCTCCCAGTGGCTTACAGAGCTGCAAGCACACTGCAGAGAAGCGAACCCCGTTAGAGTGCTGTCTCAGCAACCTCTGACCCAGCAAGAAAAGGGGAGAGAAGACCAGAGAACGAGCAGGACGGATACTGGGGTAGCGGTGGAAACCTAATTCCTTCTCTGGAGAACCATGTAGAGATGTCCAGAGTGAGAGCCGGAGTACTTCCAACAGCAAACAATTCCAGAATCAGCACTCGGGGGTGAACCTTGACAACCAGGGTGATCAAGAAAACCAGGGGCTCTGGGCAGCCCCCACCATCTCCAAGGACGGCCAGAGGCATCTCCCAGGAACACCAGTTAGTCAGGCATTATTAGGTCTCCCCAGGCCCTCTCTGCTCCGAACTAGTTGACACAGATCATTCTCACACTTTCCTTTTTGGAGCCCTCAAGGTCCCCCGCCCCCGCCAGAGCCCCTCTATTTTAGCCAGCACTGGTAGCTTCTTAGCCACACTCCTTATCTCACCAATGGCCACTGCCCTGTTATTCTGATTACAGAGATAACCCATGCTTCTCCTCCTATTCCTGCCTCTCTCTCTCTCCTAGTCTCCACACAGATGCTAAATCCTCTAACACCATCTAGAACTCACATTTTGCCCTCGTAACCAAACCTGACTCAGATCCTGCCTCTGGCCACAACCACATTCAAGAACACTTAACCCCCGGGCCCTATCTTTCCACACCACAAAAGCAGAAAGCTTCAAACGGGTATCCTTGTGTTCAAGTCCACACCAGCATCCACCCCGTTCACAAGCAATCTTGGACTCCCCAAACCTTTCCGCGATCCATGTCTTCTCTGTCTGCAAGCGCTACCCGAAGCACCCCTTTGGGTTGGTCTCTCCTTCAGGGCAGGGAGGATCTCATAGTAAAACCACAGGACCCCCCCCCCCTCCAGCTATCAAAATGTCATCTGTGCTGACGTGAGCATGACAGTAGGCTCGAGACTCCCCTCCTACTCCCTTCCCAGTGACCTTGCAAGCTTGGTAGTAGACTGGTCCAGCGTTGGGGTGAACTGGAGCAAGGAGGCTGGCTATCGGCAGGGCTGGGGACCAGGGGAGGGAGGGAGAAGAAAGGATGAAGGGATGCTAGGGGGTCGTGGGGAGGGAATGCAGCTGCAGGAAACAGCAAATGCTGTTTCCAGTCTATAGTAAACCCATATTAAAATATCAAATTTCAGATAATTTTTCCCCTAAAGAACCAAACGTGATTCTCTCCAAATCCTAATCAAAAGCAAGGCGCACACACGCTCCCACACACGCGTGCACACACACACACACACACACACACACACACGCACACACAGGAGGACAGGCGCTCGTGCAGGGCTCCGGCCCCGGGGCTGGACAGCTCTGCACGCCCCCTCACCTGCTGGACAGTTCCCCGCCCCCGCCCCCGAACCAGCACTGTCTGCCCGGCAGCCATCGGAGCGGGAGCCGAGCAGCCCCGAGCCTAGCCGGAGCCCCGCAAGCCTCAACCCTCGGCGCCCTGACCTCTGGCCGCGCCCCCTTCTTCCTCAGACCCCCAGCCCACTCCCTGTCGAGACGCCACTCCCCCTCGCGCTCCTCTAGGGGCCTTCTCCAACATCATTCCTCCCGGGGGTCCCGGGGACCCTCCGCCCCTAGGTGTTCCCCCTAACACCCAACCCCAGATTATCCAATCATCCGCCCAGGGTCCCCCAGCAGCCTGGACCCTCCTACCTCCCGAGCCTCGAGGGCCCAACCTCGCAGACCTGACGTCTCCGGCAGCAGAGCGTCAGCCGCTCCTCAGCGCCGCTCCGAGCGGCCGCCAGTTCCGCGTCTGCACGGGGGGCGCGTACCACTCGGGTGCCGGAGGGGGGGAGAAGCCGAGGGGCCTGGGCCGTACCATTCGGCTGCCGCGGGGTTCAGGGCTGCACCACCCCGGGCGCTCAAGGGTGGAGCCGATCTCGGCAGAAAAGGCGGCTGCGCACACACCTATCCACGGTGGGAGTGGGAACGGGTTGAGGAACACTAGGCCAGCCCAGCGCTGCTGCGTGCCAAGGGGAGGATCCAAAGGAACACCTTTGGCTTAGGTTTCTCAAACAGATTTCAATTCGACGTGGCCATTGAGTCCGTTTTGACGTAATGTGAGTTCATCGGAAAGTGATTTCTCAAGGTAACCTGCCACTGAGGTTTTCTGACCGCCCCCCCATTCCTCACCCCTCACCTCTTTCCCTGCACCCCCCTACGCTGTTTGGCAGCGCCCGGCCTTCAAGGCTGCAAAGCCGGTTACCGGGGCGGTGGAGCATACCAATCCCGGAGTTAGGGGGGTGGCGGTGATGGGAGTCGGGCTGGGCGGTATCACCTACACTGGGCGCGCTAAGGGAAGCGGCTGTGAAAGGCGTCGTGGTGCTCGCTGGGAAATGGAGTCCAGTCCCTTTGCGAGAAGACATACTACAGGGTGGCTTTCCCTCACCTCAGGAGACTTTTTCTGTGTCACAGGATGAGGATCAAAACTGGGTGAGGGGGAGGAATGAGATGTCTGTATCCTGTTTCAGATGCCAACGAAAAACACTCGTGCATTGCGCGCGCGCGCACACACACACACACACACACACACACACACACACACAGGCTTGGCTGAGGCGTTAGTTCTGAGAACCAGCAGCCAGGGGACCCGCTGCCCCGGGCTCATTCCGAAGGCGGGAGAAGGAGGACGGCTTTGCCTTCAGCCTTGCACCGACCCAGATGGCGCGTTCCTCCCGTCCCCCTCCTCTGGCTCTGGAGGCGGATTCTCAAGGACAGCCATCCTTCCCGGTCCAGATCCCTTTCCCCAAACTCTCTCGTTCTCTATTCTTTTTGGCCTTCTGCTCAAATACGGCCAGACCAGACTTATGTGCGAGGTAGCCTTGGGATATTTATGGCGATAGAGAATTTCTCCTGGCGAGGTTGGGGACAGGAAGCCATGGAGGGCAGGGGATGGGCAAGGAGTCAGCCCTTGTTGGGGGGCAGCCCCCAGGCCTCCGTGCTGGGCAGGGTCTTTGGATGGAGCAGACCCCGCCTCCCACACCTTCCCCATCCAGCAGCCACCAAAACTGCAAAACCCTTCAACTTTCCTTTAATGCCATGGGAGGATTTCCTGGCCCAGCTCCCAGGAATATTTGCTCTTCAGGAGGTAGCCTGGGGGGTGGGGGCTGTCTCAGCTGTGCGGCCAGAAAACAGAAGATGTAGGGGAGTTTGGGGTGGAGATGGGCAGGGGAGAACAGTCACTCGTTCACATCCCAGATCTCAGACAGCAGAGGGGGCAGCTTTTTGTCCTGCAGGCGCAGCGCGAACACTTGCTCGGAGTGGACGCTGCTCAGTGTCCGAAGGCTCACCAATTTCATCAGCATCCGTGGAAACATGAGCCGGTCCTGGGAGGAGAGGTACAGGGGGAGGGGGCAGGAAGGACAGGCAAAAGGGCAGCGTTAGCTCTCCCCAGGGAAGAGGGGCAAGCGGAGAGTTGTGGGAGAGGCAGAGGATTGCTGAGCGCCCTGTAGTTGGAGAGGGATCATTGAAGAGCCAAAGCAGGGGTGCTGGGGACAGGGGAAGCAGGGGAGACTCACATGGGGGTGGTGGATGGAGACGTAGGCATGCAGGGCCTCCACATATGTGTGTTGCAGCCTTTCTACCTGGAGCTGGTCCTGCACGTTGGGCCGGTCTACAGGTCACCAACATAGTGGAGGAGCAGGTCTGGCCAGGGTCTTAGTTCCATCTCACAAAGCACACCGCCCGCCCCCCCCCCCAACAAACAAACAGGGAAATGTCCCACCCCACCTCTTCCATGACACAAGAGCACAGCCAGGGCCACCACCCGCAGGATGCCTGCCTGCCACCCACTCCCGCACCTGCAGAGAAGATGCTGATGGCGATGAGCAGAGCAAACTCAGCATCATTGAGCTGCAGCTCGTTCATGGCTCTGGAGAACTCAAAGATGGGGTTGATGAACTCCACCTGCAGCCCTGGCATGGAAGATGGGAGACAGTGGCATGAGGCAGGGCAGTGGGAGCTTCCTTCTCCCCATCCCTCAACTCCTCCACTAAGGGAAGCCTTCAGCAGGAAGACTCCAGACTAGGTAACCGTGGGTCAGGTTCTTACCCTCTAAGCCTCACAAGTGAAATGGGCATCCTGTCTAAACCTCTTTTTTAAGATTTATTTTTATTTGAAAGGCAGATTTTACAGAGGAGAGACAAAGATCTTTTTATTTGTTGGTTCATTCCCCCAAATGGAGGAACCAGCTGGAGCTGAACTGGAGCCAGGAGCCTCTTCCCTGTCTCCCACATGGGTGAATGGGCCCAAGGCTTTGGGCCCTCCTCGGCTGCTTTCCCGGGCCATAAATGAGAGCTGAACCAGAAGTGGAGGAGCCAGGACATGAATGCCATCCATATGGTATGCTAGCACTTGGAGGTGGAGGATTAGCTAACTGAGCCATTGTACCAGCCTCTAAATCTCTCTTAAGACATGTGATGGTTAGGTCCCGGTGCAATAGCATAGTGGTTAAAGTCTTCGCCTTGAACGCGCGAGGATCCCATATGAGCACCGGTTTTAATCCCAGCAGCTCCACTTCCCATCCAGTTCCCTGCTTGTGACCTGGGAAAGCAGTCAAGGATGGCCCAAAACCTTGGGACCCTGTACCCATGTGGGAGACCCAGAAAGAAGCTCCTGGCTCCTGGCTTCAGATTGACGCAGCACCGGTCGCTGCGGTCACTTGGGGAGTGAATCATCGGACGGAAGATCTTCCTCTTTGTCTCTCCTCTCTATATATCTGACTTTGCAATAAAAATAAATAAATCTTTTTAAAAAAGTTTTAAAAAAAAAAGATGTGTGATGGTTAAATGCTAAAATATGCAGAGCACTCAGCCCTGGGTGGCACACAGCAGGTGCTGAACCAAATAACAGTAATAACAATATTTCTGTGATGAGGATTTTTTGAGAGCTCAGCATTTCTATTTTATAAATGGAGATTGATAAAGAAACCCTTTCACTGTTAAGTGCCCTTACATATTGGAACACTAGAGATCCATATCAGCTACTACATCCCAAGGGAAAATAGCAGAAGATTAAGGGTGTGGATGCTGAGGCCAGAGTGCCTGGCCCTGAGTCCTGGCCCAGCATCCCCTATGGGCAGCAGTTTGTGCACTTTGTGCCCTGGCTGTTCCACTTCTGATCCAGTTCCCTGCTTATGACCTGAGAAAGCAATGGAGGACGGCCCAAGTCCTTGGGCCCCTTACCCAGAAGAGGCTTCGCATCAGCTCAGATCTAGCCACTGAAGACACTGGTGAGTATATCAGTGGATAGGAAATCTTTAACTCTCCTTCTCTCTTTAAATCTGCCTTTCCAATAAAATAAGTAAATCTTAAATAAAAAAAAGATAATAAGAAAATAAACAGAACTGGAGCGGGTATTTTGCACAGCCGATAGAACTCCCGCATCCCACAATGGAGTGCCTGTATTGCAGTCCCACTTCCTGCTGATGTGCACACTCGGAGGCAGAGCAGCACCCGGCCAGGACACCTGCTGCCGCTGCTCTCTCCTGGCTTGGGCCTGACCCAGACCTGGCTACTGTAGGGATCTGCAGAGTGAGCCAATGATGGCAGCTCCCTCTCTCTTTATCTGCCTTCAAATAAGCAAAAATCAAACAAACAAACAAAAAGTAAACCCAATCTTCCTGCTGAGAAGACTGAATTATGAGGCCAGCATTGCAGTGCAGCAAGTGACAGCCACTTGAACCAGCATCCCATAAGAATGCTGGTTCCAGTCCTGGCTGCTCCACTTCTAGCTCAGTTCCCTGTTAACACATCTGTGAAAGCAAAACAAGATGGCCCAGGCACTTGGGTCCCTGCCACCCACCAGTGAGACCAGGATGGAATTCCTCTCCTGGCTTCAGGAAGTGAATCAGTGCGAGGCAGAAGTCTCTCTCTCTCTCTCTCTCTTTCTCTGTAACTCTACCTTGCAAAAAAAAAAAAAAAAAGACTAAAATACAACACCACTACCTACAGCCATAGCACCTAGCAAATACGCCCACTGTCACTATGCCCCATGCTGTCCCCTAAGCAATCTCAGATTTCTTTTAGCAGCCATCTGTTACACTTTCCCATTTGAGGCTTCTTGATTAGTCACTTCCTGTACTTTAACTCTGATGTTTATCAAGTGTTGTGTGTGTTGCTCCACTTAATAAGTCCCATTTTAGAAAGCATTTCTTGATAAAGTGGTGAGCCCCCAAAGTGTGCCAAACACCTCTTGTCTACAGAGATTAAGACATGATTCTAAAACATAGTTGTGCACCTGTTGGGTCTGCCAACGTGATCAAGTCCATGTCATCTGTCACTTCCCACGGGTGGCACGAGAGAGCACACAGAGAGGAAACAGACCTGACCAAGACCGCATGGATGAAGTGAGAAAGGAAAAAGCAAACATGATGACATCTGAACCTGCTTCTAGAAATAGATCTATAAATAGGTGCAGATTCAGATAACACAAACCCATAAGGGCGGAAGGAGCCAAGATGTATAAGAACCGGAAAGGGTGCAGAAAGAAGGCTGTTCTGAAGGAGATGGTCATGGTTAAGAAGGTCAGAGGTGATAGCCGTTTCGGGAAGTGGTGCTTTGGAGAAGCAGGGCAGAGCCAGTGTGAAAACTGGGTCGAGCTGTCAGATAGCTGTCATTAGGGGCCTATGCACTTGGGCAGTATGCCAGGCCCCATGGGAGGCAAGGGGTGGCAAACAACCTTGCTATGCCCCACAGTGAAGGAAGGCCTGCCTGAGAGTTCAATGTGCTACCTGGGTCGGGACAGGAGCTAGGGATGAGCCACCAGACACCCGTGGACACACCAGACTCCCTTCCAACCCAGGAAGCCAGAGTCTAGCAGCCCTGGGGGGTGAGGGGAGGATATCGCAGCACCTGTGTTTAGCCATCTAGCAACTCACTCTCCTCCAGTCCCTCCAAAACTCCCTGGGCCTCCACACTCTCCAAACCCTGTGCCCACAACGCAAGCAGAAGCAACGTCAGAAGACAATGTCCCCAAGCTAGCATCACAGGGGGAAGCAGCAAGGGCCAGGCTGAAGGGGCAGGCTGGGGACTCGGGTGTTGAGCTTTAGCCTGCTAGCAGCCCCACCTGGGCGTCCCTGCCGTGTTTCTATTCAGTTCCATGACTTACCAGGCAGAGTTCAAAGGGGTGGCAGGCTGCTTCTGACAAAACAATTAAGACACAGGTCGGGACACCCACATTCCACAAGGGGTCCTAGGGTTAGAGTTCCAGTTCTGCTCCCAATTCCAGGTTCCCGATAATGTGCACCTGGGATGACCCTGCCACCCATGTGGGAGGGAGGCCTAGACTGAGTTCCTAGCTCCTGGCTTCAACCTGGCCCAGCCCTGGCTGTTGGCAGACATTTGAAGAGGATACCAATGGTTGGGAGCTTGTGTGAGTGTGTCTCCAATATATTAATTAATAAAAAGACAAAGGGAAAGAGGCACCAGCCCAAGTGATCTTAAAGAACACTTATGAGAGTAGGCCTGGCGCTGTAGCCTAGCAGCTAAAGTCCTCTCCTTGCACTTGCTGAGATCCCATATGGGCACCAGTTCTAATCCCAGCAACCCTGCTTCCCAAGCAGCTCCCTGCTTGTGGCCTGGGAAAGCAGTCGAAGACGGCCCAGGGCCTTGGGACCCTGCACCTGCGTGAAAAACCCAGAAGAGGCTCTGGGCTCTGGCCATTGCGGCCACTGGGGAATGAATCATCAGATGGGAGATCTTCCTGTCTCTCCTTCTGTGTGTATCTAACTTTCTAACAAAATAATAATAATAATAATAATAATTCTTTAAAAAAAGAGCACATGTGAGAAAGGTTTTTGTTCATTTTCGCTGTTAGTCCTTGCAAAATGTGTTTTCCAAATGATTCCTAGTAAAATGCATTATAGGAACACAGTATATAATACAGAATTTTTTGAAAGACCTTTTTTTTTTTTAATTGAAAAGACAGAGTTACACAGAGAGCTGAGGCAGAAAGAGAAGTCTTCCACCTATTAGCTCACTCCTCAAAATGGCCACAACAGCCAGAGCTGAGCTGATCCAGAGCCAAAGCCAGGAGCTTCCTCCAGGTCTCCACATGGACACAGGATCCCAAGTACTTGGGACATCCCCTGCTGCTTTCCCAGGCCATAAGTAGGAAGCTGGAGTGAGAAGTGGAGCAGCCAGGACTCAAACTGGCACCCATACGGGATACCAGCACTACAGGCAGGGTATTAGCCTGGTATGCCACCACGCCAGCCCCCGATATAGGGCCAATCCTGTGGGGGCGCTTCCTTGCTTCTCCTCTAAAGTGACACTTCCACAATGCGCTCAGGGTTCCAGGAACCCAGTTTGAATTCCGGAAACCCACTTGGCCTCATGAGATGGAAGCTGGGGTCTGTCCGGAGCAGCTGAGAAAGGGCTGTTGGCATAGCAGCTTCCTCTCTTAGAAGAATCAGAGGAGCCTCCCTGTGATAGCCCTGAACCCTGGGCCTGGGGCTCAGCAGCCAGTATGGTCACAGGTCCTGACCATCCGACCAGCTCACTTCTCACCTGCTTTGGCAAAATCCTCCCGGTTGTAGCTGAAATCCTTGAGGAAGGTGATGCTCTCACTCCCAGGGTTGTACCTGCGAGACGTCTCTAGAAGCATCACCTGTGTGCAAGCAGCAGACCTCACCCAGGGGCCGGGAGGACCGGCCCTGGCACTCAGCCCTCCTGGCAGAGGGAGAAGGTCTCATCCCTCCCCTCACCCATCCTCGCTTCCCAGCTGCATTCTGGGGGTGCCTCCCATGATGGTCCCCCCTTTCTGGCACCTCGATTGCAGAGGTCTTTAGCAGAGCGATCTGGTCCTCTCTGCTGAGTTGTAGGAAGCCAGGCAGCTGTTTGGCAAAATCCACAATCTCCTGCACGGACACGATGGCCAGCTCGGTGAAGTGGGCAAAGCGTTGCTGGCGGGCCTCCCGGCTGTGGGGGTCCGGGGCCATGGGCCAGGGCTGTCCAAGAGGCAAGGCCGGCATGAGGCGCGCCGCTGTTAGGGAGACCTTAGGGGGACCGTTGAGGGGGCCCACAAGTGCTCATGGTATAGCCACCTCGCCCCAGGCCCCACCAGGTACCGTGACTCGGAGCTGATCAGAAAAGGAACGCCGGTTACACTGTTGCTGGGCTGCGACCAGTTTCTCGATCATGCCCAGCTGCTCTGGGCTGAGCTGGGGCAGGACCTGGGGTGGTGAGGAGGCCCTTGGGGGCATGGCTGCGGCCTGGGCCTGTTCTTCCTCCTGCCGCTTTAGTTTCTTCAGGCGGATCTGCTCTTCCGACAGGACACCTGTGGATGGACGGGGCCAGGAGTGAGGCAGAGCCGATGGCAGAGGGGACAGATGCAAGTTTTGTGGCAAGATGGGGACGGCACTGCAGTGCACACGCAGGGGCTGACCAGGCCCTGTAGGCTCAGGCAGGTGCTTGCCCTCACACCCCACACCCTGTCCCACCGGCCTCTCCCAGGCTCCCAGCTCTGACACTCACACTCCTCCCGCATGCCGGCCTGGCGGCACTTGCGCAGCCGGCACTCCTGGCACTTGCGCCGCATGTAGGTGTCCATGGGGCAGTGGCCACCGCTGTGGCACATGTAGCGTGCTCCCTTGATGACGCTGCGGCGAAAGAAGCCCTTGCAGCCCTCGCAGCTCAGCACGTTGTAGTGGAAGCCTGAGGCCTTGTCCCCGCACACGCTGCACAGCTCGTTCCCCAGCATTTTGGGGGCCGGCCCCTTTTTCCGCTTCTGTGGACGGAGCTCTGCATGACAGGCAAGGGCCGGGATTGCTCTCCCTGACTTTGGCTCTGCCCTGAACACGTGGTAACAGTCGTTCCCTCCACTTTGTAAGCAGTTCTGTTTCTGGTTGGCACAGGGCTACCACCTCTGGGGCACTGGGGCAAACCCTTAGGATGCCTTCGTCCTTGTGTCAACCATAACCATTGTTCCCACTTTCCCAAAGAAGACAACTGGAGCCCAGAAAGTCGAGAGGTGTTCTGAGGACACCGACATTCAGATAGCTCAGGCTGAATGTACTGCCAAGTCTCGGGACCCCAACTATGACAGTATAAGGTCAAGGACCCTCAGGTATTCTTCTGGGTCCAGGGAGTCCCTAAGTGCCTCCCTGAAAATCACCGAGCTCACCTGTGGGCTCTGCAGGGACCTCCATGCTGGGGAGCAGGTCTCCAGGCTCCGCTGCCTCCAACCCCACCCTCAAGGTGCTGCCCGCAGATTGGGGTGTCCCGGCTTCCTCCTTGAGGGGGCAGCTGCTGCGTTTCTTGGGCTGGCTGCATGCATCCTGGGCACGTGGCTCCCACAGCTCCACAGCAGAATCTGAGTCCCCCAAGCCCCCATCAGAAGGAACACAAGAGGGTCTCAGCTCCCTTGGCAGCTCCACTTCCTTCCCCACTCCCTCCCCCAGTGCCCAGCTAGGAAGCTGCAATCTTCTTTCCACCCTTAGAGGGCAGCCAAGCCACAGCTCCCAGGTTTGGGGGACCCCAGGCTTCTGCAAGCTCCAGGCTCCAGAGCCAGTCCCTTGGAGTCTCTTGCACCCCAGACTAACTTAAATGTCATCTTTGTCCCCTACCCCCACCAGACTGGGAGGCTGGTGTTGCATTCATTTCAGACATTCTGTCTAGAACTCCCCAACTTGGCCAGAGCAAAGGAGCATCAGCCACGCCATGCAGCAGCAGGCTCGGCTTGGGCAGAGAACATGCCTAGAGGCCAGATGCCAGAGGCAGACAGAGGTGGTCTGGGCAGAAGGCAAGCTCTGGGCTGCTCACTGGAGGAGGGCATAAGACAGGTGTGGCAGGGTCCTGAGAGGAACAGGCAGGGGAGCAGAGCCAGAAGCCTGGGCTCAGGGGAAGAGGGCTGGCATGAAGATGCTTACCAGCAGAAACCTCAGGCACAGGGGCTTGCAGCCACAGGGACATCTCTTCCTGGAGACATGGACATCCCCCAGCACTGTCCTGTGAGAACGAGGCAGGTTATACTCTTCTGGAACCTGGCACCTTCCTGGCCCTCAGCTCCCTTCCTCCTGGTGCCTGCCATGTGGTGGTACCGTAATGGGTTAAAGCAGACTTGCCACATATGGGTTAACCTGGACAATACCTTCCTCACAATAGCCCTCCAAACTGAGGCCCGCCCTCAAGCCCATTTAACAGATGAAGAAACTGAGGTTCCATGAGAATATTAAGGCAGTTTCCAATGGCCACACAATCAGGCAGCAATAGGGTCAAGATTCCACCCAACCCAGATCTCTCTGACTCCCAGCCTGAGCTCCTGCTCAACTTTCTCCTCCAAAGCCTCTTCCAGGCTGCAGGGAATGTCTGGGCACATCTGTCCAGCTCCCAGCAGGGCTCCCCTCCCCTGCGCTCCAGCACATTGACACCACCAACGCTGGGCAGGGCTACAGTCAGCATGTAGCTTCACTGGTGCCCACCCCTCACTGCAGTGCCACTTTGCAGGGTCCCAGCGCAAACCTCTCCCCTCCAAGACCTCTTTCAGAAGTCCCCAGGAGTTATCCTGAAACCGAAGGAGAACTGGGTTCCTGCCTGCGGCTTCCATCACCAGTATCCCTGGTTTAACCCCGGGAGTCCTTGCTGAGATCCTTGGGACGCGCCTCCACAAATTCCCCATATCCAGGACCTCTTTACACAGAGCCAGGGCCAGTGCTGGCAAACGGAACCACCGAAGCCACCAAACTTCCGGACTGCGCAGTCTCTGGGGCCCCCTTGCTGGCAGAGTAAGCTGGTGCAGTCCCCTGTCCAGAGGCCTTGGCGGCCAGCCGGAGAGCTGGTGCTGTGCGTCGCCGCCGCCGCTGCCGCCGCCGGAGGGACCTGGAGCTCGGGGGAAGTAGCAACGTGGGGGAAAGGCAGAGGGGAGGGGCTGCCCAGGGGTCGAGCCACCTCCTTCCTGCCGACCGCAGGGCCGGCCAGGGACCCGACCAGAGCCGTGGACTGCTCAGCCTCCACCCACGGGGGCTGACTCCTCCCCTGCCAGCCGCCCCCGCTGCCCCCTACCCCCAGCCCAGAGAGCCGCATGACCCTGCACGCTGGGCCCAGGTCCGCGACTGTCCCGTTGCTCTCCTCACCCCGGTGGCGCTTTGCGCTCAAGGACTGCTTCCCAGACACCCCCACCCCAATCCCAGCAGCCTCCAGAGTCAGCGTTCCCGCCCCTCCGGAGACACCTCGCGGAGCAAAGGTCTCGGCGCTGCCGGAGTTGCGACACCCAGCCCCGGCGTGCCCGCGTTCCCAGCCTCCGCTGTCCTCCTCCCCTGCTCTGGGAAGAGGCCAAGCAGCTCTCTCCCCCACTAGCCTCAGGCCTCAGCCACGCTGGGAGACTTACAGGGTTGGAGAGGGCCAGGTGCTAGGCCTTCCAGGGGGTCTCTATGTGGGGGTCCTTCCCGAGACCCTAGAGAAGGGAGGTCAGGGGAGATGAGCCAGGGAGGGAAGTTCTTTCTGGGCCATGGCAGGCCTTGGGATAGGGGTGAGAGTAGAAGATGGCTGGCAAGCCAAAGGCTAACCTAGGGTGATTAGATAAAGGTATACAGGTTGCCTGTGTGTGGGCTGGGGCCCCAGCTGTCCATCCTGCTCCCTGCCCAGAACAGGAGCGCTATCCAGAAAATGAGATACCGGAAATGGACAAGAGCCAGAAGAGAGAAGGCAGCAGAGTAAGGGTCTGTGTTCCTGTTTGTTGGATAAGTAAGGAAACCAAAATTTGATCCTCTTCTGTCTCATACTGTTAGCTGGAGCGAGTTGATATTTCTGAACCCTTATTTCCCTATCTTTTAAAATAGGGAGTAAAAATGTTTTTGCAGGCCCAGAGCCGTAGCCTGGTAGTTAAATCCTAGCCTTGCATGCACTGGGTTCATATATGAGTGCCAGTTTGTGTCCCAGCTGCCCCACTTCCCTTCCAGCTCCCTGCTTGTAGCATGGGAAAGCAGTTGAGGACAGCCCAAAGCCTTGGGACTCTGAATCCATGTGGGAGACCAAGAAGAAGCTCGTGTCTCCTGGCTTCAGACTGGCACAGCTTTGGCTGTTGTGGCCCCTTGGGGAGTGAACCAGCAGAGAGTAGATCTTTCTGCCTCTCTTGTATCTGTAAATCTGCCTTTTCAATAAAAATAAATACCATATGGGTGTTGATTCATGTCCCAGCGGCCCCACTTCCCACTCAGCTCTCTGCTTTTGGCCTGGGAAAGCAGTCGAGGATAGCCCAAAATTTGGGAACCTGCACTCATGTGAGAGACCCAGCAGAAACCCCTAGCTCCTGGCTTCAGATCAACTCAGCTCCAGCTATTGCAGCCACTTGGGGAGTGAATTAGCAGACAGAAGATCTCTCTGTCTCTGCTTCCCTCTGTATATCTGACTTCCCAATATAAACAAATAAATCTTTAAAAATGTTTTGCATCATGGCACTGTTGTGAGAATTAAACTAATCACAGCACACGTGGCACATAGTGAGTGTTGAAGAAGTGGTGGCAGTTAGCATTACCGACCAGAGGGTAGGCAGGACTAGAACTCTGCCCGCCGCTTGGAATGTGTATGTTGCTACCCTTCCAGGTGCTTGTCTCCATCTACAAACCAGTCCTTGTGTTTTGGGAAAACTCCAACACTGCATGTGGGAGAACCCTGGTGCTCACGTGAGGCCCTCTTCTGGGACCACGCAGTCATGGAGCGTAATCCAAGTGGCCTTGCAGCCACCCCTTGCTCTCTCCTCGGCGCCTCTTGGTGCTAGAACTGGAGAGGCTGGGGCTGGTGGGCTGCTGCCTGCGGCAAGTCAAGAGCAGGGCTGAGGCTTCGGTCCAGCCATGGGAGGTGGGAGCTGTGGTTACTGCAGGTCATTCACCCCCTGCCCCATTCCCAGTTTCCTGCTCACAGGCTCTTCCTGTTTTGATGTGAGCTCCAGTTCCCATGGGCCCCACGTTAAAGCATAAGAGGGCAGGGGGCCAGGCGGGCAGGCAGCCAGAGATGAACAGGGCACCAGGGAAGGAGCAGAACAGAGAAGGAAGGAGTGGACGGGAGGGAGGGGGAGTGTGTGTGTGTGTGTGTGTGTTGGGGTAGGGGAGAGGACAGAAGACTGGTGTGTGCTGAAGCAGAAAAGGAGCCAGGGGCAGAGGGCAGGCGGCACAGGGTGGGGCTGGAGAGGAGACAGCCAGCAGCCTGGATGGGGTTGCAACATCTGCTCCGGCATCTGCTTTCTCAGCTGGGAAAAGCCCCTCAAGCATCCCCATCGCAGAAGCACAGAAGCGTTTGCTCTGGTTCCTCCTCATCACAAGGTTGTCTCTCTTGCTGTCCCCAGCCACCCTGGGCTGGGCACTTCTGAGTCAGGAGCACAAGGTTCCCCGTGCCTCTGGCCTGCACCACAACTGTGTGCTGGCTCCCACAGCCGAGGGAGGGGGGAAGCCAGAGACACCAGCACTTGGTCGTTCTGTCTCGGCACCCAGCTCGGGCCATCAAAAGCTGCATTGTAGCAGTGTGACATGGTAGCCACAACCTAGTGACACTTGGTTTCAGCAGGACAGGGCATTTAGGCTGGCCCTCAAGACCAAGCTGGGAAAGGCCTCCCTCATTCCTGCTGCCATCCTCAACTCCTGTGGTCACGTGACAGCCTCCTCGCAGGTGTCTTCTCCAGAGCACACACAGCCCAAGCTGGAGGGCTTAGGCAACAAGAGCCAAATTCTGCATTGACAGGCCAGGGTGGGGGTCAGCTCAGCCTTGTCACCTGGGAGGAGGGGTGTCACCTGCACTTCACTGCCAGCAATGCCCCTTTCAGGTTCTAGTGTTTTCTAGAGCACTCCCCTGCCAACACACACACCAGAGGGGAAGCAAGAGGAAAAGGGGGAAGACCAAAACTTAGCAGTGGTATTGCTAGAGTTTCCAGAGCCAAACCATGGGGACTTCTCTGCCTTAAGCCAGGGCTAGAGGGTCAGGTGACCTGCAGCAGGAATCACGTGATCCCCTTTCCCAGCCCCACCCCTGTGCCACAGTCTCACCAGCACGTAGTCTGTACTGGGCCTAGAGCTGCCCAGTCCTGTGGTTATCTTGCATTTCCTCCGTTCACCATTCCTGAGAATACCCTCAGGAATTGCCCAAATCACATTAGAATATAGATTTATTGGGCCCAGCACGGTGGCCTAACGGCTAAAGTCCTCACCTTGAACATGCCAGGATCCCATATGGGCACCAGTTCTAAGTTCCAGCAGCCCCACTTCCCATCCAGCTCCCTACTTGTGGCCTGGGAAAGCAGTCAAGGACAGCCCAGGGCCTTGGGACCCTGCGCCTGTGTGGAAGGCCTGGAGGAGGCCCTGGCTCCTGGCTTTGGATTGGCGCAGCACCAGCCATTGTGGTCACTTGGGGAATGAATCATGGACGGAAGATCTTCCTCTCTGTCTTTCCTCCTCTGTATATCTGGCTTTGCAATAAAAATAAATAAACCTTGTTAAAAAAAAGAATATGGATTTATTTCTAAGTCCTTATTTCAAAGGCACAATGTGAGCCAGCTGTCACACACAAGTTTTTTTTCCCCCAAATAGCTACAACAGCTGGGGCTAAGCTGGGGCTGAAGCTAGGGTTCAGAAACTTAATCAGGTCTCCCACATGGGGAGCAGGAACCCAACTCCTTGAGCCCTCTCTGCTGCCTTCCAGGGGACAGATGAGCTGAAAGCTAGAACCAGGAGCTCAAGCCAGGTGCTGAACCCAGGCACCCAGAAGTGGGAGAACAATTTAACCCAATGATCTAAATGTTTGCATTGAAAGTGACTTTTAAAAAATGTTTATTTGGGGCCCGGCGCAGTGGCGCAAGTGGTTCAAGGTCCTCGCCTTGCACGCCCGGGATCCCATATGGGCGCCGGTTCTAATCCCGGCAGCCCCGCTTCCCTTCCAGCTCCCTGCCTGTGGCCTGGGAAAGCAGTCGAGGATGGCCCAAAGCTTTGGGACCCTGCACCCGCATGGGAGACCCGGATGAGTCTCCTGGCTTCAGATCGGCATAGCATCGGCCTTTGCGCTCACTTGGGGAGTGAATCATCGGACGGAAGATCTTCCTCTCTGTCTCTCCTCTCTGTATATCCGCCTTTCCAATAAAAAAATAATAAAAATAAATCTTTAAAAAAAGAAAGTCAGAGTTACAGAGAGAGAGATGGAGAGGTAGAAAAAGAGTTCTTCCATCTGCTGGTTTACTCCCCAGAATGCAATTGCTAGGACTAGGGCAGGCTGAAGCCAGGAGCCAGGAACTCCATATGAGTCTCCCACATGGGTGCAAGGGCCCAAGAACTTGAGTCTTCCTCCATTGCTTTCCCAGGAGCATTAGAAGGGAGCTGGACTGGCAGAAGTGGAACAGCTGGAACTTGAACTGGCATGCATATGGGATGCAGGCATTACAGAGGGCAGCTTGCCTGCTGACACCCCTTCCCCCTTGCACACTTTTTTAAAAATGTTTATTTATTTGTACCTACTTGAAAGAGAGTGAGTGACAGAGATTATTCACCCGCTGTTTTATTTCCCAAATGATCTCAGTGGCGAGGACTGCACCAAGCCAAAGCCAAGAGCCGAGAACTTTATCCAGGGTTCCCATGCAGGCAGGAGCCCAAGCACTTGTGCCATCATTGGCTGCTTTCCAAAAAGATTGGTAGGAAGCTGGATTAGAAGTGGAAGCACAGGGACTAAAACCAGCACTAGGATATAAGATATGGGTGTATCAGGCCTGGCAAGATAGCCTAGTGGATAAATCCTCACCTTGCATGTGTTGGAATCCTATACGGATGCCAGTTTGTGTCCCAGCTGCTCCACTTCCCATCCAGCTTGTGGCCTGGGAAAGCAGTAGAGGTTGGCCCAAACCCTTGAGACCCTGCACCCATGGGGAAGACCCAGAATTCCTGACTCTTAGCTTCAGATCAGCTCAGCTCCAGCTATTGTGGCCACTTGGAGAGCGAACCAGCTGATGGAAGATCTTTAAAAATCATATATATATGATTTTTATATGTATGAAAATCATATACATATATATATATATACATTTATATGTATCAGCTCAACCCGTTTTGCTATAATGCTCTCCCAAACACTACCCAACCTTCTGCCCGCACTGCTCCAGTCATATTTCCCAACTCCCAGAACCTCCAAACACTTCTTGCAAGGAAAACCGTAAAGCAGGGGCTGACACTGTGGCACAGTGGGTGAAGCCACTGCCTGCAAAAGACATCCTACATGACTGTTGGCTCATGTCCTACCTGTTCCACTTCCTAACCAGCTCCCTGCTAATTGCCTGGGGAAAGTGGATGCAAATGGGCCCCAAGTGTTCCCTATCACCCACGTAGGAAACATGGATGAAGCTCCTGGCTTCAGCTTGGCTCAGCCCTAACAGTTGCAGGCTCTTAGGGAGTGAACCAGCAGAAGGAAGATCTGGGTCTCTTTTTCTGTGTAACTCTACCTTTCAAATAAATCAGAAAAAAAAAAAAAAAAAAAGAAAGAAAGAAAAAGAAAACCCTGAAACAGAACTAGAGAGTATTCAGCAGCCCAGAGTCACGGTGCTGGTGGGTAATTCCCTGAAGTCCCTCACTACGAAGCAGGTCACAGGTAGAGTCTGCAGGGACCAACTGGCTCAGGGGCTTCCTGCTCCCTGTCTCCTACACCATTCTGGAAGGTGGGGCATGTGAGGAACCACTTGTAGAACCACTGGGTCCCTACTGACTCCTGCCCAACTATCCAGTCTCCAGAGAGAAGAATCCAAGGATTCCTGCTTCGCAGAGTGGAGTTCAGAAATGATACAGAAGGCACAAAGAGAACTCACTTTATCTAGAGGCTCTACACAATTCATTTTTACATACATTAGTTCATTCAACCTCACGATAAACCCTAGGAGTTACTTGACAGCAAGGGATCAATATTAAAATGTGAATACAGGGCCCGGCATGGTGGCCTAGTGGCTAAAGTCCTCACCTTGAACGTGCCAGGATCCCATATGGGCAGTGGTTCTAATCCCAGCAGCTCCACTTCCCATCCAGCTCCCTGCTTGTGGCCTGGAAAAGCAGTTGAGGATGACCCAAAGCCTTGGGACCCTGCATCCACGTGGGAGACCTGGAGGAAGTTTCTGGCTCCTGGCTTCAGACTGACACAGTACCGGCTGTTATGGTCACTTGGGGAGTGAATCATAGGACAGAAGATCTTCCTCTCTGTCTCTCCTCCTCTCTGCATATCTAACTTTGCAATAAAAATAAGAAAATTTTAAAAAAGAAAGAAAAATTCAAGCTTAAATGAAAACCAAACCCAAACAACTCCCTTCTCTCACAGCCTTCACTCCACTACACAAAACTGCCTCCCCAGATGGGGCAAGGAACAGCTTGCTGTGACTGTTGCTTTGGCCAACATGGGGATACAGCAGTGGTTTCTAAGCCAGGCTTGCCATCAGAGTCTGTCTTATTTGGAACGGAATATGTCCACCTGGACCCACCTCTCCATCTACAGGCAGGCTGCACTGCCCCCTGGGAACCAAGGAATGAAGGCCACAGGAACATTCAATGAGAACTGTGCAGAGGCTAGACTTGAGAAAGTGGGATGCAGCCCTCTGGATCTTAAGGACCCCTCACAATCCCAAGAACTGTGCCTCACCATCACTAATGAAATATTTGCCTCATCCATCCCTCCTGCATGGGACACCTGCAGGCACTAAAGATGGGAGACACACTAGAACAAGTGGGAAGCACGACAGAAGATGAATGAGACATTTTGGCACTCGCTAACACTTGGTGAGCTAAAGGTTTGTGATTCTGAAAGCCTCATGGCCTGGCTAGTTTACAACCTGGATCAGGAGCAGGTGGATCCAAAACACTCCCCTGAAGTCTGCTAACATGCCGTGATTTGCCAATGAGCCAGACTCCCCTTCGATCCCATTCCAGTGAAGAGGCTGCTTTTGGCACAAATCTCTCTCATCGGGTATTTTGGGGGCTACCCGATAGAGCTTAGCAATGCGGTTGGATGAGCCTGCAAGAAGACAGCTCATGGTAATGACTAGTTAACCAGAAAGAAAAAAAAAGTTAGGCTTAAGTTTTAACCCATTTTCATCTCTACAAGTTTGGGGAAACCACTTCCCCTGGGTTTTCCCCCTCCCCCTGCCAACATGTCACATAAAATTTGGTTAGATGACGGATTCCGAGATGTTGATTTACGAAAACCAAGGTGGTCTTCGGTAGCTTCACCGTGTGTGTGCGTTTGTATGAGCGGACATTTTTCTGCAGGAGAGGGGGCTAATTTTTTGCTGGATTCACAAAGGGGCTGTGACGACATGGGGCAGTTTAAGAATCATTTGGCTGGCCTGTTTTCAGTTCTCCTCTTCGTTCCTCAGCTCCCTCTCCACGACACCATTGGCAGCGAGCTCAGATTCTGAGATTCTAAATAGCTGAACCTGGAGCACCAGGTCAAGATAACCACAGGCAATTCTCATGAGTGCTGCGGCTACAGTGGGCAGATCTGAATCCAACCAACCAACCAACCCGTGATCCCACCCTCAAAACCCATCACCCGGGGCTGAGTCACAGAGTCCCGCACCAGAACCCGAACAGTATAAGCCCGGGGGGCCTCTAGTTCTGCAGAAACCTCACTTGACTCTCGCTTTACCCCGCCCCCCCAACCATCCCAAGGCACGGAGATTTCTCCCCTGAGGACTGGAAAATTCAAACATCCTGTGCAACCCAACTCCTTTGGGAAGGCGGCATGACGTCTTGACTCTGAACTGAAACTTGCAAGTGGACGGGAGGCGGCCAAAGGAAGAGCGGTCAGGGGAAAGGAGCCGGATAGACCGCTTGGTCCAAAGGGCTGTGGACACGGGGTGCTCTGCACCTCCGAGTAAGATTTCCGCCTGCAGCCAGGGCCACGGCTCAAACCACCCCCAGCCCGAAAGGGAGAGGGGCACCCTGCAGAGCTCCATCCCTCGCCCCAATTCCGTCAGAGCCTGCAGACTTTGGAGTGAGGACGAGG
The DNA here is from genome assembly GCF_017591425.1 of Ochotona curzoniae. Lineage (NCBI taxonomy): Eukaryota > Metazoa > Chordata > Mammalia > Lagomorpha > Ochotonidae > Ochotona > Ochotona curzoniae. The sequence continues at coordinate 22,502,197 of NW_024465859.1, read as the reverse complement.
AAGCACCCCTAGAGGGCGCTCGTTCTCCCAGACACGTTGCCACCCAGGGCGAGCGCCACCTTACTGGCAGAGGCAAACCCAACCTCGTGACTCTCTTTACCAAGAAGAAATCTTCACGCCCTCGCCGCCGCTGTGCGAGCCCTGGCTACTTGCCCACCTCAGATCCTCAGGGTTCGACAACCCTTCCCTCCCGAAGCCTCATTCATCTCCCGTCTCTGTCCCCCTCCTCCCTTAGCAAGATGGCCGCGAGTGCACTTCCGGCGTGTGCCCCTTTACGGGTGTGTCCGGGGGGCTGCTCCAGGTGTCACTCAAAGAGTTCCGGTCTCTTTGCTGCAGACTCCGGCGGTGATGGCGGGCAGACCGTTCAGCTGCAGCCGGGCACTTCTCTTGCAGCTTCTGCTTGGCGTGAACCTGATTGTGATGCCACCGACTCAGGGCCGGAGTCTACGCTTCGTGACTTTGGTAAATGAGACATAGGGTCAGCTTACAGCTCACCAGGAGCTGGAAAGGCGAAGGCCTGCTGGTGGAGGGAGGGAGCAGCTGGGCTTGTGCCCAGGGTCGGTCGGGGGTCTCGGGGAGAGGACGACTAGCCTGGAGCTTTTAGGAGTCCGGGGTTGTTTGCAGGGTCCAGTAGTCACAGTAAGGAGTTGTGTCTCTGGGTGGTAGAGTGCCACGAAACTGCAGTTGAGGGGTTGAGATTAACTCACAAGGATGCCTTTTGCATCACTGCCAGCTTCCCCAGTCTACGCCTATCTTTTACTTTCTTCCCCTTCCCAACTGTACCTTGGGCTTTGCTCACGGTCCCTGGTGGCATTGCTTAGCCAAGTTGGAACCTCAGGAACCTGGAAGAAGTTACTTTCTCCTGGATGGAGGTGGGGGTGCTTTGTGTCCCTCATCAAGTGGCGCTCTTTCCTCTCACTCAGCTGTACAGACATGGAGATCGGTCCCCAGTGAAGACCTATCCCAAGGACCCGTATCAGGAGGAGGAATGGCCCCAGGGCTTTGGGCAGCTCACCAAGGTAAGTCATCGGCCAGGCCTCCCTTGGGGTGACCTGTGGAATGAGTAACCTCTGGAACAGGCTAGACAAGCGCCATTTCCCCCACGGGTGTTGATGGAACCCAGTCCTACACCTGACATGACTGTCACTTGACAGCACCATTCCCAGTGGGCCACGTCAGCACGTGCTGTTGCTTCCAGCCAGGGGGAAAGTTGGAAAGCAGCCAGGGCCTTCCCTTTGCTCTGGACCCTCTGACCCCAGGGTCTGTCCACAGGAGGGGATGCTGCAGCACTGGGAGCTGGGCCAGGCCCTGCGGCAGCGCTACCATGGCTTTCTGAACACATCTTACCACCGGCAAGAGGTAAGGTGTACAGTGGGACTTGCTGTCTCCTTTCTCTGCCCTCAGGGAGCCTAAGGGTCAGGCTGGGTTTACTGGCCTCCCTCCAGTGGTGAAGGTTGCAACACTAAGATGCAACAGCCCAGAACCATCTGGAACCCATTCCCAGAGGTTGGGCTGGGGAGAGGCGGAGTGATCAGGCACCCACAATCAGACCTCAGAAAGGTGTGGCGGAATGATTTCTAACAAGCTTTCCCTACAAGTACTTTGCAAGGACTCGCGCCTAGAGGGCTGCATACAATGGATTGCACCACTCCACACAGATAGGATCTCTGTTTTCCAGGAGCTTAGAATGTGGTGGGGGTGGGGGCAGGGATCTTGTGTAGCGGTTAGGGCAACCATTTGCAACAACTGATCCCACAGTGCAGTGCCTTGGTTCAAGTCCTGACTCTGCTTCTGATCCAGTTTCTTGCTCAGGACCAGCACTGTTGTGGCAGGCAGCAGATAGTGGCCCAAGGGCTTGGGTCCTTGAGATTCAGCTGAGAGCCATAGATAGAGTTCCCAGCCCATGCTGTTGTGGGCACTGGGAAGAGAACCACTGTCTGCAAGACCTGTGTCTCTCTGCCTTGCAGAAATTGAGAGAGAGAGAGAGAGAGAGAGAGAGGAAGTTGGGTGTGATGTGATAAATGGCGGGGGTGGGGGGTTAAGATGACAGCTGGGAAGTGCAGACATCCTTAGACGCAGCCTACCGGGGAAGACGGGTCTGTGCACTGGTCCTGTGGAGTCCTTTGCCAGCCCCAGAACAGGAGTGGCTGTTCCCCTGGTGACCACTCAGCCTCACATGGCAGGATGCTGGGCACGTGCTCCTTCCCTGGAGCCCCAGCTCCATCGGCAGCCCAGTCTCCTTCTCCCTTTTCACCAACAACTACCTCTGTGCCTTACTTGGTTCCTCTCTTACTGCTCACTAAGACAGGGCATGCGTCAGGGGCATGCTCGGAGAGGCAGGTGCCATCCTCCAGGATCGTGGTCTGGGTGGCAGATGGGCTCTGTTTGAGAACTCTGATGGGCAGGCCTTGCTGACGAAGCACTTTGGATCAGGAAGAAGGGCCATTTGAACTGAGTCACTCCCACAGGGTGTGTTTTGTTTACCAGAACGGTGACAGGGCCATGAGGGATGGGAGAAAGGCCAGCTGTATGGATGGGGTTCTGACTTGCTGGATTAACTGACAAGAGTAGTTCCTTCCCGTAGGATTGTGCTGGTGGGAGAGGGGACAGGGTGTCCCCTCCACCCCACCATGACCTCTGACACTGGGGTGAGTCTCATATCGCCATTCTTGCAGGTCTATGTACGAAGCACAGACTTTGACCGTACTCTGATGAGTGCTGAGGCCAACCTGGCAGGGCTGTTTCCTCCCACGGGGACCCAGCGCTTCAACCCCAACATCACGTGGCAGCCGATCCCCGTGCACACCGTGCCTGTGGCAGAGGACAAGGTGAGAATGACCAGCTCTCCCCTGCAGAGGAACAGGGTTGCCCGGCTGACCGAGGGTTGCCTGGCTGACCACCTTTCTGTCTTCCCCTACCTCCTGGATCCGTAGCTGCTGAAGTTCCCGTTGGGCCCCTGTCCCCGTTACGAGCAGCTACAGAATGAGACGAGGCAGACACCTGAGTACCAGAGCGAGAGCCTCCAGAATGCAGTGAGTCGGGCTTAGACCAGGGCCACCCGTCTGTCCTTACTATGCCCCGCAACCAGGCCCAAGCTGACCACCTCCTCCCCCGGTCCTCCTGCATAGCAATTTCTGGACATGGTGGCCAACGAAACGGGGCTGACAGATGTAACACTGGAGACCGTCTGGAATGTCTATGACACACTCTTCTGTGAGGTGAGCTACTGCGGTGCAGGACCAGACTTGGGGGAAGGGCAATGCAGGGGCTCTTCTCTCCCCCTCGGCAGCCCAGGTAGCCGGGACAGTGGAACCCCCATGGCTGGACCCTTGTCACTGCCACTGGCGAGGCCCAGGCAGGCTGCTGCTTGTGAAACATGGGGACTTCCTCACGGGTGAGAATGGACCCCTGAGTGGGAAACGGTTTATTAGCTGTCAGCAGTTCCCACCGCTCCCCCACCCACCCTCGTGGTCTCCTTCCTGCTGAGTCTGTCTTTCGGCTTGAGTTTCCTTTCCTGGTGCCCCGCGGGCCCATGGCATCCATCCCGGGCACCGGCCCAGGGCCTCACCTGCTGCCCTTGCACTGCCTCACACACACAGGCATCTCCCCTCTGGGGCAGTGCACCCCTGGGGAGCTAACCAGTCCGCTGTTGCGCTACACAGCAAACCCATGGGCTCCCGCTGCCATCCTGGGCCTCACCTCAAACCATGCAGCGCCTGAGACGCCTGAAGGACTTCAGCTTTCGTTTCCTCTTCGGGATCCACGAGCAGGTGCAAAAGGCCCGGCTGCAGGGCGGTGAGTGACAGGAATGGCATGTCACTCTCTCCTCAGGACCTTCCTTCCCCCAGCTGTGCAGTGGGGCTTCTCACACTGCTCCTTCACTCTTCCAGAGCTAGGCCCCTGCCTTGTCATCCCGTTTTGTCCTCTCCGTCTCCCCACTAGTCTGTCAGATTTGCATCCCACTTTGCTGCCATTTGCAACCCTGGGTCTCTCCGGTCAGCCCATGTTCAGAGGAGGCTGAGCGAACATCCAGCGGCCATTTCCCTGTTTGGGGATTGCCCCCCGCCCCAACTCCAGGGTCGGGGGCAGTCAGCCAGCTGACAGCTTCCTGACAGCATGGTAGCTTCCAGCAACCTGCATGGGCAGCAACCATCTTGTAGATGCTAAAGCAAGCTTGTTCCAAAGTAGAATAATTCTTCAAAACATGGGCATAGCCTCGTGGCTGTTCATTTACCAACATACCTGTCCATGCCCGTGTTTAAAATTAGAGGTCTCTCGCTTTTCCTTGCTTCCTCTTTGAAGTAGCCATCAAGTGCTTAGAGAGCAGAGTGGGTGGAGTTCCCATACGGTGCTCTGGGTCTCAGAATTCTCTCACATGGACACCAGACCCAGGACTGGCCGAGGTTTGAGGGGCACTGGTAGTCTGGTCAGGATTTGGGGACGGCCATCACCACCAACAAAGGGGACATTTCTCCCTCAGGGGTCCTGCTGGCCCAGATCCGGAAGAACCTGACGCTGATGGCCAACAGCTCGCAGCTCCCTAAGCTGCTGGTCTACTCGGCGGTAAGCTCCCGACTGAGCTGGCATGCTCACAAGCTGTCTGCTTCCGGGATGGAGTGTGGGGGTTGACGGGGCAGTGCTGACGGGCAGCCCTCCTACCCTGCAGCACGACACCACCCTGGTGGCTCTGCAAATGGCCCTGGACGTCTACAATGGCAAACAGGCACCCTACGCCTCCTGTCACATATTTGAACTGTATCAGGAAGATAACGGGTGAGTACAGCCTGCCACCTGGAGACGCACCTCTGCTCCACAGCCATGGGCTGCCCAAGGCCTCAGTGAGTGACAGCTGATAACCCCCCTCCACCCACTGTCCATCCTCAGGAACTTCTCGGTGGAGATGTACTTCCGCAACGACAGTAGCAAGGCGCCCTGGCCGTTGATCTTGCCTGGCTGCCTTCACCGCTGCCCCCTGCAGGACTTCCTTCATCTCACAGAGCCCATGGTAGCCAAGGACTGGCAGCAGGAGTGCCAGCTGCCAAGCGGATCTGCTGACACAGGTGAGCCACTGGCTGCTCCAGCTTCAGGCTGCCAGCAGGGAGCAGCGTGTGGCATCTCCCTCCACTCTCCTCAGCCTGAGGTGAGGCCCTGTCTTCTTGTCTTCTGACGTCCTAGTTCTCCCACCAACAGATTAATAGTGGCTGGCTGGGAGAAGCCACCGCTCAGGACAGTCTCCCATTTGGGATCTTTGTCCATCTCTTCCCTGCACAGGGACTCTTGTTGCTGTCTCCGCTTGGTCACCTGTTCCAAGGCCCTGACAAACCCCATAGTCTTGTGTCACCTTCACTGCACTGAAAGCCACTCTCATGAGGGTGACCATCTTACAAAAACCAATGGCCAATTCTTCCCAGCTTCTCTTCAGCAGTCACCTCATTGGCCATGGGGGACGTGTTTTTGCAGATTCTTGGAACATGGGAGACTCTGGCAGCCTTTTTCCTACCCCTGCCCCCAGGTCACACCGAATTTTCCATCTTAGTTCACACTCTTATGTACGCACAGCTATGCCTTCCCCACCTGGCCTGCTGTACTGTTCTCCTTGCTGGCATCTGTCCCTGGCCTGCTGTTCCTTTCTTTGCTTTTCCATTGGATCTCCTCTCCTACAATGCAAACTCCATGAGGCCACTTCTGGCCCCATGTCTCTGGTACGGCAGGACAGAGCAGCTACTTCTGTCTTCATGGATGGCACGCTGACATGACTTTTCTTTCCTCCCCCTGTGCCCAGAGGTGATCGTGGCCTTGGCTGTGTGTGGTTCCATCCTCTTCCTTCTCATCGTGCTGCTCCTCACAGTCCTCTTCCGGATGCAGGCCCAGCCACCTGGCTACCACCACGTCGCCGACGGGGAGGACCACGCCTGACAACCACTCAGCCCCCTCCCCTCTGCCTGCTAGGGGAGGTGGGCTGGGCCTTTGCTCCTGACTGTCACTGCTCCTCTGCCTGCGGACAGGAGACCCTGGGTCAGAACTTTCCAGGATGACCCCAGCCCAGATGAGCCACGTGGGGACTGGCTTGTCCCGTGGCACCTGTCACTCAGCGCCCACATGCCTGATGTTTACCAAATACTGTGTTGGACATTGGGTTTCTCCAAGCCGGATCTGCTTCTTCCATAACTCCCCAAGGACCTGAGACACAGACAACTACTGGGGTTTCCCTCAGTACCTGGGGTGACACACGGAAGGAGCTGGGGCTGGAGGCACCCTGCTCTCCCTCTCCAGTCCGGAGTTGTTGCGGTGGATGGCCGAGAAGACAGTCTTGCCTCTCAGTGCTTATCTTGGCAGAGAGAAAAGTGTTGGGGCTTGTACAAGCATTGGCCTCCGAGGAAGCAGATGGCCCATATGAGTCCTGTGTCCCACAGAAGTCCCCATGTGAGGCCGTGCTCCTGGCACCCTGGTCCCCCACCAGCGCAAGCTGAAGGGTGTTGGAACTGTACCTGGAAGGGTTGGGGAGGGAGTGCTGGGACAGGAGCATCCAGCAGCCTAAACTGTCCTTCCTCAGCTGGGCTGAGGTCTCGGGACCTGGGGGGCGGGGAGCAGGCTGCGAGCCAGAGGCACAGAGAAACTTCCCTGAGAATGAAAGTTGTGGACAGAGAGTGCTGCTTTGGCGCCTTTGTGTTTCCGAGACCAAAGGGGAAGCCTCCGAGTAGCCCGGCGCACTGGCAAGCTCCACTCGGCAACTCAGCAGGCTGTGGTTTTATTGGCTGTCAATGGTGAGTGTACGTCAAACACTCCCTAATCATTCAGCCACTATACCCCAGAGAAGAGACCTGGGGAGCTCCAGGCCAGAGACAACCAAGACCCTGGGAGCAGCCAGGTCACCAACTCGCCCCAAGTGTCCCCAATCCCCCCCAGACTCGGATCCTTTTGGTCCTCTTGCCAGCGGGCTGCCTCTTCCTGCCGGGCTTGTTCCCATCCGCAGGTTCCAGGCAGGTGCCTGGCCTAGGCTTTTCATGGCGCTCACTTCCGTGCCTCATCTTCCTGGCTCCAGATGAGAATGTGATAACCTGGGAGAAGTGAGGACCCTTGCTGTCATCCATCTCTGAGAACTCTGGGAACTTAGGAGACTGAGACGACCACCAGGCACTGGAGGGGGAAAGGGTGGGAAGGGCCAAAATGAGTGGGTGGGGCTCGGCCTGTGGGAGGTGCATCCAGCTTCTACTCACCCATTGCAGAGGCCAGTGTGTCTCCCATGGGATTGAACTCATTAAGCTGCAGAAACAAGGGTGTCAGCATGAGGAGGCGGGGAGGGGGTGGGAGAGGGGCAGTGGTATCTGCAGACACTGGGAGGGACACCCGGGACTCGGCCCAGATCAGTTTGGGTCACCAGTGAGGTGAATGAATGTTGGATTCCTCCCATCAGTGTCTCACCGAACTGATCCCAGAAGATTCCGGGTCGTAGAGCTGGCACATCAACTTCCCTGAGCCGCCATCAAACACGTCAATCGTCCTTAGTTCGTAGGGGCCGCAACTTTTGAAATTAGGATCTGGGTATCGACCCACGACAATGAGGTTGTAGCGGGGATGCCAGGCTGCCTAAAGAGGTGGAGGGGCCATTCAGGGGGATGAGCACAGAGCACCCCCCAGAGGTGGGCATCAACAGCAGTCTGCCAACACCATAATGACGGTGCTGAGACTGCCACGCGACTCCAGGATGCATCTGCCATTACAGACGTCTCATGCCCAGCAGGCCTGCCGGGCTCCACAACCCCTTCAGGCATGCTCTCTCTGTTCTGTACTTCCTGCCACTTTTAACAGCAACCTGATCTAGTGAGCCTACAAGACGGCAAACGGCCCAGGGTAATGAAAACCACCTAGGGCAGAAATCTGAAGTCCCAGCAACCCCCGCCCTCTGCCATCCCTCTGGTAATGTAAATAACAGGAGCTACACTTAAGAATCATGAGAGGCTAGAAAGAAAGGAAACTCCAGGAGCCCAGATGAGCCTACTCATCTGCAAGTTATTGGCATTTTTCTCCCCCCACCCCCACCACCAATACAATTTCTCAGGAAAGTTTGCAAGGAGCACAGGTGTGGTTAGCAGGAAGGCAGAAGTGGTACCACTAGTCACATGGCAAGCTGGCCTGGCTGCGTATGAAGTGAGAGGTCAGGACAGACAGATTAGCAAGCACTCCAGCTGGCAAAGGATCCTTGGCAGTGCATATTAGGTGCCTGGATGTGATTCAAGGCGTGGGGGATACCAAGCGATGACCATCTGCCGAGTACTTACCTGGTACTAGGCATGGTGCAAAGTGCTTTAAGTATACTGATTCATCCTCACAACAACCCTATCAGTTAGATACTATCGTTCCCTTTTTACAGATGAGGAAATGGAGATCCACAATGGGAAAGTAAGGGGCTTATGTCTAGTATTAGAAGCCACCCAAACCTGCAAGACAAACTAAGAAGGTGAGGTTAGTTTGTAGAGCAACCACACACATGGGTAACTGAAAATGCGAGGCCAGAACAGGAGGTCAAGGTCTTTCACAAACGCCCTCAGCAGATCAAGGCTGGAGTGAAAATACCCAGACAGCCAGAGAAAACCCAACGAAGGCAAAGTGGGGTGAGAGGAGCAGAGTGAGCCGGAGGGAGAGGAAACAGCTCCGTATCGGGGGCGAGAGGAAGCGCGCAGACTTGCCACATGGCTGCTCCTTTCCCCTGCCTTGGGCACACCTGCCCCGTCCCCCACGGCTCCCTTGGCGAGGCCCCTCACCTTGATGGGGGTGAGGTGCTGAAAGTGCCGGTGAGGATGTGGGATCAGGCCCAGGGGGCAGTCCCACTGGGAGGCAGAGTAAACCCGGATCTCGCTCTTCTGGTCTGTGGTCAGGAGCTGGGCTCCATCAGGGCTGAAAGAAGCTGCCAAAATTGAAAAGTGCCCGAGCTGTAGCAACCGCCACAAGCCGGCCTCCTACTGGCCTGACCTTCTTGGAGGGGCCTTCTCCTGCAGGGGCACCCTCCCTCCCATTCCTCTCTGGACAAGAGGCAAGAAGGGCAGAGGTGAATCTGGGCTGTGAACAGTTCCCCGACTTTCAGGGAGGCCCCAGCAGTGGTGGGGGCAGTGGGGTGAGCAGGCAAGGTGAGGGAGGCCTGTGGTGTCACACCTGAATTGACGGGATGCTTATGTGGCAGTGAGCAGAGGAAGCTGGCATTCCCTCGAACCTGGCGCAGGTCCCAAATTTTCACTGTTTGATCCACAGAGGCTGTGGCCAGTAACCAATCACAGCACGGGTTCAGAGCCACGTGGGTCACTTTCTTTTTGTGCATTCTGAGATTCCAGAGCTGCAGAGGAGAGCCCAGTTCAGATGGGGACAGAGAACTGAGGGGAACAGTTGGGTCGGGGAGATCAAAGGAGTCCTGGGCTCGGAACACGCACCTCTTTGCCGTCCATGTTCAGCAGGACCACATGCCCCACGTTGTCGCCTGTGACCACCATTCGGCTTTTGGCAGACACATCCAGGCTGCAAAACCATACGCTGGAGGGAGAGACTGTACTGTAAGATTGCTGAGGACCTGAGACAGGACTGTTTATTCACTGCTGCAGCACTTGGTCTAACCCAGGTAAAGATTTGTTGCATGAATAAACTATCTTACCGTGGAGAAAAACATTCCACCCTGTGTAGCAGCCAAACAGAGGGAATGAGAGTGAGGGGGCTCAGAAACGCATCCTGAGCCGTGAGAGACCCAGACCCTAAGACAGCCCTCCAGGCCAACAGACCGCCCCTCTACCCCTCCACCTTTGGACCACAGAGGACAAATGCAACAGCAGTAACTGCCCAGCTGTGTTTCTGGAAAGAAGCCTTCTGCCCCTTCTGTGCACTCAGGGTAAAGCCATCGACAACCCCAAAGCTCATTTCTGCTCTCCTAAAGCCTACCTTGTGTAACTCCCCAGGAGAAGCTTCTTGGACGTGGGGAAGGACACAGAGCTGTGTCCACTCAGTGTCCTGTCCCTGCTGGGTGCCGGAGCCTAGACCCTCGCTTCATTCCTTAGGGAGCACCCAATTCCATGCTTCTGGCTTGAAACCCTAGTGACCCTGCATTTTGTCAGGTCTCCAGCCCCTGCCCTTCGGGCTGCCCAGAGCACTTTTTGGACATTACCATATCCAGTTAAGCTTCCTACACACCCTGATGAATGGAAGGACTTCAGTTTGCAATTCCTAGGTTCTACTCCACTGGCCACTGCCATCATGCTGACTTTGTCTCTTTAGAGCCAAGGTCAAGTCTAGCTACAGGCGTGACTTGCAGAAAAGCCAGAGCCCTTCCCTCACCAAGAAGCGCGCCATCCCAGAGTGGTAAGCTACCTGGGCTGAAGTGAGAGTAGTAGCCAATGAGTTTGAGAGCGAGCAGGGTAGAAAGTGGCGGACACCTTCTCTTCCCTCCTCGCCAGGTGTGGGTTGGGGACAGGATGAGGATGCTCTCGCCAGGCCCACACGCCTCGAGCTGCGAAGCCCTTTCCCCTGCTAGTTTCGCTACTCACTTGCAGGTGTCTGAGCTGGTAAACACCCGGAGAGTGTTGCCTGTAAAATCTTGCAGCCTAGTTGTTCCCTCCATGGAGGAGGCGAAAAACTGGTTGGTATTGAGAAGGTTAAACTTCAGCCCAGTGATGCTGCCTCCAGCTCCAATCTACCACGAGGAAGGAAAAAGCCAGTGAGTGACGAGGGGCCAGGAAGCCAGAACCAGGCTTGGGCTCTAGCAGAAACGCCACCTGGGGCCAGGCCCAGCTGGGACACCTAGATCCCGAGCAGCTCACTCTACAGTGTACTTCATTTATTTTTCTTTCTCTTTTAGGGAGGTGGGGGGAGAATACAGGAAATCTAACAGCTCTGTGAATTTTAATCCACGTACAGACCTGAATTACCAACACCAAAGTCGGGATGCAGAACGTACTCTCACACACACACACAACACACCCCGAAACTCCCAGTGGCTGTCCCACTGTAATCACACATCCCACTCCTCAGCAAGCACTGCCCTGTTCTGTCTCAACAAAGCTGCCTTCACAGGTCACAGAAATGAAACCCACGGTAAGCAACCTCAGAGCCTGCCTCCTTCCAGGCCACGGGGCACCTCGGAGGCGCCTCCCAGTGGCTGCTGAAGGAAGGGTGGCTTGGGACACATGTGCCAGGTGCTGCTCACTCACACCAGTGGCAGGAGTCAGATTTGTGCTCTTTGCTATTTCGACACAAAGAAGACAGAAAAGAAGCACGATAATGCCAATGGCTTGGCCATGGCGAGTACTCAACACAGTCTGATCAAGAACTTGGCATCCTTGGGCCTGGCGCGGTGGCCTAGCAGCTAAAGCCCTCGCCTTGAAAGTGCCGGGATCCCATATGGGCGCCGGTTCTAACCCAGCAGCTCCACTGCCCATTCAGCTCCCTGCTTGTGGCCTGGGAAAGCAGTCAAGGATGGCCCAAAGCCTTCGGATCCTGCACCCGTGTAGGAGACCTGGAAGAAGTTCCTGGCTCCTGGCTTCAGATTGGCACAGTACTGGCCATTGTGCTCACTTGGGGGGTAAATCATCAAACGGAAGATCTTCCTCTCTATCTCTCCTCCTCTCTGTATATCTGACTTTGTAATAAAGATAAATAAATCTTAAAAAAAAAAAAAAAAGAATTTGGCATCCTTAAGAGCCCTTCTGGCCTCAGGAACCTGGACAAGGTCTCCTACCCAACAACCACATCAACACGTGACGTGGCAGGTGGCATCGCTAACCCTAACCCCAGCACTGACACAGCCTGCCGAATCCTGCTGCTAGTCAGACAAAAATCTGCACCTACCAGGGGTTTATGTGACACTAGTTCAGGCCAGGCCACCACCACCATCCCTCTAGCCCTCACGAGCGCAGCGTGCATGCGTGCCCAACACCCACCCAGCGGAGCCCTGACTCAGGGCTGACCTGCCACCCCCAGTGCTAAAGTCCATCTCAGCTGCCACCAGAGGACTGTGGCTTTCCCACTAGGTCAATATGGATCTTTCTGGAGACTACTTTTGGTCCAACCCCTTCAGGGGAGCAAAAGGAGGAGGAAGAAGATAGAAACAAAGAGAAAGAGATACCAATCAAACTCCACAGGCTAGAAAAGAGGGCCTAATGCCCAAGCTTAGGACATCAGCAGAACCATTAGATGCAAATCTGACAAGGACTTATCAAAGTACTGGCCTGGCCACTTGCACACATGATGAGGACACAGATGTATAAAACATCTAACATGAACAAAGTCATTCCAATGACACTGAAAAAAAAATGCATTAGGACCAAGTTGGGGTTTTCTAAATAATGCTAAGTTGGTTAAATATGAAAGATCCAGAGTGGAAGGAGTGGGGTAAGACATGGAAACTATATATCTGATCAAGAGAAAAAAGCTAGAATATATAAAAAGAACTCATGAGGCTTCCACAATAATAAAGGCACTGCTGGCCTGGGTTGCAGACCACAGCCAAGAAGGCTGCGTTCCACACTGCAAGGTCTGGGTTCACTTTCCAGCTTGCATTTCCGACCCCACCTTCCACGTACGGCCCCTAGGAATCAGTGGAGATTATGGCCCAGGAAATGGGTTCAGGCACTTATATGGGAGACCTGGATTGTGTCCCTGGTTCCCAACCTGACCTGATCAAGCCCCAGCACTTGGGAGCAACTGGAGAGTAATTCAATGGATGGAAGATCTCTCTCCCTCTCTTTCTTTGCCTTTCAAATAAGGAAAATAAATAATTACTAACCTGCATACGTAAAATAGCCAACATTTAAACTTTATATTTTCTAACACAACTTTGAAAAAAAAAACAGCAGTATCACTGGCTAGAGATATAATAATGATAAAGCTAAAAGTGTAAAAACTGGAATGAAAAAATGAAATGTTAACTAGGGCACAGTGACACAGAAGACTAGTCTCAGCCGACAGCACTGTCATCCCATATTGGCGCCGGTTCATGTCACGACCACTCCACTTATCATGCTCTCTGTTTATGGACTGGGAAAGCAGCAGAGGATGGGCTCAACTCCTTGGGCCCCTACATCCATGCTGGAGGCCTAAAAGAAGCTGGTGGCTTTGGATCAACTCAGCTCCAGCTGTTTTAACCATTTGGGGAGCAAACCAGCAGAGAGAAGATCTTTCTGTCTCTCCTTTTCTCTGTAAATCTGATCTGCCTTTCCAATAAAAATCTTTTTCAAAAGAAAAAAAAAAATAACCAGGAGTGTAAGGATGTGCTACGATGGCTCAACGCACTAAAATTTCCACCTCTGAGCTCCAGCACACAAGTTCATGTCCCAGTAATTCCACTTCCCAACCAGCTCCCTGCATAAGGCCTGGGAAAGCAGTCGAGGACAGCCCAAAGCTTTGGGACCCTGCACCCGCGTGGGAGACCTGGAAGAGCTCCTGGATTCTGGCTTTGGATTAGCTCAGCTCTGGTTGTTTCAGCCACTGGGAGAATGAACCAGCAGATGAAAGATCTTTCTCTGTCTTTCCTTGTCGATAAATCTGATACACCTTTCCAATAAAAATGAACAAATTTTTGGGAAAAAAAAACATGTAACTAATGAATCAAGAATAAAAAGTCACGTAGTCTACCATAATAACAGAACCAACAGGAAAAACCATATGATTTCAAGAGATAAAACGGTATTGAAATTCAATTATCACAATCAAAACTTTTGGCAAGATAGGATTAAAGGGAATTCATTTAATCTGACATGGGATTTTTTAAAAAAATATTTATTTATTCTTTGAAAGAATTACATAAAGAGAAGAAGAAACAGAAAAATCTTGCATCCATTGGTTTACTCCTCCAAGTGGCTGCAACTTCTGGGGCTGGACCAATGCAAAGCCAGAAGCTTCACCTGGGTCTTCATTGTGGGTGGCAGCAACTGAAACACTGGGCCTGGCACGATAGCTCAATTAGCTAATTCTCCCCTTACAAGTATCGAGATCCCATATGGACGTGAGTTCGCGTCCCAGCTGCTCCACTTCCCTTCCAGCTCCCTGCTTGTAGCCTGGGAAAGCAGTCCAGGATGGTCTAAAGTCACACCTGGAAGAGGCTCCTGGCTCCCAGCTTCAGACTGGCTCAGCTCTGGCCACTTCGGCTATTTGGGAAATGATCCAGAACATGGAAGATCTTTTTCTCTCCTTCTCATTATAAATCTGCCTTTCCCCCAAAAAATAAATAAATAAATGGGACTTTTTAAAAAAGATTTATTTATTTATTTTAGTTGGAAAAGCAGATAAACAGAGGAGACACTGAATGATCTTTTTTTCTCTCTTTTTTTCAAAGATTAATTTATTTTTATTGCAAAGTCAAATATACAGAGGAAAGACAGAGAGGAAGATCTTCTGTCCGATGATTCACTCCCCAAGTGACCACTACAGCCGCAGTTGTGCCAATCTGAAGCCAGGAGCCAGGGATCCTCGTGCGTTCAAGATGAGGACTTTAGCCGCTAGGCCACGGTGCTGCCGGGCTGAAAGAAAGATCTTTTATCTACTCCCAAGTGGGCACAATGGCTGGAGTTGAGCCAATCCGGAGCAAGAGCACAGGAGCTTCTTCCAGGTCTCCAACACGGGTGCAGGGTCCCAAAGCTTTGGGCTGTCCTCGACTGCTTTCCCAGGCCACAAGCAGGAAGCTGGAAGGTAAGTGGAGCAGCCAGGACATGAACTGATGCCCAT